>NC_036464.1:1013750-1351666 GCF_002775205.1 Xiphophorus maculatus | reverse complement strand
CCATGGAATACAGTAGAAAGCTCTCAGGTGTGCAATTTTTAAACACATGCTCCATCACTAGAGCACATGCATTCTCCAGATCAGGATAGGTAAGGAAGTGTCAGAAAGGAACTATCTGATTTCCTCTGTTTCAGATAAAGTCGTCCATGAATGACTTGCTTTTGTTTTGTAGAGTAAGTTTCTGTGTTGTCACTGAAAAACAAGAAGCCTTTCTGTGGGTGATGTGCCTGGCGTATGCAGAGCACTATCAATGCAAAAGATAAGAGACAAATGAAAGAGTAAAAGGTTTAACAGGCAGTGATGGATCAGGAAGCTTGATGGGAATACAATCTTTACAAAAATCTTCAAGGCCCTTAAACCTTGAAGACATATTTTGTCACACTACAACCACAGACTTTCATCTGTTTCCCCAGGATTCAGTGAGACAAACTGATACAAATCTGTTGTGGTGGAAGGCAAATTAAATATTAAACCTTCGTACAGGTAAAAGTCTACAACATGTGGCATGAATTTGTTTGCACCCCTTGAGTCAGTCAATGGTTTGTAGAAACCTGTCACTGCAATTATGTCCATTCTTCAAACTCAGTCAGAATGGTTTGAGATCATCTGTGAAGAGCAAATTTGAGCTTCTCAAAATTGATCTAGGTCTGGCCTTTGACTAGGTCATTCTAAATGAATATGTTTTCATCTAAGCCCATCCGTTGTTGCTCCAACTGAATATGTAGGACTTCTGTCAGATGCGGCTTTTTGCATGTTGGTCAAAAAAGTTAAATCTTGTTCTAACACCACCAGCAGTTTCTTCAACATGGCTGCATGTTCAAACTCCTCAAATGATCCGAACACTTCTTCTAGTTTCTCTTACTATCAACGTACCCAAATTAATAGCCTTTGTTTGAGAAGCCCCTATTCCTGACGTATTAATGAATTATACCTGAATCTGTCAATAAAATATGTGAGTTTTAAATCGATTAGATATTTTTGCAGTGTTTGTGCGCATCGTTGTGCTTAAGGGACAGCATCAACGTTGAAGAAAATGTCACGTGAGTTCAGTGAAGCCCTGCAGTATTTGGTGCAGGTCAGTGCTGGGAAGGCTGCTCTCAGGTCTGGGTCGCTCACAAGCCACAGTCATCAATCACAAACAGCGGGGACCGCATGGCGACAGGCTGGCAAAGGGAGCTGATGGCTTGACACAACTTGGCGCTCTCAACCCCCTCGAATTCCAAGACCTCGCCGGCCGAAGAGATTACTTGCATAATCTGATATTTCGTGGCACAAGAAAGCATTTATGCCTCATTTCACAAAGTTTTCATTGGCTTTTTAGATGTGACTTGCTTCTGTGTGCCTCCCCATGCTGCTTCCAGTTCTGATATTTATCTTTGCATGTCATTAATATTTTTTCATTAGATTTTGAAGTTAACTCTTTGCTCAACCCACTGAGAGTCCATTCATTCTCCTGGCAACACAAATCTCTATTCCCATGAGCAACGCCCAAATTTCACAGCACTGACGGCAGAGCTGGACACTATATGGGTGCTGTAACTAATAAATTAATCAAACTTTGTTTGTGTCGCACCTTTCACTCCACAAAGTGTTTGGCAAGATTAAACAAGATCCCACAAATTACCATGAACAGAAAAAACTTGATAGACAAACTAGAAAAAACCACCTCAAAATACGGCAAAGAGGCTAAAGTGCATCCTCTCTGTTGAAAGGATGCTTACCCTTTGAAAAATACGCAACAGGCAGTATTTTTTTTACCCAAGATCAGTTAAATAGGATCATACTCAATAGGTAATGAAAGCAAGAATTAACGTGTCTGCTTATCAATATGTTTCTATTGTTTTTTTTAAATATTTTGTTAATGAGCTGCAGGTGTTACAGTTGGAAAGCCTCCTTTCCATCACCCTCATTTTCAGCTGTTTCCACAGATTATTTGCAAAAAAACTAAACTGGGCTACTAATGCCTTAATATTAGTTCCACTGGGAGAAAATATGTTAGTGAAATTTTAAAAACTAAACTAAAATAAATCTAAGTCTATTTAGGGTTATGAATAATTTTTGGTTTATTATTCAGATGAATTATATGGCATTCACATCACATTATGTCTGTAAAAGTCTGATAAGGACTTTATATTTTAGAGGGGTGTATAAACATTTGAGAGACCATATTTCCCAATTGTTTCTCTTGCTGGGTATTGAGATGAACATCCACAGAAAAGCCCCGGCACCCCAGTGATTCCCTCGGCGCTTATCGCAGACACGGCTCTATCAGTGACTCATCCGAACCCGGACCAAGACAATAATCTCTTCCCTCTTTGTCACTGTTTCCTTGTGTAGATCCGGAGGTAAGGACATGTTGCACCCACAGCAAGGAGTTTACATAGCTCAGATACCCGGGTTGATACACCGCACATCGTCCGTCACAACGCAGGACTGATAGCAACTAATCAGTACATGGTGGTTTTAACTTGCACAGGCATCTGTCATGACGTGGACCTCACAGGATTTCCGCTTGTTGACGAGAATCTGAAACAGATTCTATCACAACAAAACAGTTCTTTTTTTCATTGCTTCATTGTGAGGGCTGCCACCATAAAGACTGATTTTTAAGGTTCTCCTTTACTTCACTCCAGCTTGCTTTTATTCAGGTTGAAAACGTTTTCAGTGAATGAATCGCTTAGCTTCTTATCGGAGAGGTTATTTGTCATAAAACAATATCAAAATGCACACAAACATTTAACATTTTTGTTAATAGAATGAGCACTCAGAAAGTCCACATTCACTTTCATAAGAATCTGAACTACAAAGCAAAAAACTAAATATATCAGCACAGAAGGCTGCTCAGAGGATGAACTAAAACACCTAGAGAACAGAACAAAAGACATAAGAAACTAAAGCTAAAGGAATGAACCTTTCTAACAATAATGAGGGTAGAGAAATCTGTTTATGTTCCTGCACAAGGAACATAAACACAGATGAAAATCTAACTCTAAAGACCAGATTGTCCTTGCATCCTTAAAAAGTCTTACATTTATTTATCTAAAATTAAGGCTCTAAATGTCTAAGTACAGTTCTTATATTTCACAAGACTTTTCTTTCACGCAAAAGTTTGAGTCATGTGCAGATATCAATTCATTCTGTGACTCGTTGCGGTTGCCGCTACCGCTAACTAGCTGCTAATATACCCTAGCTAGCAAGCCAGCAAGCACATTTTTGGATCTACCATCATAAGTGCACATTTCTTGCTGGTTGTATGTTTGACATTCGTCTTTGCGATTGAATCATTTCTGTTGGTAACCTAACAATCCTACGTCAAACAGTGTGAGAAGCATAAAACTGCTTCCACCGACTGTAAAGTTGGAGATATAGTGGATTTTAAACACCAGTCCTACTTAAGAATTTTATTGCAACAAAGTTGTTACCAAGAACGGAAATAAAACTAAGGAAGAGAAAAAGAAAAGGAGTCACAGAAGCAGCTATGATGACTAACGGGGAAACAGATTAAAAGGAACTGTAATTAATGTCTTCAGCTAAAATAAGAGTTTTAAAAAGGTCTTTAAAAGTCTTAGATTTGAGTTGGTGAAAAGTCTTTGAATCATAACAAACAGATGCTCTCTGTCCAGCCTCACTGAACTTGAGGTGAGAAACTATTTCAGTCTCCAGATGTGCGAAGCTGGTGGAGACATCCACCAAAAGACTCTGAGTTGTAACTGGAGCAAAGGTTGATTTCATTTTTCTGAATACATTTGAGTCATATTTCTGATTTTCTCCTTGTTTCTTGTAGTTTGGAGAACATTTAAAAACAGGTAATAGTTTCTAATTCTGTCGCGTTAGCGTGTGGCTATCGTTAGTGTGTGTAAAGATCATCGAGGGGTTTCCGTGAAGCTGGAAGATGTGACAGCGTTCCTGTGGTTGGCTCGCAGCACAGACCTGCTCAGTGTCTGCGTCCTGCGTCAGACCTGGCCTGCAGGAGAGACTGACATTATGGAGGTTTGGGCCTGCACCTCTTCCCTTACGGCTTTCTCTGCACATGAAAATGTCAGGGATGAGGTTTTCTATTTCAACCCAAATTTTCCTTTTTTAACCACTTATTTCAGCTCCTGGCTCCAGTGTCCAGAAACATGTCCGCTCTATCAGCCACTCCTTCAAAATCCAGCTGACATCCAAATCTGAATTTGGGTTGAGGAACTGATTTCTAGCCCTGAAATGCGATACGAGTCGGATTTACATAAACGCTTAGTAGCTGTGGGCCACAAAGCTCTGAAAGGACATATTTAGCATCTCTATCTTAGCATCAGAACAGAAAGCAGATAAAACCATTGGACATTTCTTAAACGGCTCCATGTGCTCCACAGCTTAACCTTTGACCTCCTCTTCAGAAAGTGTCAAGTCCTGGTCAAAGGAGGATATTCCTATTAGGAGCAGTTTGGTGCTCTCATTCTTTAGATATGTGAGGAGTAATGGGAAGGAATTTGCAAACATTTGCTGAACATAATCTTTCTGATCCCTTCGGTTTTCATGGCTGGAGGTAGGAGAAAACGGAGGGACAAATCCACACAAACTGTTTCCAAGCTCTGATTGCTGCAATCTTCATGCTTTAAAAGGATCAGAAACAGGATTTGAAATAATATTCACACCCAAGGAGATTTTTATTTGTCACGTCACAGCCCTCAAAGAATTTTATTGGATTTTTATGTAAGTAGTAGGAAAATGATACATGGATATCCAAATAAAACAAAAGTGTGGTGTTCATTTTTTATGACCAGATTTATAAATAACAGTTTTCCTGTTTGCAAACTCTGGAGACCTCTGAAGCTTCTCATGAGTTTCCATGAGTTTCTTGGCTGCTTCCTGTTCAATATGTATGGTCATGATTTAGTAAATCTGCAGTTCCAGACATTGTGTATTAATCCATTATGTATTAATATATATAAATATTTTATTTTTTAAGCTGAAAAAAGTTCAAAGCTACTTTTCAGATTCTTTTTTCTTTTCTCAGTTTTAAACTTGAACTTGATTATGCTTCCAGCTTTTGCGTTCAGGAACAATGAGAACTGGAAATTAACTTATTTGGTATTTATAAAATCAGCAATCAAAAGCACATGTGAATATTTTTATGGGCACATGTCCATTTAAGTACTGAAGAGAGAAAAAGTCAGAATTCTGAGAAAAACATCAGAGCTGACACTAAAGTCAGAATTATTTCTTTTTTCAGTGGCCCTAATCCTCTTCCATAGGTTCAGAAATTTGAAACTGAAAAAACTTGAATCTGAAAAGTTTTAACTTTTTCTAGTTGCAAGTTTTTGCTTGTTTTATTCAGTTTCAAAAATGTGTTTTTTGAATAAACTTTATGGCCTGAATCTCAAAAGAGATCTCATCTGATTCCTTTCAATATGGAGACGCTCCATGTATTAACAAGGCTGAATGAAGAAACTCTTCACGTTCAGCTCAGTTCATCCTCTTGTATCCAGGATTTTGTTCTTTTAGTTGTGATCAACATTTCATAGGTGAGAGTCGGACTTATGATGTCTTGATCACTCATGAGCAAGACACCAAGAAATTGCATATTTATTTGTATAAAAAAATTAGAATACAACTAAGTGTAACTGTCCTTCCTCTGCTTTGTGTTGGTCGATCACATAAAAACCGAATGAATTTCACTGAAGTTTGTCGTTGTATTCTGTTGGAATGTGAACCATCCGAAGGAGTCCAACAAATGTCAGCTCCTAACTCCACATCTGAAAAACAAAAGGGCCTTTTTTCTCTCTGTGACGACTCTGGTTAAGCAGCTCTGAGCCTTTGTTTGTGTAAAATCAGACTTTAATCTCCAACTTTGATTGATGTTTCCTTTTATTTCAAATGTTTATGGAAATACAGCAAAACAGTCTTGTGTGGTCCTGCCTTTAATGAAGCAGATTCACATGCACCAGCCGCTGCCTTCGGATCACTGACCGGTACGTCATGTTCACCTTCAGAGCTGGGTTTCTGAAGAACTCGGCCGTGGGGCCAAGTAGAGGATTTTCACCCTCTGAGGGGTCAAGAAATGTGTGAAAGAGCGCGCCAAGAGAGCGCCTGAGCGTTGACCCAGGAGCCGGCGGGGCAGCTGTGTTGGTGCTGTCAGGCCCATCACCGTCTGGCTCGTCTCCACCGGGCCGGCTGAACTCCCATTGAGGGCTTCAGAGGGATTAACGCACCGCAGGGGGCCAAAGACGTTCACGAGCAAGTGTTCAGGGGTCATTCTGAGGGTCCATATTTGATCTCCTCAATTAATATGCTGTGATGTATTAGCTTGATTGACCTTGATGAGCGTCGGTTCTTCAGCCAGTCAGCTGTAATTTACTCACATTTCCATCCACTCTGCTGGTTCGGCTGGTCCAGAGGAGCAGAAAGTCACCTGAAGGTCAGCTGCTTCTGTCTGGACTGGCCGGGTCCGGGTCCGGGTCCGGACTGGGAGGAAGCCTGTCACAATAAGCAATAAATCAATTAATCACATGATAAATTAAAGTGATACCAACAATTTTTTATATTATTTATTTTATTTATTATGAATATACAAATAATACCTAGATTCCTACTTGTTGCTTAATAACATACATTATTATCACAATAGCAAATAAAAAGTGAAGGAAGCACAATAACTATAAAACACCATTACCAAGGAAAAATAGCTGGCATAAACAAAAAGGAGTATAAGAATAGAATAATTGTATATAACCATATGAACACATATATTCACACATTTTTTACATACATACACATCCCTACATATTTGCACACACATACTTACATATCAGTCAGTCAATCAATCAATCAATCAATCAATCAATCAATCAATCAATCAATCAATCAATCAATCAATCAATCAATCAATCAATCAATCAATCAAGTTTATTTGTGTAGCAACATAAATATAAAAAATAAAGTCATAAAACAGTCAACAACTGAAGCATTACATTTGTCATTGTTACACATGATGATTAATATTGATCAATTTTTCATTGATTATGTTTCAGAATAAACTCTAAACGGCTCAGATTCTAGTTTAGATTTAAAGACACTCAGTGTCTCAGCTGTTTTCCAGATGTTTGTTCCAGATTTGTGTTCCATAGAAGCTGAATGCTGCTTTTCAAACAGATACATATTTATACCTCTACAATCCCTATCATTGCCATCTTAATTTCTCATGAACAGTCTTATCCATTATATATTTCTGAAAACACATTTTTATACATTTTCTTAAACTGTCTTATATTTGGACTTTGCACATTTCCATTTGCATGATTTATCAACTTTCTCTTTTCTCTTTCTACCAAAACCTGGATGACAAAAGTCTTCAATCTGCTGGGTTTGTCTTCAACTAGCCTTTTTATTCAGAACCAATGTGTTTCCAGAGACTTCAGTGTCCATTTTATTTGTTGTTTTGTTTATTTATTTTGGATATTTAAAATGATTTCCATTTCCAGTGTTAAATGTACATTAATCTGAAGCTCTTTGATCTTTAAAAATACTTAATTAACATTATATTACTTGAAAATGATCTCGAAACAACAATACTATCATTCATCACAACAACTTTTGGGAGAATTTATTGTGCAGTAATGTTTGTGACAGGCCTAGCGGGGAGGTTGCAGGGCACTGACACAGGCGTAAGTTGCATCAGTCCTTCATATAAATAGCTTATTGTTGTACTCCAAAGAAAACCCCATTTAGACAGGAAGAAAATGTGATTCCAGAGTCAGATGCTGATCAGCCATGAGGGGTGTTTGGGTCTTCTCTGGTTCGTTGCCTGCTGGTGTTCCTGTGTGCATGAAGAAACTTGCCCTGCCAAAAAAAGCATAGGAAACTCTTCCAACGAAGAGAAGGGTCCTTGTTGCCGCAGTTAAACTCTTTTTTTTTTATGTCACTGCCACCATCTTGATAAACGTACATAAACAGTGCAGAGAGAATCCCGACTGAACAGATGTCATTGTGTTGAAGCTCTGTGTCACAGCAGGACTTCTCAGGCCTTTTCTCTGCACAGGTTGATCCGGACACTAACGGTGAGCGATAACGCAAATTCTGGTGTCAATCCGATACCAAGTAAATACCGGGCCTGTATTGCTGATACCGATACTTTTTAAGTAAGTTTCATATATCATCAAACTCCTGATCTATGGGTGTTTGGTGGTTTTTCCTTTGAATTGGGATAGAATTTGGACAAAATACTCCTAGAAGATATTAATGATGATTTGTGTGCATTGTTCCGAAACAAAGCAGAGTTGGGCAGTAACTGATTACATTTACTCAGTTACAATTACTTAAACAACTTTTTGGATGAAACTTAATTACAAGATTATTTTTACTGCGCTATACTTTTTACTTTTAGTAATTTTATTATGAAGTATTGCTACTCTTCAGTATAATTTCTGGGTCCTCGACCTACTGTGAGTGACTTCACCGAGTCTAATTCACCAGACACAGACACACATTTGCAGTTTTTCTTAGTTTCATAAGTTTTATATTGAAAAAAAATCATAATTTTGATATTTTATATTAATTATTGTCATCGTGGTCTTTAATTTCCACATAACTTTATATTTTGGTCCATCTGATTGTCATTTTTAAATATTAACTGATAGGAGTTTTGATCAGTTACTCAGTACTTAAGTACCTTTTTTACTAAATACATTTTTACTCTTTTGACCTCCAAATCTTGGTCTCGATTGAGCTGAACGCCAGATGGACCAGAGACCGCTCTAAAAGCTGGAAGTAGACCACCATGCACAGCATTCTGGATAAATTTAATCAAAACAAATGCAAGAGTCTAGCAAAAGCAGGAGAAATGACTCGTGTTTTTTTTTTTTACCTTTTTACCAAAGATAAAAGAGAAATTCTACAACTGCTAAAAATATGTTGCCTCTCTATTTTTGTGTACATTTCATGTAGAAGGAAATTGTACTCAGTGTTTTCTTTGGAGGTTTTTGTGTCTTTTCCTTCAGTGGTTCTCACCACAGGCGAGGAGGGGAACGGGTTGCTCAAAGGGTTTGAAATGTTTGACACAGTGCAGTGAGAAAGAGAACCGCAGCAGCTGAAAATGTAACAAATTATGCAATTTTGGTCCCCGATTGAACCAAGCCTACCAAACAATCAGGTGTGAACACACTTTAGTATTGAGTTAACCCTGCTGTTCTGTTCCAGGTCAAATTGACCCGTTTTAAAGTTAAAAAAATTTTTTTTAATAGTTGGAAGTAATTTTTTAACTATTTCTATTTGTGCACTCTACATATAAATTGAAAATTTATTCATTTTACACATTTGTACCAACTCTTAGGCCTACTTTTTACATAGAAACTTGTCGGGACAATTTGACAAGTTAAAGTCCAAAATAATATTAAAAAATGTCCAATTCTATATGTTTCCTTGCAACCATATTTCACCACACACACACAAACACACGCCGACATACACATACATGCACACCCCCCGACACACACAAGCCCACTTTCTCACTATTCTTTTTACTTCACTAAGAAACTGCGAGAAAGCAGAAGGTTTTCATACAACTTTTGACTGGAATCTTTTCTGTTCCTGTGGACAAACTTCACCCACACTGAGTGACACTCAGCAGAAATGAAAGGAAACATAAATACTCTCTGCATGACTCATTTATCTTGATTTTAATCAGCAGGTCAATTTGACCCAGAACAGTATGTGTGTCTCAAATTCAATTATAAAGATCACCCATTGAAAAAAAAATAAAGTGTAATATAAAAAAATTACCAAAGATCAATTTCAAGGAAATTATTGTTTTTTGTGTCTAGGTTTTTTTCAGTGGACATTAAAAATGTAAATTCCATTTTTTATGTCCAAATGAGTAAATGAGTAAGTTGTTGTTATTGATCCTTAATTTCTGAGAAATAAAAAAACATCATTGCACAAATATTGATTGAAATGGTTAGTATTGGAGTTAATAATCAGATACAAAAATGTTTTGGAGGAATATTTTGGTTTCTGACACTATTGCATGATTAAACCCTCCCCGGGTCAAATTGACCCACGAACATTTTTGCTGTACTCTAGAAACGAACATAACAGGAGGGTTAAGGTCCTTCTGAACCAGAGAAACAGTCAGAAGAGTCTTCAGTGGGATAAAGAGAAACAGGACTAGACTCTTGCTCACTGTTTAAAAGCCCCACTTTCAGATGATCAAGGTCTCGTCTGGTGGAAGGTTGCAGAGGATCCAACATGCATGAGGTCCAGTGTGAACTTTCCAGTCTGTGATGTTTCGGTGAGTTATCAAGTTCAAAATCAGCACAGCTGTCCACCAGGAGTTCTATTTATTATCAGACTTATCACTCACATGTCTAATAACAGTCCTGTCTGCCAGGATGCTGTTTCATAACCTTGATTTTACAAAACACCAGAAGAAGAAACATTGTGGTCTGCTCTTCTCATTTTCAAAAGTTGGGTCTGTTTCTGAGCTGGAAGAATGAGGTGCTACCGTCAGCGCTGCCCCGGTCGCTGCAGATGTAACCGCCGGGGGAAACATAAGAGGCTGTGATATTGTGTGGTCAATCTTAAACTCAAACCCAGTTTATTTCCAACTCTCCAGACTGAAAACATGGCTCTCTGGAGCTCCACAAACAGCGAGATCAGCCAGGACCTGAACTGCTCAGATATTCACCGCCCTTCCAATGAAATGATACAAGCCACTAGAGACTCCCATAAGTTTACCCCATACTGACTGTGACACATTTATATCTTTACTCAGAGTGGCAGTACCCTCTCTTGGCTGCTTCTGGTTACTTTTTCCAAAGCTAGGGAAACATTTATCCTGCACACCCAGAGTAACGTCAAATGGCTGTAAAAACTGATGGGTGAAGCAGGTGTAAACACATAAAGATGATAAAAACTTCACCTCATGGTGATTGTGCATGGTACAGCGGGTTCCTTGACATTTTGTAGTGCTTTAATTTGAAAAAAAAAAAACTTCTCCTGGCTTGTCACACAAGTACAGAGCATCTACTGGAACCTGACTGAAGGAGCACACAGTGTTCATTGGAAAGGCCAATACTAAATCAGTTAATTCAGACTGATGTCTTTATGATTTGCTGGAGTGTGCCATGCGAGCGAGTCTCCCCGCACTCGTTGGATAAACAAAATTTCCTCAGCTCAAATAAAATTTGATGAGGAGATAATTTTGCGAGAAGACAGCATAAAGGCCCCTCTCTTGTGCACAAGCGCTGAGCAAAAAAACCCTGCAAAGTTTGACAAGGTGGTTCAAAAACCCACGGACAAGATGGCAGAGAGAGATATGACGGGTCTGCTGCTCCAGCATAAACCATAAAACAGCTGCAGGACGCAGTGAATCAATCTGGAGAAGTACTTAACTAAAGTCATATCTGCCTCCTTGTTCTCTTGTTAACATTTCAAACATTTGATATATGCTACTATAAGTTAAATCATAACGTTAATTTAAATGCTGTACATTTTTGAAAAGCATTAAATTGGCTTTTGGATCTGCTGTAACTCTTTGTTTTAGCTCCTGTTTTAAAGGCTGGATTTCCAAAGGCTTTTGCACTTTTGATTTGTTATGAAGGGCATAATAATACAACACAGCCACAAATTGAACATTTCAACTCAGTTCAGGAGCACAAATCCACACACAAAACCCAAATTAACTTTTTTTGCAGATAAATTGTCTAAATTTGTCATAAACTGTGCTGTCTTTATGCTTCTGTGAAAATTGTGACGTTTTTGTCTAAATTTGTCTAAGTCTGCAATGTTTGACCTAAAACCGTCTCAGTGCTGCCCTCTTTTGGTCAATGTGGCTACTGCTGTTGAATGTTCCTATTGCTTTCTACCGTACAGCTAGGTTGAGGTCTACGTCACTTAGCCCTAGTTCAGTTATAAAACCCCTCACTCAGACACACGCCCCCTGGTGGTGAGTCAGGAGTTGGAATAATGAATAAGTCCCGAATCTGAACATTTGCATTCACGTGTTTCTGGTACGTCCATAAATATGACGCACAAGCGACATTGGCCAACAACAATGGACGACAAAGTCGCTTCTCTTGGTCCACTGGGAGGTCATTTCTACTTTAAAACAGATCTGACTGGATGCTGTAAAACACTATTGTTGGGTTCAAGTTGTTCTAAAAGCAGTTAGTCTATCAGTGAATATATTCAAGTATAAAAAAAGGTTTAGCATTCAAGTCAATGCTAAACATGTGGCAGCAGCACAGACGCTGACGCTAATGTCCGCGTCCACAGTCCATATTTCTAAAGTAGCTCCAACTCTGGAAAGCTGAATGGCTAGAGTAAGACTTTGCTCCAAAGTTTAAAAAGAATAAGCGTCTTTGTTGTTGAGCTCATGTCTATGTATTCAATAAGGTAGCAGCAGAAAGGGTTTTTGGAATTGAAAATGTTGCTTATTTTGTTGATGCTTATACCAGATTTGATTAATTACAAACTCTCAAATTAACCTGATTAAGAATTTTAAGTGAGTCCCACCAATACAAGTAAAACAATAATGGAGAGTAGCAAGAGAAACAATATGTTTCTCTGCACACCCACTTATGATGCAGATTATGATACATTATCATTATGATAATGATGGCCCAACATTAAACACAATATAAGGAAATAAGCTACCTATTCAAAAACAATTAAAACTACTTAAATATATTTTTTATGAACCACTAAATCAAAAATGAATTCAAACTTGGGATTTAATCAGGAGACAAATCCTTAAGCTCGTCCACCAATAGTGAGTTTAAAGCTGACAAAATATGATTGATTGAACGACCCACTGGCGGATATTTCACTCTAATTGTTTGGCAGCAGCAGCAGATAAAAGTCTGTTATAAATCGTAACACATTTTTCCTACCTTGAAAATCCTGGGAACTGTTATGTATGAGCAAGACATCAGTCAAAGTCAGAAGAGCAGTAAAGGGTTGTGTTTCTTGGATGCAGCTTTGACAGTCGTTTAGTTGCAAATGAACCAAAGAAACGGGAAAACAAATGTCACTTTGCCTCACTCTTTCAGGCCTTTAGGAGGAATGAGTTCCCATGCAGTCTATGCACGACTTCTGAGTTAGATATGAAGAATTTGGGACATAAATAAGATCGTTCAAATACTTCCACTTTTTGAATGATTGCAGTTTTTGTCTGTCAGAAGCTGCAGATAAAACAAGGAATGCCTTTGGCCTGAATGGAAATCCTCAAAAAACACAAAACACAGAGACAAAGTGGTTCTGAAATAACTCAGAACCTGCGGCATTCTTCACTGGAATTTGACTTCTTTTCAACCAAACAGCATGGGTTTTATTTTTATATGATATCAGATTTTCCTTTGAAGTCAGAATCCCTAAATGCCAACACATGAATCCCGTTTCTTGTGTTGTGTGTGTGTTTTTCCATCGGCGCTGAGCTAACAATGGGTCGGCTGCCCCGATCCTCCTCTCAAGACACTTACACAATCCCACATATGACAGCAGCTGGTGTTTACCCCTCTGACGTGCGGCCCATTGCATCCTGTTTGTGGCAGCATCTCACCATTGTTCTGCTTCTGTCTACCTGAGATCATACAACCACTCCTTCCACCGCTGGACGCAGTGAAACGGATCCGTCCTTCGTGTCTTTTGTTTGGTTATCACAAACTGTCTGATTTAAGTGGATGGAAAAAGAGAACACAAAGAAGAAGCTACATAAAGAGAAACCCACGCACCAGAACGAGATGTTTAGATTGTTTTTTAGCAAACTCTTGATTGTGACGGGAGGACACGTTTGGGAGCGCCGCCTCAGCTGATGTCACTCTGAGGGAAGCTCTTTGAAGAGGATGGGGGCAGAGGGACATCCAGGCATTACAATGCACCACCGCATTGAGTAGTGCAACTTTCACAATGCTAGTGTGTGCTAAGCATAACCTGAGCCTCATGATGAAAGGCCTGAGCGAAGTGTGGGCGCAGTCAGGAATGGGCAAACAAATGATTTAGATCTTTATCTTGACATGTGAAGGACTGGGTTGCTTGTATCCTGCGTTTACTGTACAAATTTGCCATCACCATATTTATCAAATGTTGGGGAGAAATCTCAGAGGACTCAGAAACAGAGTGATACTGCCCTCTAGTGTCTGCAACGCTTACAACACAGTCATTTTTGGTCTCAGTATACGAGTTACAGAAAATTGTTCGGACCTTTCTAAAAATTATAACTTGTACTTTTTGATACAGTAAAAAATATTATTTTAGAAAAACTAAAGTCTTACTTATATTTTTAGAAATTATGGGTACATTTTCTTCTACGGGATCTTGATCTTTGTGGAAAATTATGATAAAACAAAGAAAAACTAAACTAAAAAAATATATGGCTGGTATTCTTACTGTCATTCTGCTATAATACTTCCATAAAGTTGTAATACTTCCATAAAAAACCAGCTACGGCCTGCATTTATGAATACTTTTAAAATCATTAGTTAGCAATTTTGGTCAAAGTCATCAAGAAGGACCAAGCAGTGTCTTGAATATTTGTTTCTTACAGATGTGACTTGTTTTTATTCTCTTATAAATGTTTACTGTAAATTGCATTACTTTAGATTGAAATCTGTCAAATGATAGATGTTATGATTATGTTATGAATATTAATTGAAATTCTCAGGTGAATGATGAGGCTAAGAACTCAAACATACTGGTAGCACTGATAATACGACTTGAGAAATGACAACTGACACACAAGGAGCAGGGAACACAGGTGGTATTAAGTACACAAGGAAGGTAATCAGGGGAAACAAGGGACATCTGGGGACGATGAAGGTGTAGACTGGAGAACAGAAGACGCAACTCAACACAGAAACCTAAATAAACACACAGAAAAATCAAATCCTCACAGCATCCTGTAGAAGAATTTATTTTGTTTTTATGATGCTGTAATTTCACCACAAAATCTCTTACAGTTAAGTTAAAAAATAATTATTAAATAAAGATTTTTCCACCAACAACCCTGCAAGAATCTTTTGGTGGCATGTAGATTACAGTCACTCACTGGTATCTCTGGTGTTTTTTTCATCATGTATGAAGCACAGAATCTGTTTCTTCCAGAAACATTTCACACATTGCATCACTGAAATAAATTTAGCTCTTCATGAAATCCTCATAATCCCATAAAAGAAGATAATCCCTGAATTCTACATACCTGAATCACCTTATCTGTTCCTGGAGTGTGTTCATCTTTCCAGCTATTTTGGTTCTTTCTCTGCAGATAAAAGCAGATGGAGGCATGAAACACACCCACCTGTGAGTCACAGCGTTTTTTTGGCTGCAAACATCTGTAACATTTTGCTGCACAGAGAAATTTGACCTAAATATCATCATTTGGACACATCCTAAATAGAATAAAGAACATTGTATTTAGTTTAAAAACTTCAGACAAGGTTTATAAGTTAAAAACATCTGAAAATTTAAATGCTCCGGATGTTTTTGGTACATTTACAGGATTTTCGTTGTGCATATTTTTTTTAAGTGTGTTGAAGTGCATGCACCATGTCCTCCATGAGGTTGTTCTGGGTTTGAGTCCCAGTCTTAGGTCGTTTGTTGCATGTCTGTCTCCCTATTTCCTGTCCATCTACTGTTCAATAAAGGCCGCTAGAGACAGAAAAATATTTTAAAAGAAAGTGTGCTGCAGTAAAATAATACAAAAACCATTTAGAGACCAGAAAGGAGTTTAAAGAATCTCTAAAGGGCATGGATGAGCAGGAAGAAGAGGAAAATGGTCCCATTTTAAAAATAGCCTGCTATTTTAGCAAAGTTTAATGTTTAAGGATGATTGTTGTCCTATTTAACATAAAATTAAAATTAAAGGCAGTTATTGAGAGACAAGTACTTTGTATAGTTTGCAGTACTTTCCATTTTAAGAAGAAAATCTCATATTCTGGTGGGAAAAATACATTATTCTTAAGTTGCTGCACTATGAGCTGATTTACATCAAGGCTTTTGAGTGGCTCAGTCAAAGTTCAGACCTAAATCCAACTGAGAATCTTTGGCAAGTCTGACGGAGTTTGAGCTTTTTAGTAGAGAATGATGGACAATAGAGTCAGACTTTTCACTTCTGTGCAGATAAAAACAAATACTCATTTACTTTACGATTATGTGTTACTTTGTTTTGTGCACACGCATAAATTCGGAATGAGTACATTAAAGTTTGTGGTTGTGGTTTTGTGGTTATGCACTTTTAAAAGACACTGAAAAACAACAAACTGTTGTATTCCTTACGGCCACGAGAGGGAGACATTTATCTGTTTATCTATGGAACAGCGGCAGAGCGTCGCTTTGGTCTTTCTGTGTGAAATGTTTCCCCATCTGAAACGTGTTCCACATTATTACTTATGAATTATACATGCATTTTTTATAGAGGAAATTAAAAGAAGCAGGTTGAAATATCATTTATATCCATTTATTAAACCCAAGCAGCCTGTTTTCCTGCTTGGAACGGCGGAAAGGATTGCTTCAGATCTGCTGATAAAACCAGCCTGTTGTGTTTTGTTTTGGTTGGAGAAGGTGAGAAAATATTGCTCAACTTATTTATGTTCAGTAATTTATAGATTTACACAGAGTTTCATCACATGTGGAGAAATAACAAGCAGACAAATGAAGGGAAACATGATAACTGAATTTTCTAGTTAGACGGATTGATTTACATAGGTGACCTCAGACAGAATGAGTCTAGGTAAAATTAGGACCAGATGTTCACTGGAAACCCAGGGAGGAGGAGGAGGCGGGGCCTTCGCTCTGTGGGAGGAGCTTACACTCTCCTCTGCGTTCAATTTTTATTCTAACAGGTAGTTTAAAACCTAAACTGGTGGAGATCGGCTGCAGCAAGGCGAGAGCTGCGGTTATCCAGCTTAGAGCGGATCTTTGTGTGAGAGCATGCTGAGCAGGAAGGGCACCTCCGCGGGCACGGTGGACCGCGGGAGGGTGCGGGAGAGGCTGCAGGCTGCGCTGGCCGGGCTGCAGGAGCTGCGGCTGCTCCGGGACCGGCACGGAGACATGGTGAGCTGGGCCCTGCAGCTGGACCGGGAGGAGCCGGTCAGCGCGCTGTACGCTGACCCGGTGGAGGCTGAGGAGCAGCGGCTGGAGGCGACCCTGACCGCGCTGAAGCAACAGCTGGTAGGAAGTTCAGCTTCTGTCTGGAAAACACTCAAATAAAGCGCTTTGTGTTTTAAATAATCTACTGGTCACTAAAAAAACAAGGAGAAAAATCGCAGGATAGTTTATTTGTCAGCTGATGCTCATGCGCACTCAGCCTGCAATCATTACCAGGAAGACTGTTACGCTCTCAGCTGGGGGTCGGAAGCAGGATGGATGTCATAAATCAAGGTTCATTGCGGCCCCCAGAGGACTTTTTAATTGTTGCTTCGTGCACGCGCGCTCAGTGCGCGAGGGCAAGCCTCAATCATTAACCACTAAATGCCAGGGAATAAAAACAAACGGATTTTTTCTTTTTTTTTTTTGCTGTGAATGAGCGGAGAGTCTCATCCCTCAGAGGCCCCTGAGCGCCGCAGACAGCTGGCTCTGTTTAGTTTTCCATGACAAGCTTTTTCCACGCAGCCTGCTGGTAAAATCATCGAGGGGAAGTGCAGGGATTAATGTGCTATGCTTGACATCTAGGGTAGAACTGGGCAGATGCATCAAAGGATGTGTCACTGCGTGCACAGGCAACATAAGGTTCGAATTTGTGCAAACTGAATTCCCCCCATCTGCAGATTCGACTGATCCAACCTAATCTGCAGATTAAAAAACATAAACAAGTAGTGTAAATTACAGGAAGTGAGCCAGAGATGGAGCTTTAAGCTCTGCAGTTACAGTTCCTAATCCCAACCCCCAAGCTTTTCCTCTGCTGGTAGTTTACACAATGGCCAGGCCTTCGCTGTGGGGGGGAATGAGTTACCCACCACTGCTTCTTCCAGGCTCCCCCATGTCCTGCTGGGGTTAATCATCAGCCACAGCTGAGGCGCTTTAGTTTCTCCACAGCGGTACATCAGAGCAGTGGTCCTCCAACTTTTCAAAACAAGTAACACCTCAGTCAGTTCCAGGTTTTCCTGGAAGCAGCGCTGACATTTTGAAATCCTATTACAACAGCAGGAGTTGGCGCTGCTTGATTGATGAAGGAGGTGGTGTCGTTAAAAATTGGTTATTTGAGTTTAAAGTTGGAAAATTAACTGGAAGTTTCATAGAAGTTCCCTTATAATCCAACATAGTCACAATAAAAACAACTTATTTGCACTTTGGATGGTTTGTATCATCACTCATTACAGTTTTTACAAACACAGTATTCTAACTTCCTTTAGTGAACCTGTTGCTTCAATGTTTGATTCTTTAAAAGCCAGAGAAATGATCTTCTTACCTAACGCTAGTTTATATCCATAAACAAACTATTACATAAATATACACCAAACTATTGGATATCAGGCTATTGCTGTTAACTTTTATATTATGAAAGTAAATAATAATCAAAATGCTAAATTTACACACCAATTTTTTCAAAAACATTGTATTTTTGTTTATTTTGGTTGTTAAGCTTATTTGGGATGTTTGGCTGTCATAAAATATTGCAATATCCAAGTTGTTAGTATGAAAAGTCCTGATCTCCATTTGTTACTCGTATAGATCAAGTACAAAATGAACAAAAAATAACCAAGGTTGGAAATTTATTGTAAAAATTCTTCAGAGTGCCATTAAATCCAGCCCAGTTACCACTGTGGTGCCTGGATATCAGAGCTTCTTTCATCAAAGTAAAAATATTTTTCTTCACAGTAAAAGGTACTGTGTATACTTTCATGTTTATACTTTGTACCGTATTAAGAAAACATGCAGTTTCAGTCATTGTTTACACGGCGAAAGCAATATTGATTTTAAAAAGGCCACATTTAGCTTTCTCTTTCCTTTTTTAATAAATGTATTAGCAGGGATGGAGGGCCTGAGTGCATGGCCCCTGAAATGTCAGACCTTACCAAATATTCCAATAGTCCATATTGTGACTCACATATTGATATTGTGAGGATTGTTGTGGTTTGATATATTGTATACTTCTAGGATTTTTCTGCATAACTTGCAACACTGAAACTCTCTCTGTTTAGAATAAAATCCTTTAAAAGTCCTGCTGTCTGTTTGCTGCATCACTCTTTTTTTAGAGGCATGTTTTAAACTGACAGCTTTGTGCATTTTTTGCTTGGTCATTGTTTTTCAGTCTCGTCTACGGAAGCAGGATGTTGGCCTGAAGACTCACCTGCAGCAGCTGGACCAGCAGATCAGTGAGTTGAAGCTGGATGTGAGCAAGGCCTCCACTGATCAGCTGGAGAGTGACAGCAGGCCCAGCTCAGGTGTGTAGGCAGCCATGTGTGGTTCATGTTTCAGAATACAACCAGACAATCTCACATACAGGGAGACGGGCTGGTCCCAGTGAGGGATACGGTTTCAAAACTGATTTGTCATCACTTTTTCACAAGTTTAAAATAGAAAGTCATGGTGTTACCAGAATTTTCTCCAGCTGTATGGAGAAATTTAGCTATTGCTAATCCAGTCAGCTGATTGAGAGAGTTTTCCTTTACTAAACTATATCAGTACTGTGCACCAATTATATTAAGACAACACTGCTTGGATACCTGCCGGCTGTAAAGCAGCAGACTGCAGGCTAGTTGCCTGAGCCGCTAACCAAACCATTAGCCAGCTAACACCATCTTATCTTACTTCTGTTTTTGTACAGTGAGCAGAACAAATAATATTCTGTCCAATAATCACTTGAAACCTACTTTATTTTGAAAGGGTGTTTAGTCTACTGCACCTCTTATGATCAGTATCTTATAATATGTTTGTTGCTTTAAAAGAATTACTTATTTTCTTACATTTAAAGCAGAAATGTGTAACATGATCTAACTGATTTTATTTAATCCAAAAAAATCCATTTGCTGCTTGAACAATATATAAATGATTACAGTTATAACAATATAATCTCTATGCTATTTATTGGCGCTAATTTGATTTTGATGCACAGACGCAGGCAAAAATATAGAATAAAAGCCAGTGTAGTAGTTTGATTTGGAATTAAATAAAAGTGCTTATTGAATGCTTTTATAGCATAACACTGAGAGGATAACTAGTTTATATTAGCAGATTAATTAGCTTGGTTAGCTAGCCTGCAGTCTGCTGCTTTACACTATGCAGCTTGTTGCTAGGCAGCTGTAGCAGTGATGGATGTTGTGTCTTTAGTTTCCACACATGACTGTTTGTGCTTTTGCGACTGGACTCTGGCACTTTCTCATTGAAAAGTCTTTCAGCCACAGGAAAGGTGTGACGTTGATGCAGTTAGCTGGACCATGTGTATGCAAATGAACTGACCTGGATTGATTCCTGCTCTCTCCAGGTTTCTATGAGCTCAGCGACGGCGGCTCTTGCTCGCGGTCCAACTCCTGCACATCTGTTTACAGCGAGAGCCTGTCATCCTCCCAGACCAGCCTCATTCCCCTGAGCCCAACCGGCTGCCACATTAGCCCCCCACCACAGGTTGATGTTTTTCACCGCCGCTCTGTTGATGAGAGCCCTGGCCAGCCCAACCCTCCACGGACCACTGGCCTCCATCTTGGCAGCAGCAGAATCCGAGTGAGCGCCATAGGCACAGATTATCAGACACGGCCGAGACCAGTGTCAACAGGTAATAACATCTTCATTTTATTTCAGACAGCCTCTGCTGTTGTAATGGCTTGTTTTTGCTCAGCAGCTCAACACATATTTTGCTGCCTAATAACATAGTTTCCATGAGTGGAGTCAAAAGTTGATGATTGTTTTTGTTTGCATCAGGAGATCTTGAAAGAATCATGGCTCAAGGATTGGGCTGCTTCAGGTCTGCAGATACAAAAAAACTCCCAGTGTGTCCGAAACAGAAGATCTCCCCTGTGGATCCCAAATTCCAGCGCAATCTGGAGTCCTGTGGTGGCACTGAAGTTTACCCGTACCCCAGTCCCCTGCATGCTGTGGCTCTCCAGAGCCCAATCTTCTTCCAGGGGGGTGAAGACAGGAAATTGGTTCTCCTAGAGGGGCAAGGAGCCTCATCGAATGGCTACGACTCTCTCCAAATGGGCTACAAAAACAAGACCCTGGGCTACATTGACAAGCTCCTCCAGCGCACCTTGAGCAAAAGCCAAATTAATGCAAGTGCAGAGACAGTGGAGATGCAAGACAGCAATCAGAGGAAGCCAGCTGAAAATATAAATGTGTCTTTGGAAGTGTCTCAAAAACATGAGTCCAGTTTAACTCCTCCTCAAGCTAAAAACCAAAATCTTCCAGTGAACGGTGAGCAGAACAGGAACCGTAATGTATACTCCAACCAAGAGCTGAATGATAGGAAGAGCCACGAGTCACTGAGAGGCCCAGAAATTCAATGCAGGCATTCCTATCGTGCTGTCATGAAGGAGTACAGCTCTGATGAAGTTTCACACTCAAGCCTAAAGAAGACCGACAAACCCAAAACAGAAAACTCAGGTTTGCCAAGGAATCATTCTGATAAAAACTGCGGTGAGTCAGTTGAGACAGAGATGAGGAAGAGTCACTGGCAAAGACCGTTTGTTGCTCAAACGTCAAGCACAGAGAGTCCAAGCTTTGAGGTCCAGAGCAGTCACACAAGCTCTCCTGAATTTGTCCATGCCAAATTTGTCCCTGCCTCCTCACAGAGGGTCAAGGTTAGACAAGCGGACCGCAAATCCAAGGCTGTGAAACTCAAACGAAAAAGCTCAGACAAGCCCCGAGCGTTGAGACAGCAACACAGCTTCTTATCCGGTGAAAGAACCAAAGAGGTCGGCTTTGGAGCCAGAGGGGAGCAGAGGAGATCAGGAAAGGGGAAAGTCAGTGAGAAAGGTGGCGCCTGGCAAACACACGAACACAGACAGCGGTCCGGGTCCGAGTCCAGTCTCTACGGTCCTGGAGTCAGAATCACCCAGAAGGGCCACCCTAAACCACATCCAGTCCCCACTTCATCAAAGCTCAGCAAGAACCGTAGACCACAGTCCATGGAGTATGAGCATCCAGTTGAGCAACGAAGAAGGAGACAGGCAACCCCCAAATGGCAATCTGATGTGGACATTTACCAGGTACCCTTTCTTCAGCACCAGAGGTCAAAGGAGAGCATGCAGATGGTCCGGAGTCTTAAGCCAGGTCAATGGATCGGACCGTCACACCCTTTCCACTTCTCCATGTCCTCCAACTCGTTCCTCCAAAGTCTTAATGCCAGGTATCCTCCAGCACCCTTCCTCATGACCAGCCTCTACCCACCCAGATGTGAGTCTGAGTACTCAGCTGAGTGCGCCTCATTGTTCCACTCCACCATCGCTGAAAGCAGTGAGGGTGAGATGAGCGACAACACCACCAACCGCTTCGGAGACAGCGAGTCCAGCCAGAGCTCCCAGTTCTTCTCTGACTCCGACAGCAGCCTGTCTCTGGATGAGGAGGAGGAGGAGGTGGAGATAAACGAGGCGGCGGAGGGTGGGATGGTGTGGGCCGAGGCGGCGCTGGGGCCCACTGCAGCCGGGCAGCCCCTCCGACAGCTCCCATCGCGCCCCGAGCCTACGGCCTGCCGCATCAAAGCTTCCCGAGCCCTGAAAAAGAAGATCCGCCGATTTCAGCCAGCCTCCCTGAAGGTCATGACCCTGGTTTAGATAAAAGATGCCCTGCAGCAAGAATGAAGACTCCTGGGAAAGCCCCTCTGTGTGGTGGGAACTGCTTTAAAAAAATAGCTTAACTAGATCTAATGAGGTCTCTAGGAAAATACCTTTAATCTGGACTGCATTCATCAAACACAAACAAGGAGATTGTATGAAAGCATATATAACGCTATAATCACAATTAAACTTCCTGCTAAAGGACTTATGTTGCTACAAGTGTTCAAACACTTTTCTGTCTTTTGTATTTTCTTTTAGCAAGTAACTGTTTTCTATTCTGCTTTAATTTTCCTTACATATTGCAGTTATTGATGTTTGACTCATAAGAATAAACTGATATTTAATTAATGCTGGGCCGGTTTTCTCTGAGAATTATCATCCAAGTTTTTCTGTATGTTTACAAAGCTAAGAATAACATCAAGATGTCGCCTTGGCGCTAATGCTGCAGGTTTTCTTCATAAACACGACTAAAATGATCTCCTCTGGTTAACTCTTTCCCCTCTGGGTTTCTATTTATCTGCCATAATGGAAGCAATCTCCTGTTAATCTTCACAAACATCCCGCTGAGATCGACCAGTTTAGCATAGATAGCTCTCATGCCCCCCTGCCCCACCGCCTTATCTGGCTTCCTGACTCAGCTCAGCCGTTCGTTTTAATAAGCCACAGCTTCAACAATCAGACCAGACAGTCGTGTTTAATTAGAGGGTGAAACTCATCAGCTTCCCTCATTTCCCTGCAGGCAAACATTTACAGAAAATAAACTGAAAACACACCCACTCCTTAAGAGTTTCACAAACAGACATTAGCATGATGAGGGCTGAAGTTAGGGCCAATGAAACTAAAGAGAGATCCTGAAATGAAAAAAATAATTTAACAAAAATATTTGCACCATGAGAGAGTTTTCTGTTGCTGGTTTGCATGTAAGATAAACGGGAATGTGCAGCGTAAGAAGCGTTTACAGAAGGCGGACGACGCTGGAATCTGATTTGAACCTTATGATTCATCTGAGTTGCGTTTCTTGATGGGTTTCCACCCAGAGTCCCACTGTTAAGAAGACTCTGGGTGGAAATCCATTTTTCTGTCATTTGAGCAGTTAATGTCAGTTAATGTATTTTTGCATTGAAAAATGCAAATATGTGTAATCAATGTCATAACATATGACTTTATGCAACAGTAATGATGTTGATTTTGGTATGAGATTTAAGACAGTTTTCTGCAGTCAGTCATTCAAAGCAGTGATGTCCAAACGTTTTATCATGTGGGCACAAAAACTGCCAGAAAGACCAGAAGAAAAACAAAGCAAAATTACAAAAACTTGTACTGTGAATTTGGTTTTTAGTTTAATTAAACAAATGTGTGTTTATTAGTGCTGTCAATGGTAATGCATGTGATTAATCTAAAGAGCATTAATATTACATAATGCAGATTAATCGTATACCTACTGTGACGGTTTACAGTTATTTCTATTTTGAGATTAATCTTAGAAATTTAGAAGAAAAAACTTTGACATTTCTGAGCTTTGAAAGTCAAAAATGTGCTAGAATAAACTCAGAAATCTTGAAATTAATCTCAGAAATTTTCTAGAAATTACTTGGAAATTTCCAAGTTTTTAGCAGAAATTTACTACTGTACTACATTTTTCTATCTATGCTGTCAAAGGTTTGAGACAATAAACATTTTCTTAAAGGTTTTTTTCAAAATGTGCATTTTTACATTTCATGCTCACAAAATGAACTTAGTGAATCAGAGTGATTAATCTATACATGTATATATATATATATATATATATATATATATATATATATATATATATATATATATATATATAGACATGCGGTCTAATTGGTGAAACCTGTTGTATTTCTGTGGAAACCAAAGAGGGAACCACAGCAGAGACTCACCGCCGCTGATGACGGACGATAAGAAGCTGCTCATTGTGGCTAAGCTTAGACAAGGGGCAGCTGCACAAAGTGGCCCAATAGTCTTGTTTCTAAAATCTGCAGTGGCGTCTTTCCATTACGATTCTTTCAGAGATGGGGTGAGGAAATGGGCAGTTCTGAAGGGAGTCAGCCAAACATTATTTCTCTAATAAACTTTTCTGCCATCATGAAGCTGCCATGACCTTAAGGCTCCCAACTAAGAAGCTTACAGGGCTGATCAACTCGAACATTTCATCAGATTTCCTTTTGAAGTTTGTTATGGAAACCATTATTTTAGGACTCATGAATCATTTAGTAAATCTCCCTCTCAGAATGCTTTGATTTCATACAGAGGAGGGAGTTTTTACATCCAAATGCATGTTAATTCAGCAGCATTGTTTCCTCCCTGAATTAAAACACAAGGCAGGTCCAAAGGCCAAGCAGAAACATGCACATCAAAGAGCGTTTTTGGTTTATAAAGTTGCCAGAGTTTGAAACGGCTTATGGAGGTTCGTAGCTCCAGCTGACCTCTGTCCTCTCTGCAGGAGCGACAGCAAGCGGTCGGCAGGATTAGCGCTGTTGTTTTGAGCCTGGCTCAGAGGGAGCAGGACAAAACTGGACTTGTCTTTGATGTTGAGTAAAACCATGTCGTTGATCTGACTTTCCTCCGCCTGCCGACCTCAACCCTGAGCGGACAGCGGCCCAACAAAAGAAAGATCAGGGCATTGTTGGATGTTCCTCTCTTTTTTTGGGTCTTTTAGTGTTTAACAATTATTTTATTTTCATTCATTCCTTAAATCTGACATAAGAAGGTATGGCCCACCTGTTGAGTGCTGCAAACGTTTTTACTGGAGCAACAAAATGAAGGAAACATGGAATAAACCTTCATCAACTGTTATGCATGTGCACACCTGCAGATCAGATGCACTTGTGATCTTCCATCAAGTGTGAAGTTGAGCGCAGAGAGCAGATTACTGCCACAATGCTCCATGAAATTCCCCATAATAGGTGTGCGTCAGTCTGGAAGTCATGTGGGATCTTATGCAAACTGCTGGCTTTCAGAGGAATAAACAGTGCATGCATGGACACACATCCAATCAAGATCGTTATCACCAGACATGCCAGTTACAGGCTGCTACTGTAGCTAACGGCTAAAAAGGACGACGGTTTCTCTGCGTTTCTTGTTGTTTGTCTTGTTAGACATACAGTTGCTGTCAGACGTTTACCTTTGCTCATTGTAGATGTGAATGCTATGTTTGTTTGGGGATTTTAATTATTTATTTGAGCCATTCTCTTTCCAAGGCGGGATGGTTACATAACATAAAGTACAATGGGTCTTAAAAACATGGACTGGGTGAACAAGTTCAGGCATTTGTGTGCCTTTTCTTGATCAAATATGTACACATATTCACCCAAATCTCGTAATAAGTGGTATTAAAGGTTCCTGAGTGAGTTATGATTTGGCAAGACCAGAAACTATTAACTTTTGGTTAATAAAGATAGTTTTTGTTTGCCAGAATCAAGAAGAAGAAACCGAGTAAAAGTCCAAGGAACTCTGAGAATCCCAGAAGAAATTGATAAAAGTCTTTTGGCAATCTGTTTCTACACAGCAGTTTCTAAGAAAAGCCGTTTTAAATAACTGCTTGTAAGTACAAGTAATTCAGTGGCTTCATTCCCATTGACCGTGTAATTGCGCAATTTGACACTTGAAAAATAAATTTTCTTAATGGAAACACAGCAATTTCCAAACAACTCTCATTTTTTTATAAAAGGTTTGGTGCAAAGATGTGGTGCATTTTTTGGCATGTTAAAATTTTTATATTTCACAAAATTGCAGTTGAAGCATTTTTTTCGCATTATACGAGTCACATGATCAATGTTGCCACTGATGGAAACCACGAAGAAGAAGGTGACAGGAAGTAGTTGGTAGATGATGGCATTTTTAATGACTTATCAAACATGAACAAACTTTGATTTTAATTGTGTGTCTTATTTAATGGAAACATCACATTTGCAAAATTGTGCTTTTTTGACCTTAGCAGAATATTGACAAAGTTTTGTGGGCATCTTGTAATGAAAAGGCAGCAAAAAACGTCAACGTCTGTAAGAAGACCCAAGGAGACTGATTTGGATGTTGATGAACCACCGCAGTGAACCAGCGGACATGATGTCTGCAGACAGAGACCCGTTCTGTGGGGGAGGGTAATTATGAGGGTGTTTTTGGTTCGTTTGTTTTTTACATGTCCTGCTCGGCATTGTGGCACAAGTTAATACAAGATTTTATTTAGTAGCAACCACGCCCCAATGTAGCGTGTGTAATTATGAGTTCAATGCGTCAACTTTTGGAGAAGACAGAGTGAGATTTCACTGTCATGCAAGCAGCACGTGTCTCTGAAGAACAGGTGACAATGAAGAAACGAGGAACGTTGAAGCTCTGGTCAACAGTCTGTCACAGTTTTACGCCGACTGGTACGAAACACCGGAGTTTAATAATATGAGTTTAGCATGATATGCATTTTATTCTTTGTTTTTTTTCCAATAAAGTTTATGTGTGAATATTGCTGTACATCTTTTGACTGCATTATGTAAATAAAAATATTGTACATGTGTAAAAAAACATAAAGATAAAGTGCCACAATATAGATAGATTTGTATGTATAGCAAGCGCATTAGCTAGTCTGAATTCTTTTCATTATGTTTGGTTCCAAGCATTGAATTTCTATAGGACAAAATTAAATATCAGGGTTTATTTGAGTCCATCAGAACCAGACCTTCCAGGTTCTCCATAGATGAGTATCACTGCAAACATCACTGCTAACGGAGACAAACCCAACTCAGTTAGAACCAAACCAGACATTAACCGTAACATTGACATTTTGACACAAACTTGGAAATTGGCTTTGGAATGGTTGAATGATTGACTGCACTGAAATCTGTGGACTGATATTAAAATATTAGTTAGTTTAGATGAGTTCTGAGAAGAGTGCTCCTCTTTACAGTCAGAATTTTGTTTGTTAATGCTACATACTGTGTGGTTGAGGTAGAAGTTGTGAAAATAAACTTGTAGATGTCTGTGTGTCTGTGTTGTATGTCAGCATTTCATCAGTTCATTGATGAATCATTAAAACCACCAACTGAAACATCACTGCCGGCCAGGATGAGTCCATTGAAATGTCTGAACAAAGCAGAAATACAAACCTAGCTTTCCTTACTCTCTTAATGAACTCTGCAGCAGAACCTGCTTAGAGGTTAAAAATAGGAGTCAGTCTACTTTCACTACTGTAACGTGTTGCTGAGCTGTAATACAGAAGGTCACTGTACACTGCCATGCTATTTTAATCTATTCTCTCCTGATTTCCATATCAAAGCTAATCCTTAGCTAGTTAAGTATTTTTCTGTAAATCTGATGAGTTTGTGACAATGCAATGTGTACAACAAGAAAAAAAAAATTAAAGAGTGGGCTAAAGAGGGACTGATACTAATTAAATTCTGGCTTTGTTTACACTGGATCACAGATGGAGGAGGGGCTCAACCCCCCGAACCAAGCAGCCTGTCTGCCTCAAACACACAACAAATAATCATCCAATCTCCAGTTTGTCTCCAGAGCCGTTTTGTTCCTGTTTTCTTGTTTACTCCGGTTGCCATGTGTCACGTTGTCTGACTATTTCTGCTTTGCTGTCTCAGATATGAGTCGCTGGATGTTCTTGAGGCCGTTCCGCTTCACAGGCGCTGAAACTGTAGCGAAGGCATTGGGCCTCAGATGTGGAGTTAGTGAGCTGACAACTGGGAGCTCAGAAACTCATTACCACCTTGATGAGAGAAGCTTTCCACGCCCACCTAAAGCAAACCCCCTTCTGCCAACGGGGCAACATGCTTTTTCACTTCTCTGACAAGGAAAACTGGAGTAACTCCAAATATTTAACATATATTTATGTCAAAGTAACGGTTAATTCTTATGGGAGTTGTTCTTTCAACCTTAAAAACTTCAAACGAATGATATGGGATATTTCTGTGGGCCTCTGCCTTGTTAACAAATGTGTTTTTCTTAAGAATCTGCAGTTTGTGGAAGTATGTAGTTGAATTTTAGGGCTGCAGAATATAAGGAAAACTTCTAGTTGCAGTATTATTGCTGAATATTGTGATTTCTTTTCATATTTTCATTATTATCTGTGACATTTTCTGCGGGCAGACTTTCTGCAAACTGCAGCAGCAGAACCGCATGTGGCTGCTTGGCCTCTCCACTGGCTTTTACAAAATCAAATAAAAATGTAAAGAAAGGTGATTTTAGCAGGTCTTCTGTGTTTTTATTCAATGTCTGCATAGAATATATAAAAGAGGACCAAAAATGGTACAAAACTTGTAAAAGTAATTTTGTTTTGTTTTGACTTTTTTTTCTTTTTACTTTTAAGCATGTGATTGATATTTTTAAGTGGGTTGCTTATATTTTCTCAATTCCACATATATATGCAAAAATCTGAACCAGATTGATCACAAAAACCTGGAATATCAATTATGATACAAACTAAATAGAGAAAACCATGTAATACTTTAAAAATACTCTTGTTTTAAAAGCAATAATAAACGGTTTCATTACTGAAAATCAATATTTTCTGAGGATTATGTGTCATATTTATTTCTAAAGGGAAAAACACTTCCTGACAAAATTTTGACAAACTTTGATGGTTTATGCTGAAATCCTAAAGCGTTAATCATGAAACGCTTCAATTGAATTTCTCTTATTTTTTCATCCAAAGGGTTTTTCAGTCCATGTCCAAGATAACTGGAAATCTGCACATTACTAAACATTGAATTAGTTGAATTAAAAACCAATCGCCTAAACTTGACCACAGAACAGCCACGTTCCCTGCAGCTTCATTCTGCAGCTTTACCTGCATATTTTATGTGAAATGAGATGTTTTAAAAAGCCCGTGGATGGAATGATGATAAAAGAGTCCAATTGACGCCAAGAAAAAGTCCCTGAACACAGATAAAAACTGGTTTTGGAATCAGTAACGACACCTTTCTGGGTTCTACCATTATAAAACCTGAGGACTTGAACTGGTTAATGCAAGAAAACTAACTCTACAACATTGTTGGTGGATTCAAAGCTTCAATTCTGAAGTGTCACCAAGTTTTTAGGGGATTTAATTTAGCGCTTTTACTGTAAAGTTAATTAGGTTTAAATATAAGTCACGACATCTTTTACCAGAACCAAACCTTCCATGTGCTCCATTGCATGGGGGATGGGTTCTGCTGTGTGTGGGATGGCTCTTGTCTCTTTCCTTACTGTACATATGAATGGGGCTGGACTGTCCAACCTCATGAATGTCAATTGTCTGATGTGGAGCTAAGGAGCAGGCTTCTCTGCCTGGAGAGCACAAAAGAGATAGAGAGTGGAGGGATGAGGCGACACAAAGCCGAGGAAACGAGGCAAAGAAGAGACAAGCGGCCCGAAGCAGACGGGTGTGAAAGATCTGGACCTGCAGAGACAGAGCATGGAGATGCGAGGAAACAGCAGAATAAAAGACATCTCTGGGATGATGATGAAGATCCTCTTCTCAGACTCTTCCTCTGCCACCACCTGCTTCTCTTTAAGCACATCCTGTCATTTAATACCTAATCCCTTCATTCACCGCAGCGTGTTTGCTGACCATTGTCTCAACTCGCTTCAAGCTGTGGTCAAGACGCGGTTCAAAAGTTCGTGGAGGATGGGGAGCCCGCTCTAACAGAAAGTGTGTTCCCAGAGATTAGACTAGTAGACGAGACTAGTTAGATCAATCTGCAAAAAATATCAAAACACAACACATGGCTGGAGGGGAAAATAAATCCTAAAACTGCCAGACTCACATGCTGGAAAAGAAAGCACAGCAAAATGGTGCTAATTAGGTTTCTCATCAGGTTACCATAGAAATATGAGCCTATTAGCAGTTAACAGAAAACCCAGCTGAGGTGACAGCTGTCTGATTGGTTTATTAAATGTCTGTTGTCACTTTATTAAAACAAACCCAATATTGGGTTATTTCGTGACCCCAGTTCTGGGTCAGATGTGAACCGATCATTTTCAAACCCAAAAATAAGTTAAAGTGGCTGATGTTTAAATAATTAAACAAGTAGATTATTAAACAAGTCATATTTTGTTTGAAATTAATAAATGTTCCACTTAATTCTGTAGAAGATTAAAATGATTTTTATGCTTTACATAATAATACTGCACAATACTCAATGACTGTTAATTGGTCTCTCTACAGTAATTTGCCGTTGGGTGTGTGTGTGTGTGTGTGTGTGTGTGTGTGCGTGTGTGTGCCGGTGTGTGTCCAACCCTGCAAAGTTAAACAGGCACAGATAATGGATGGATGTAAGAAAACTAGAGCTGGTTCGCCTGTCAGCATGATCATCTCTTTGGTCAAAGTAAGAATGTTTTACAAAGATATTGCCAACTTGTTCAAACGTCACTAACACCACTCAGACATTAACATTTGTTTACATATTTAAGACTTTAGCAAGAACTTTAATAAATTATGTTGTTTGTCGCTATGGTTTCTCAGTTCTCTGTTGTTTTTTACTCTCTTTCTGAAGGTGTAGAAGCATACTTTTATCATTCTGTCCATTAAATTTGAAGTAATCCCAAAACAATTTGGGATTATTAAAGTTTAATTTATATACATAAAGTGGAGCATGATATTGAAAGCTGTAATATTCCACTTGTAAAAGTAAATATGTTGGGGATCACTTGGACACACAGACAACAATTATACAGTAAGTGCATGTCTGCAGGATGCAGCCACTCCCATGTTTCACTTTTTAGATATGTTGAGAGACATGCAGTGAGAGTTTTCCACTATTTATAATATTTTGCATGTGGGATGAAAAGTAATTTTGATCCTATTTGACCAGAGCAGCTTCCTCATGTTTGCTGCATTGAGAACCATCTGTGTATTCCCTGCTAATAATCATGCACTAATTTGTGTTTTCGTCTGTCACATTAAATCCCAACAGGATACGTTGACATTTAAGGAAGTAAGTTTGGAAAAGTTCCAATAGAGTGGGTACTTTTCCCAGGTATTATGTGTGTAAATATTAAACCTACATTACAAAAAGATTTAAGAATTATTCTGAGAAATTGCAAAGTGGGTTTTTGTCAAAGGAACACAAACATTAAACCTTTTACAATTAAAAATACTCTATGCTGTAATAGGAAAGTGGAAATTATAAAAAGTTCAGACAGAAAGAAGTAAAGCTAAAAAGAGAGTCCTGAAAACATAGGAGCAGTAAAATCCCTAAAGTGTATCAGTTTACTTGTGTTTGGCTCAAAATGTAAATGCTTATTGTAAGCTCAAACTAGAAAAACAGCCTTGCTTTCCTGCTTGGGTAGGCAAAGATAATTACTCCACAAACTCTGTAGCTTAAGGGGGGGAACCAAGGTGTGCAGTTTTCCAATGAGCTCATTAGGAGGATGGTTGTAATTTCGTCAAGCCGTTTCAGGTGGATGCGGGTTGTTTTGCTCCTTTATCACTCCCGGCGTCTCTCCGTGAGGACGTCCTGGCAGTTTTATGAGCAGGATGTCCTGTGTTCAACTCCAGGGACAGTCTGGCTCTCTTCGGTCGATCCCCAGGCTCTGAACTGCTAATCTGAACCAGGCTCTTCCCACATCTGCTGAGAGCTGGAACCAACAACCTTCTTTTTGTGTGCTGCGGATTTCGTCAGCTGACTCACCAACAAACTCGATTTCTCATAACGAACCAAAAATCAAGCCTGGACTCCTCTGGAGGAGGACATCAAAAGAGCGGTGAGAGTGACAGCTGGTCCTTCCTGTCGGCCGGGCCCCCTGATAAGATCAGAGTGACAGGAGAACATGGGACACTACAGGTTCCCTCCCTGCTGCTCCCATATGGCCTCTGGCAGACTCCTGCATACTTACATATCAATTCCTCTCGGACAATTCAAACCGCCCTTTAAATTAAGCCTCTTAACTGGCTCACATCAAAGCAATTATTTCTTTTCAAACTGCTATTAATGCAGTAGCTGCGTTTCCATTACCAAAGGAAAGTTACAAAAATTGATATGAAAAATGATTTTTTTTGTCAAAAAACAGAAAAAAAGTTACAAAAATTGACACAAAAATTCTGTAAATTCACAAAAACATAATTTTGCAATTTCCATGTTTCTATTAAATGAGAAATGCCTCAAAATCAAACATGAATAAGTTTGTTCAAGCAAAATGTCACTGAAAAACATTCTCACCATCATCATCCTTCTTCGTCTTTTCCACTTTTCCACGTTCAGTTGTTGATCATGTGACTCATGTGATGTGAATAAATTGTTCCCATTGTAGTTTTGTGAAATACACTAATTTAGGTCCAGGTGAAAAACCACCTCATCAGTGCAAAACCATTTGATCAAAAACCGTGTTTTTTTTTAAATTGGAGGGTTTCTACTCAGAAAATGTATTTTCATAATTACAATTTGTGAAATTGTATGGTCAATAAAAACACAACTAGCGTCTGCAGAAGTTTTTTGTTGTGTATTTTTCAATTGTTATCCCTCAAAAATTTAAAATGCACTCATCATGAACATAATTTCAATACACAATTTGAAGTTTTTGCTGATTTATTTGAACTTTTTTCCAGAGTGAGATGATGCGCCAGTCTTGATTTATCATGAATTTTGTTTTTGTTGGTTGGTTTCCTGACAAGCACTCAGCTTTTAAGCTTTTAAGCTAAATTAAGATGGTTCATCCGTTCAAAACCAGTTCTGGTCTGGAACACCCAGCTAGAAGCTGGAGCCGCCCAAAAAAACCAAACACTTTTAAATCAACTGTAAAAGTAACAAACAGCGGTTTGTTGTTATTGGTGTGAACGGTTCAGCTCTCTACGGTTTTTCTGATCCTCACATGTTATGTTTTTGTTAGGATAATCCCTTAATTCATTTTCGTGTTAGTTTTTTTCCCATTGTGTTTGTTCCTTCATGCATTTATTGCTATTAATCTATTTGGATTAATTTCTTTAGATTATGTTTAGATTTCTGTTTAGTCAGGCTACAGATCTTGATGCACCGTCTGACTTTTTGGCTGAAATCTGATTCTGTTTTTTTCATAGTTGTTCATGCTACTAATTAAATGGCTCCGTCCATGATTATCTATGATTCTCTGCTACTTTTCCCCAGAGTCATGTAAGTTTCCTTTTCTGATTTATTGAATAAAGACTTCATCTGCTACCTCAGATTTTTGCTGCCCTTGGTTCTTACCAAAATCATTTAACAACACAACCAAATATTAGTAGGACTATAAATCTGGTCATATTCAAAAAAATGAGAAAATGTATTTTGAGGCTCATTTGTCAGATTAATGAAGTTCAGACTTTTAATTGTGAAAGTTATTTTTTGTAATCATTCCACCCTGAAAATAATGGTTCAAATTTATTCTCAAAATTCAGGACAATTATGTTGATCATGGGTGAAACTTAACTTTTCACCAGAACTACGCTTATAGGGAAGAATTACACAATGTGTGTTTAGGTTTTCTTTTCAGTGCCAGGTTTAATTGAACCACCCTGAAAACACTTCAGACAATATTCTGTTAATTTTCATCAGCATTAATCAGTTTTATGACCTCTTGTTAATTTCCAAACCGTTTTAATGTCTTCTATCTGTTGACAGAACAACAAGCTCGGTGTGGAAAAAATGATGAATGCAGGTGATAAAGCACACATGCACATATTTTCCAAAGCATAGGAGACCATCCAATTAAATTTGATTCAGCTGGGGAGAGCTGCTTGTTATGGGAGGAGGGGTGAGCTGTGGCTTTTCCTCGGGGTCAGAGTCTTTCTGTTTGGTTTGTTTGCCTCCGTCTCCCAGGTATAGTTAGCGGTTAGCTTGCACTACGCCATCGGAGAGACCCCAGCACGCAAGTGGAGTGGAAATAATCTAAGTTGTAGGAACAGCGTGGGACATAATAAGCCTCCAAGTTCCAGATCTTCAATTAAAGCTTACAAAAACACTCGGCTGTGTTTCTATCCCTGCTCATTGCAAACTTCTCTTTTTTTTCTTTGTTAAACTGCGGCGCAGACACATGTAATTTCAGCTGGCTTCACTAACACCCTGAGGTCTTGCCTTCAAGCTGATTTGGACAGAATGGCCCCTCATTCATAGCAGGGGTCAGAGGGTCACGAAGGGAACAGACTAATCCTTCATGCAGCATGAGGTCACTGCACCTCGACTGTGCACAATGACGACAGACAAGCTAACCAGGATCGCTTCGCTCGTATAAACATCACTGATAGCCTCATGCAAATAAACAACACTATTGGATTCTTTCAGGGATTATCTGAATATGATGATCTAAATACTGTTATGTCACATGAAACCAGATGATTTCAACCTAAGGAGGCGTAAATTAGAAATAATGTGAGGTGCTCTCATGCCTGTTATGCTGATAAATGAGCCTTTAAAATGTGACACAAAGGCGATTAATCGGGGGAAGGGTTGGTAAAACTTTCAGACTTATTTACTTACTTAATCACGGAAAGATAAAACTAAATGTTTTATTTCATCAATTATGTTGATTTTAATGTGGGTTTGGAGTGTTTTCACAGCGGCGCCATATGGTTGGCTGGCTGACTCTTAGCACCTCTGCTTCCTGACATAAATATGTTAAAAGGGTGACAAGTGAGCTTCCCTTTATGGCTCTTAAGACAAACATTAACAGTTGGCAGTGAATGAGCTTCCAGGTAAACCAAGATAGGTTTTTGCTTTTTTTTTTGTCAGGAGATCAAAACTAGAGCAAAACAACAACAAAAAATGTCTTAAGGTGAATCAAGCTGTTTCATACTGTTCACAGAAAAGCCGAAGACAAATCTTTGAAATCTGATCCATATCTTCACCAAAGTCCACATGATGACATGTGGATGAAATGCTTATATGGGATGTGTACTGAGGCAGTAAATCACCCGGCCAGAAGTGTAAGGAAGGGTGACAGTCTATCTGGGGGCCCCATATGTTTTGAAGAAGGGAGCGAGCTTCGGGGGAGGTAGATTCTGTCGCTTTTTGGAGAGGTTGACCCCGGCTCGTTTGACCCCTCAGTTCCTTTGAACTGAACAGCACTGGTGACACTCGGGGGGCCAGTTTGCTGAGAGATCTGCACGAGTCGACAGAAGATTCAGCGTCTCAGGGAGGAAAGCAGGAAGACTGTGTCTCCAGATAACACACTGTTAGAGAGGAAGAGAAAATAGAAGAACCCCCCCAATAAACTTCAGATCAAAGCAGCCTTCAAACTCTTTACTTGTTTACTATTACAACCCAAAACTTCAACGTTTGTCATTTAGATTTTACCTAACAGACCAAATTAAACGTGAAAAATGTGATATGTATTTATTTCAGCCTCTGTTACTCTGAGGCCCTCTAATAAAGTCTAGTGGAACTAATTGCTGTCACAAGTCACATAATTATATAAAATCTACTGCTGGTTGTCCACTTAAACAGTAGTCAAGACCAATTAACCCACTGTACCCCCCACTGCATTTCAAGAATTATACAAATGAGTCTATCAAACATTTTATTTTCAGTCATGATTAGTTTATTATTGACATAATTTTCTTACAACTAAAAACATTAATTATAACATAAAACGTTTTTATCTTTACATCCAAGCTTTTATCAGTAGAACTACGTTTATCCAGAGATTTTACTGAAAAGCTGACGTTGCTGCTCCCAAGTCGGCTTTATTTCATTTATTAAACATGGTTAAATATACCAAACGTTTTGAAAGAAAGCGATGTCTCTGAAAACAGAATTCACAAGTCGCTGAATGCTTTCTTCTGGATGTTGTGCTACAAATGTATTATTTATGATTTAGTCAAATTGTGTTTTCCTACTCCCAGATAACCACTGCAGAGTTTCATGGAGTGCCAGTGAAAGGAACACTATTGCTTGAATTTTAATAGTGTTACAAAGTTGGTGTCTTGACTGGTTTTAAAATAAAATTATAAATCCTCAATATCTGAGTCTGAGACAGAACCCAGTCAAAAATGGGACTGTGATGATAAAAAAGTAATCTAAAGTCCAAGACCAGCCTAGAGTACTACAGCACAAGGTGGAGGTTCACTTTCTAGCAGAAAAATGAGCCCAATGGTCCAGGATTTGCCACAGGGCCAGTAAAAGTCCAATGGGAAACCCAAGTCGATATTCAAAAATACACAAAATCCATTCTGACTTTGCTTGAGTTATTTTACAAATAAAATGGGCAAAACCTTAAACTTCTCTAATGTCGGCAGAGAAGGATTAACTTCTCTGCACTACTGGTGGAAAGAGACCCAAAAAGTGAAAGTAATTACAACAAAATGTTTTTCAACAAAACTTCAACCCCAACAAACACAGCAATGTTCAAAAGTTGCTCTAACACTTAAAATACCTAAAAATGTGTAAACATGATGTAAAACAGTTCCATGGGTGTGGATACTTTAACAAGGCACCACATGTTTAGTAGGCAGTGACGGCTCTAGCAACGGAGCGGGTTCTTTTAGAAAATGAGGTACTTGCTCGGTTTTGCTGTGGATTGTGAAAGAGCTCTAAACCACTTGATGCCACTTTGTAACTGCATGAGCTGAAGAGCAAAACCCAAACAGTGGTTCTGTAAAAAGTGCTAATTTCAAACAATAAAAGTTTGTTGCTCTATTGTGCAGAGAGAAGGGTTCCAGTTCAAAACAACAATTATGGCATTTTCCATGGGAGCTCTGCACACTGCGGCCTCAGAGAGGATTAAGCAGTCACGTTACTTCACGGCGCCTCCTCAGGAACCGCCATAATCATTAAATAAATGTAGCCACAGATTTTAGAGGTAGGGCGACATGCAGGCTCCTGACAGGCTGCACTCCAGCAGCCGTTCGGCCTCATTTGACGACCTCACCCTCGCTGTTTCTGAGCGGATCTATTTTATTGATCTGCGTCCTGTGTGCTGTACTTGGATCAATGCCCATCCCTTTCTTTCACTTCTTACTGCAATCTGTGCCAAAAGCGTATCCTCTGTCAGCGTGATCGATGGCGGCAAGGACGTGCTCAGTGGGATGGGCGTGGAGATTCGAATTCCCTCCTCTGTTGTCAGGAGGGTTATAAAAACCCAAAGAGAGAAAGAGGGAAAGGAAGGAGGAAGACGGATGAGGTAGAGACAGGGAAAGGCAGTTCTGCTTTGATCTGGGTCTGTGTGTTGATCTGGTGTGTAGCTGACCCATGCATTCAGAGCAGATTAGCCTTGACAGTTGTTTCTGGAGTGAGAATCTCTAATCTAAAGCTGTCTGCAGATCCTCAGCATGCAACAGAGAGGCCCCAGCAGGAACGCTTTTCCAGAAACTCTGAGGTTTCTGAAATAGCATTTGGCCTTGTGTCAAAACTGCGGCGGAAAGATTCATGAAGCAGATTAAGGTGTTTGCGCTCAGTTGTGATATTTATCTTGACATTCCTTTTGAATTATTCATGTGTGAGAGCCAAGAATGGACTCCTGTCTCAACAAATCGTGCATCTCTGCAATGAGAGGCTTCTTATACATTAGAGACAGACACGAGCACATGAGCCAAAGCTGCACGGCCTCGAACAGAAGTTCACTGCTTGGGCACATCTCAGTGTGTATCCACCTAACAAACACCCCGGCTCTCCAGGAGATCCACTGTGTGTTGTCATGGCAGTCCTCCAAACACAGTAGGGATGGATTTAGGATCTTTGTATTTCCTGTGTTTACCAAATGACTTGAGGAATCCTGCAGGGAGGCACAAGATGCTGGTCTCCACAACAGTGGCACTGAAGGCGTAGATCCTCCTCCGTAGTGGAAAAACAGCAGACAAGAAAAGATAATCTGACAACAACAGTGTGCAAGGACCGAGCTTTTATTACGCTTTAAATTGCAGCTCTCACAAGTCTTGTAGGAGTCCCTGAATTATTACTTCTTAGCTCACCCATCTCATTACAAAGCAAGGCTCAATATTTGGTACTTTCTGAAGCAGAGGATAAACTCACAACTGGACCATGATTGGATTACACAACTGAGAAAACCTGGCTGTATTTATAGAAGGATCTAAGCAAGGCTCAGAAACAGCAGTCTAACCTATTTTAGTCTGACAACACCCAATAATATATTCAGCTGCCATCTGGCTCGGTAGTTTAATACCCGTTAGTACCAGTTCTATTCTGGTGCTGGTGACAGAGCGACTCTCCAGGGAACTGTAGAGGAGTGCTGAGGGGATTATGGGAGTTCAGATGTCCAGTCCACATGTGTTTCATGTCTATGACTGTTTCCATCAACATATTTTGTGGATGGTGCTGCAGCCAAGTTGTTTTAAAGATCTGCAGACGTATTCTCTGCACAAAGACGAGCTTGTTTCCAGGCTGCAGGTTGGGCTGGGTCATCGTCTATGGCCTTGCTAATGGTGTTTATGGAGAGGATGTGAAGGTGATCATTAAACACTACCTCTGCTTAGTCCACTTTAATCTAACTCTGGTTTGTTTGCCTAGAAAGTCTGGTTTGTTTGCGGAGGTGTGAATGTGCAGACTGCTCCAAAAGCAGGAGTGGTGTCTGGTGCAGGGCATTCTGGGTAAATACAACCAAAACAAATGTGCATGTCTAACGCTAGCAAGAGAAAGGGTTTATGTTTTTTGACACTGATAAAAGAGAAATGCTACTACTCCATTTTTGTTCACATTTTGTAAAGAAGGAAGTTGTGCTCAGTGTCTTCTTCAGACAGTGGTTCATGGTGCAGCGCCACCACAGGTGGGGAGGGGAACAGCTTTCTCAAAGGGTTTGGTTGGTTTGACATTGTGCCGTCAGAAAATGTAACAGATGTTGCAATTTTGGTCCCCAATCAAACCAAGTCTACCAGACTGTCTGGTGTGAAAAGATCCTGCAACATGTTTCACATCATCTACACATCATTTCTTTCCATGCTTGTTTCTTCAGCAGCAGATGGTGTTTGGATTTTACTGTTTAAATGTTCATGCACGTTTATTAACCCTGCTTAGGTCTAGTCCACACTTCCTCAGTTTCTTCAATGCTGGCTTTATTTTTAGGAGCACACATTTGCATTGGACACGCCTGGCTCAACTGGTGATTAATGAACAGCCAGAAGCAGTTTAGAAACTCGGGCATCTTTGCAGCAAAGTGATTGAAATGTTTGCTGGAAGAAGTTTTCATTCTCATTCTACCAGAACAGTTTCAGTTAAGGTTTTAGTAACAATAAGACTCCAAACTTTAATGCTTGAATTGGTAGGAAAGAAAAGACTCGTTCCTGGCAAACAAGTGGTTGGGATCTAGGTAGCTTTTAACGGTTGCCATGGAGACTTGGTGACCCCAAGATGACACTCTTTGCTGCAGCTCTCCAAAAGTGAGCTGTGGAGATTTTAAACCTTCCTCACCGTCCTCCTTAATGTGTTTGGTGTTTAGATAAACGTGTCCTTGTTAAGCTCAGTTCCACCTCCAGCTGTAGATTTATTTAAATTTAGACGAGTAACTATTTTTCATAGCCATTTTCTGACTTATTATAATCAACACACCCTGACTTGACTGTCATGTTTGCTTGTCTTTTTCATTTTAGGCGTGGCTGAGAGAAACAAGCCTCTGTGACACATTATTACTACACACAAAGAAAAACAAGATGTGGTTTGTTTTTAATTAAGACATGGATACATTACAGACTAAACGTTTTAAGGATTTTTACACATCTTTAACAGTGGTGTCAGTAAACATGGAGGGTACTGTGAAGTGAATCCTTGTAGAAAGAAAAAAAAACCAGTCCAGGAAAACACTTAATGTTGTGTCATTTCTCTTTTATCCTACACTTAAAAATAGTTTTCCTGCTATTTGATACTTCAGTATTTCCATGCAGTGCCCCACTGCAAATTATATGCTGCATTTGTTTGCAATGCAAAGTTGCAATGTGCAATATTAACACAACAGCATTCAGAGAAACATCATCAGTTGCTTTTTCAGTTTTAATCTGGTCTGGATGCAGAAGGTCAAACTATTAAAGAAATGTTTTTTTTCTCATGTTTGGTCTGATGTTTACCAGACAATAACCTCACAAAGCTCTTAATACAAGACTAGGAAACCTAATTTTAACTTTCGCTGCACATTTGCAATATTTAAACCCAAATTTATGCTTGAGACGAAGCATACATTTCTGATTGACCAGCTTCAGTGGAAAGAAAGTAAAAGTAACGTTTTCGCATAAAGGGTGATTTTACAAAGACATTAGTTATGTCTTAGAAATGAACTACTGTAAATCAACCATGCATTGAGGATGCAGGTGTGGTAGGGGAAAATACTTTCATTAATCACTTATTGTTAACCCCAGATCACCGAAGAAAGGATGTTTTTCTCTGTTACTTTATGATGTCAGTTGATGGATTATACCATGGTAAAGTTGTAAACACATTCATTAAGCATCCAATATATGGCTATCATGCTAATTTTGGCATTTGACCTAGAGGAATAGTTTGTAGTTTCAAAGTGTGTCAATGTAAAACATTATGAGGACTTGTTATCTTACTCTAGTCATCTTAAATCAAGATTATTTCAACATGGCAGTGGAAGCTTATGCTCATCTAACATGGGCAGAGACTAAAGCAGACTTCTGGTGTTTCAACTCAAACTGTAATGGTACATTATGTCTTTTAATGAACATTAAAACCATGATTTTCATTGAATGAAATCATTGTTTTTCATTCAATGTTACCCATTCGTTTAAATAGTCTGTTATTGTTTTTATGCACAAATATACACAATATTGAGACTGACTAGAAAAAGTAGCAAAATACAAAACTTAATAAAAAGTACTCACTTAAACTCTCTTTTTCATCAGGAAGCAACATGTTTCATACAGGAGGATTATTAGTGGTGCGCCACCTCCTGCAGCTGTTTTCTGCCATATCCAGCTCTATTTCAATGTGCGTCCTGGAAAACTTTGCTCTTCACATTAATTTTCCATACTGAACGGTTAAGGTGTTCAGTATGGAAAGTGTCTCATGCACACTAATAGCACACTGAAAAGTATTTGTCCTCTTACAGATTTCTTTATTTTTTGCTTTTTTTATATAATCAGATAAATTGTAATAGACAATAATAACTAGGATAAATACAAAATGCATTTTTCAAATGACTGCATTTATTACTGAAACCTAGCCGAATGTGAAAAAGTAATTGCACCCTAAGCTGGTAACTGGTTGTTCTTCGTTTGGTGGCAACAACTTTGGATCATTTTCCTTCAGCAAAACCCAAATGCACTTAAACTTAAGGTCACAAACTGATGGATCAATATTCTACTGTATTTTTTTATAATTGAAAAAGTAAAATTAAACACACAATTAAGCTATATAAAAATGAGACCTATGTCAGATTAAAGCGATATCAGAGAAAGAAAGAGTTCAAAGAGTCACCAGCTCTCTGACACATTATGAAGCTATGCTGACACTGAAACTCCCTGCAGCGCTTCATCCTTCATCTCTGGATGACTCCATGGCCTAACGAGAGCCTTTATTCCAACCCAATGCTTCTTCACTGTCCAGGATTTATCTCCCTGCCTTGTTGTTTGGCTCTTCAGACCTTGTCCTCCCAGCTTTATTGCTAAGTAAGTTCTGAAAAGCAAATGTCGTGTGAACTGAGAGGAAGCTTAGTGCTTTTACTTGCTTATACACACGAGAAAAAGAATTTATTGGGCCGCCAGTAGAGAGAGCCATCAATCCTGTGCTCATTTAATCTGACTTTACATCAAATTGTTTCTCTCAAAAGGCCTCAGTCATGATAAAATGAATGACTATGAGTCTATCGCGTGACTCCTAAAAGGTCTTTCATGCAGCTACCTTTACATATGGAAGAGGTTGAAGACACAAAGTAAAAGTCTGTTTGTATCAAACATTTGACAGATTGATTCTGTTTTAGTTTCAGAATGAAATTAATGATCTGAAACTTTAAGCTGTATGAGAACTTAATAAAATGTCTTTTTACAGTGGAATACTTGGGGCCAAAATACACCAGATGCATTTTGGGAATGTTACAAGTTTCACATACATACATAATGCAAAATGTTTTATTTTTGTTTTGCATTACGTATGTTTTTGTGTCATTAGGACATTTATTGTGGACGTTTCCAGGTAGGAACTATTATATGGGATGCTGGTGCATCACCTGAAAGAGATGCACGCTTTTTATCTCTACCCCTGTGATACAGACAACTGCTGGGGCTCCACTGGACACAAAACGCTGTGACTGCAACCCCACAAAATGTGAAAAGGTTTTAGGTTTTGCAAAGCTATTAGCTTGTTTCCATTTCCATAAATATTGATTTTCACTACAAAAGACGTTTAGTTGCTATGGCATTGTTTTTCTTCTGATTACAGGGTGAGCAGCTTAATTATTCTCATTATATCCTAAAGAGCAGGTTCTCATCATATAATTACGTTCATTAAGTTGTCAAAACAAAAATGTTTACAACTGATTCAGAAACAGAACTGAAAAGCTGAATAATAGCGTCTGGGTACGGATCAACTTTTTCATCCCAGCACAAAGCAGAGAGTGGCAAAACGAGTTCCTCTTTCCACACAAACACAACACGTCTGAATGAGTCCTGGTGTTAAGGCTCTAACTCATGGTGTGAGAAACCTTTCCTCTAACACCCTTTCACCAAATGCCACTTGACAAACAAGCCCAGCCCACCCTTCAAAAGACCCTGATTAGTCCACTCGTTCTCTTTATACAGGCCAGGAGGCAAGAAGATGCTAAACACAAGCAAATAAAGAATTATATGGACCCCCTTGAATGTTTGGCACCTCATGCAGTTTGAAATCCTGCAGGAAAGAAAATCCACAAGGTGTCCACAGCTGCCTTATTTATGATTTGCTTTTTGCACAGAAATGCTGACTTTAAGTGCTTCATATGTTATCAGTCAACAGAAAACAACGGGAGTGGAGACTAACAACCAGGGGAAGCATGCTGACATATGTTCTGCAGCACAAAAGGTCACAACCCTTGATAGGACAAAGACACTGTGAGCCCTTTCTTCAAATCCTAAGTAAGTGGACAGAATTGCTTCACCGGCATTTTAACTTTCTCTGCTCCAGGCTCTTTTCCTGTTATCGTTGTTCCGGCGTGGCTATCAACAAAGATGTGCGTGTGTGTGAGTGTATGTGGCTTGTCTGCAGCTCCACGCTCCCCTGCCTCTTATTTTTTGCCGTCTGAACAGGCCTGAACAACACACCCAACATTGCTAATGCTCTGTGTAAAGGGACAGGAAAGTGGATGAGTCACAGACCTGAGAAAGACCAAGACAACTACGATGCATGACTGCCAAAGGACAATTCAGTACAAACAGCAGCCGAGAAGCATATATCACCCATGACAGCTGTGTGATTAATATTTTGTGTTTGCGTGTGGAGCTGCAGGTCACCCTGCAAGAAATTTAAAAAATAACCTGAAACTTTTCCTTTTTAACAAAGCTGTCAGTCAGAGTAAGGCTTCAGTGTCCGGAGCGTTACCTCAGGCTTTAATTCACCATGTTGACATGTGATGACCCAATGATCTCTGTTCGTCCACTTCAACCCCACAGGTGTCCAGAGTGCAAATCCAGGAACATCAAAAGACATCTTTATGGTGGTTTATGGTCTACTTACTTTGGCCACTCCATTACTCAGAGATGTCTCTGTAAAAGCCAAATGAAGTGTCCTCTGAGACCGTAGCTCTCTACTGAACAGAGAAAAGTTCAACCACATCATAATCTCTGTTCTGAATGGAATCTGTTCAGCAAATGTTCTCATCCAAAATTTTGGCTTTTTAATATTTCATCACATCATAAATACAAACCTTAGTGTATTTTATTGAGATTTTATGTGACAGATCAACACAAACTAATGAATAATTGTGAAGTGAAAGAAAAGCACTGCATGGTTTTTACATTTTATATGAACAAACATAAATATATAAAAGGTGTGGAATGTTTTCATGTTCTTTTACTTTTTACCCCTAAATAAAATCCAAAACAACCAATTACTATTACAAGTTATTTTATTAATAGATCAAATAAATCTATATGTAACGTAATTTATTCTCTCAAAGGTTTATTAGACAGTAGTTGGCACACTTTCACTAATCTGCTAATACAGGAGCTATATTTTAGCTTAGCAGATTAGCACTTTAGCTAACGTTGAAGAAGACCCTTAACTTCCCCAATATTAGTATTTTTTCATCAGATAAATTCTAAATCACTCATTTATTTGGCTGTTTCATAAACGTTTTGTTTATGAAAAAACAAAATGTTTATGAAAAAAGTTTCATAAACTTTTTTGTTTATGAAACAACAAAGTTCAATATCTTAATGATGATTAAGCAATTACTAAATTAAAGACTATTTCAATAATCGACTAATCAAAATTAACTCAATTAATCACTCTAACGATTAATTGGCAGCGTTTAGTTTCTGTGCTCTTCAACTCTGGAATCAATGTCCTGGTAACCTGGGATTTGAAGAAATTGTTATTTCCTTTAAATCTGAATAAATTAATTGTTTACTGCAGTTTCCCAGAAAAGGTCAAAGATTATGTTTTCAGTTTATTTCTGTTTTTATTAGATTTAAATTTCCATATTAGCATTTGTTTTCTTATTTCATTCTGAAGCTTAAATTTTTAATGTTGTGTATTTGTTGTGAATATTTTTTTTTGTTTTCCAATGTAGAAAAATACAAACATACCATAAAAATCATCTTACATTGACCCTGATGTATTTTGAAGTTGCAGTAGATTTTGTGAGGGACAGAAATGTATGATTCTGTATTCATCGAGCTCTGCACCAGGTGCACTCTGACTCCTAATGGCCGCTCTGATTAGGGAGAAACCTGCACACCCATGCCCTCCCCCCTAAAATATGCATGCTCCTCTTGACTCCTAACACCAATGAATAGCCACTTACGGAGAGGAACAATGCACATGTGACTGTTTATGGGATCCAAAATGTTTTTGAGGCCTGGGTCTTTGTGTCCATCCTGCATCTGTAACTCTGGCCTGTCTGCACAGGAGACCCCCTCCCCCTGCTGCGTCCCCTCTTTGAGCTGTGTTCCTGGAAGACGGCAGAGATGTAATCAATGAGTCATGTGTCCTGATTACCACCAGCTCCCTATGGAGCATCTTCAAAAGGCTCCAGAGGAGATGGAAAGAGGGAGAAGCATTGCCCTCTATGGGGTAATTACCAGTTGAGGCTCTGCGGCTTTCTACCCCTTTCAGTGGACGGTCAAGCTTAAAGACAGACCAGTTAACAATTCATCCAGTCCTGTTGGCACAGCGGGACGCACTACTAAGCACTGCTCACCAAACTAGTAGAACCTGCCATGTAAAATTACATAAATCCCTCCTCTTGCATGCACACTGGTGAGGACACTGAGGACAGAAATGACTAGAGACAGGCGGGGTGACGTTCAGATCTGCTGCAGCTGAGTACTCAACTGTCTGTCCCAAAGAAAACAAGTCGAGTGTTTGGGAGTTAAAAGGGCCATAAAACTAGACAAATACACTTGAGCACTGTCTGGACGCCTGCAGGCCCTTTGTTTTTCTCCACTGCCTCCAACTCAAGCTTGTCTAACTACACGCACAATCAGTGTTTACTAAAATCCCAGCCCAAAGTCGCACAGTAGCTCATTCTGTAACTGTGTTTAGCTTAGATGCAGTTTAATTCTGATCATCAGGATGATGGATTGGGTTTTTTCTTGGTTTTCCCTTTTGTTTAGATATGATCTCTGCATCATTTTTGGCTGTAAATTATGCTTAATTGGCATGTTTGGAGTGATGACTGCATAAAAAAGTAATGGGAGGCGATGGCATGGAGACAGAGGGGCTGACGACGTCTTAAGGTTAAGGCTCCTGTAAATCCTGTCTGCATAATGCCAAGCAGAAGCAGAGAAGGGCGATCAGAGACAAAACAGTCATTAGCATTAGCTTTCTGCGATGAGGAAAAAGAGGTTGTGAAGACGAGTGTTTGCACATGTGCAGTGTAATGGGGTTAATCGCAAAATTACCATACAGGTACTGGAGGTCTCACAACAAAAACCTCTTTACCTTTGATCATGTTTTCTGTGCTCATAGTTCAGCAGTATAGCAGAGATTATACATATTCACCATAATCTCTAATAAACAGAATGTGAAATGACATGAATGTTATTATCTTTACCACCTGATCATTTTAAGGTACAGGTCTGTCATTTTATCCTTTGTAAAACGTGGTTTACTCTTTAAAAAGTGTTTGCATAAACAAGTACAGCTCAAAAAGCTAGAATAACTTCAATATTTGTTGACGCTAAATTTGGGGTTTTATTCTCTGTAAGACAATATCAACAAAATTACAAGGAATGCAGCAGTAAAATATTTCCCTCCATGTGTAGTTATTCAATATAATATTTTTGTTTCATTTTTCTGGAAAGAGTGACAAAAAACCTTTAACTTTTTTACCATGTTAAAAATTTTTGAGGCGCCTCTGTCTGTTCAGAGAATGAGCATATTTATCCAACACTGCCTTCTTGTGGACAGGATATGTATAGCATCATGTTATCACTTGTGAAATTAGGGAGGTAGTAACTAGTTACATCTACTCAATAACATTTACTTGAGTAACTTTTTTAAATATACAAGAATGATTTAACCAGAAGTGCACCAGACACGGAAACAAACCTACAAAATTGATGTCAAAGTGAGACCTCTTGTTTGTAAACAACTTCACTGTTCTGTTGTTTTCTTGTGTTTCTTCTCATTGAATTTTTTATTTTGTTATACATTTTACCTACTTTTTAATATTATTTTTTTTAAATAGCAAAATTACACCTGGATTTATAATTTCAGATTGCATACTTTTCCCAAATTAAATCAGATTTGATGCTGACATTTACTCAGTAATTTAGTAAGTTATAATAAGTTACTCCTACCTGAGTTCAAGTTTTTATTTACTTCCACTTCTGCATAGTTTCCCTTCCACTTCACAATAAGAGAAATGTTTTGGGCTTTCTGCTTTCTATAATATTATTTGCAAACATTATTATTTTTAAATGTTTTATTTCAATTATTTTCTATATTGACCTTGTCTTTACATTCAGTTAGAATTCCTTAGAGAATTTTTTAAACAAAATATACAAGAAAGATGTTGCAGCTTTGATTTTGATCATGTTTGTAAAAAAAAAAAAAAAAAAGAAAGAAAAAAGCGGAGACATGAAAAAGCTGATTCTACTTGATTGGTCTATATCTTCTGTTCTTACCACTGTCAGAAATTTGAATATTATTTATTATATATTTCTGTATTAATCCGGTTTGTTTCTTTTGTGTTTTTAACTTGTCAATGGAAAGGTTTATAATAAAACATGGTCAGTAATCAATTTGGTAGTACATCTATGAGCTTTCACAACTTTTAGGCCAACTGCAAAATCTTGTCCTATTTTAATATCTAAAAATAACTTAAGGCAGGATAATCTTTCCTCTGTCTATTTTTAATCCCTTTTTTGGTTGGGAAATTTTTATCTTTTTCATTTCTTGTAGGTTTCTGTTTGTGGTAATGTTATTGGAAAGTAAAATATGTATTTCGATTGCAATAAAAAGCATTTGCATAATTACTTAGCATTTCCAAAAATACTACAGCTATTTATTATTGTAAAAAAAATAATAATATTTTTTTTAAAATAAATAGAAAATAAGAGGAAAAAGAATGTCACCAAAACCGGTTTAAGAATTGGGATTTCCCGGCTGCACCTGAAGGCAGCATCACACCCTAAATTTTCCCTAACATCCGGGACCTTGTTCAGCTCGCCAGTGAAAACTGAAGGAGAGCAGAGGAAAGAAAGGCGGACTGATGACAGCTGTCAGAGTGGACAAAAACACTCCCATTCTGTGAAGTAAACCCGAATGGCTCTGCCCAAACGCACCGGCAGATAGAGGACAGAAACCCTGAGAGAATAACTGCTTTGCTTAAAGGTGTCGCGAAGGTAAACTTATACATTTTCGGTTTGGAAAAAATGAGTCCCAGTTTGCTCTGTGTGTCTCAGGAGAGTCGAGGTTAGCTTTGCTGCTAACTTTGTGAACCACCCAGCTATTTATTTCTGTAGCGGGGCTTTAGCTGAAGTGTTTCTAATGGTGGATTGTCGTTGTTATCGGAGGGATTCTCGGTCAGTAAAGCGTTGGGTTTCTTATACACACAGAAAGAGTTTAAATTGGAAAGTTTATGGTTAATTCCAGGGGTAAGGAATGCTAGTTAGCCGTTCCAGTTAGCTCTTAACGTGCTGTGGCCAAGCACGTTAAGACCAACAGGCGCTAATTGTTATCTCTTTAACCAAGGAGTAAATCAAGCTAAGGTTATTACTGAGTATTATTTACAAGGATAAGTATGTGTAGAAAGAGTAATGTTGTGTTAGCCAGTGTGTTTCTGAATGGTTCAATTGAACCCAGCTGATTATCGTTCAATAAACTATATTTCGGCACTTTTCCTACCATTAACAGTCATTTGAAACTGTTACAAATGATATATTGGACTGGTTTTAATTCATTCTTCTTCTGGTTGCCCGCTAAGTTTTCGACTTGTAGCTTCGAGTTTTCGATCCAAAGGAATTAGATCATGAAATATTTTAACGGAGAGCGCATAGCTCTCTCTGGGTCCATTGACTCAGGGGGTATTTTGTCTGCAGCAGGCAGCCTCAGTCATTGTTGATGTACAGATGAATGTATTAGATAATCGTCCAATAATTCATTTCTTAAAGGGCAACATGAGTAACTACAGGCGGGTGTCAATAAATTAGAATACAATCGAAAAGTTAATGCATTTCGGTCATTTCAGTGCAAAAAACGAAATTTGTATAGATTTATTACATGCAGTTTGTTTTTGTTTATTTTTGAGGATAATAATGCAGAAATATTACTGTATGTCCTTCAGAATCATGCCGAAGTCAACTAATTTGTTTTCCAGCTTTGCTACAGAAGCTGCCAATAAAGAGTGCTCTGTCCAAGCATATTATTCTGTATAATCTGTATAATCTGTGCATATAGCTCCCATATTTATATTTATACACAATATCTATATCTCTTGCTATAACCCCTTATAGTCCATACATACAGTCTTGTACATCTGTAAATAAATATTATATCTCGTAGAGCACTTCTGGATAGATGCAAACTACATCTTGTTGCTTGTACTTGTGACAGTGCAATGACAATAAAGTTGAATTCTATTCTATTCTATGTTAATGGAAGGTTGAGTGGAAGGAAAACATGTTGTAGAAAAAGGTGGATGAGCAGCATGGATAACTGCAGCTTAAAAAGATTTGTGAAGCAAATCCATTCAAGAGTTGAGGGCAGATTCACAATAAGGTGGGCTGCAGCTGGAGTCAGTTTTTTATGCACGGATGTATCAATAATATGGGACAGCCACTCCAGAACCAGATAAACACACTGATTTTGATAACGCTGAATAAAACAAAAACTTGTTATTGTTATGTTAGTTTTTATTTACTTTGCCTCGTTTCCATTCCAAGTAAATTATTTTTGTTCTTTCAGTTTTGTCAGTAGAAATACAGATAGTGTCAGAAGCATCATGCCTCAGTTAGGGAGAACTGGACTGGTCTGTTGCAGAGATGAAAATAAATTTTGCATTTCATTTGTAAATTAAGGTCCCAGAGTCACTAGAGACTTTTGAGATATTATGGTAAAAAAATCACTTTTGATGAAATAAATTACACTCTAAATCCAATCATTCCCAAAATATTCAGTAATAACCTCTAAATATTATTTCTGGGCTGCTGGTAATTGCAGTCATAGCAACAGGTTGAATATCTTATTGCTATGGAAAGTGAATTCAGGACAATCAACTAAACACTTCACTCCAAACAATCCTGCAATATTTTCAACACTTACTCTGATATTATGAAGAATATGAACAGAGTTTTGGGATGTGGCCTCACTCACTCATGTTTAAATTTGGATTCTGTATTGACCAGTGTGGGCAGAACTCCCAGGTCTGGGCCTGTATAGGTCTGCTTAATGCAGGTTTGTCGGTAAACAATCTGCTGCACTAGCTATCTCAAATGAATAATTTACCAGTTGTTTGAATGTAAGCTGCTGAAGTCTCATTAAAAGAGGTTTACGTAAACCGCAGTTGTCGATCGCAAACCCTAATGGGACCCATACGTTAGTGAGGGTTGAATGGTTTGTTGCATATACAGTTAAATGTAGATATAAAATCCACCAGACAGCCATAACATCATGACCGCCCACATTAAGGACAAGCACTGCAGCTCATCCTGTTCTATTGTGGTGTTCAGGTCTGAAAACCCACATTCTGGCATTCATGTGTTTGTTACATGACTCCTAGCCACCTACCTAAACATCCAGGAAACTGGTGACTCCTCCAACAAAAGACAGATTTAGACCTGAATTCAAAGCCTTTGGCTGAATTTATGTCATCTGCTCCTGTGTAATAGTCCTTCCATGTTTTTGTGATCATGCAGAAACAGTTACACAAAGGCTACCGTTTAAAACATGTCACCAAATATACAACAAAGATTAATCCTGAACAGAACAAGATGATGACACTTGTTTGAAGATGCACAGTTTATCAGCTAATTTTCTCTTGATTGGCTTTAATTTAATCACTTGGTCAAATGCTGAGAAGTCTGATTAGTTTTTTATTTCTATTCATTAAATCATCGAAAGCAGGACCTCCCTCCATTTTTGGTCTGTAAATGCACCAGCAACCACTTTTATGCACTCTTTTCAGTTTAATAACAATCAAAGGAAACTTCTCTATAATAGAGCTTTCAGCACTTTTTTCTGTTTCATGTCAGTATAAATCACAGTATTCACTAGTATGTTGATTACATTGACAATCCAATGATGCAAAATGTAAATTTTGATCTATGTTAAGTTTAACTCTTTAAATGATATATGAAATCACAGATTTGAGAATTAAATTGAATTACAGTCATAATGGTAGCCACAATAAATGTTTAAGATATCAACTCTGTCATTGTTTTTTGTTTTTGAGACAGTAAAAATTGTTAAAAAGCTGCTTCTCTCTCATATATACGGCTTAATGTTTCCTCAGCTATCTACAGACATCACTGCTTATGCCAGGAAAGGGTGGTGAATTAGTTTTAATGCTATTCTTGTGTATTTATATTGAAGAAATCAGAATTTGCCAAAATTAAAGATTTCTAAAAAATCTTATCAGGCCAGAAATGACATTGCAACAGGGGTTCCCAAAGCGTGGCACAGGGGCTTTCTGGGGGTCATAAATCAACACATTTGGGTCTCGAGAGCCACTTCTGAAATCAAAGAATGTTTTTAAGATGCAACATCAGAGATGATCACAACAGGACAAAACTCCTCAGAGGAATCTAATCAGGACTTTAGTGGTCATAATATGGTTAATTACAGTGTTTTCCACAAACAGTGAAACTTTACCTCCAACTTGCTGGTTTAGTCTCCCTGTTCCCATTGTTTACATTGTTTTCTCTGTTTGTCTTTCAGGTATTTCCAGCGTTGCCTTTTCTTTCCAGTTTTACACTTTGGTGAAATCTCAGCTGCTGCGCTAAAATGGGGACACAAGGCGCCGGTAGAAAACGAGCTCCTTTAAAAGATCGGTTCTCAGCAGAGGACGAGGCTCTGAGCAGCATCGCTCGGGAGGTAAGGTCGCCAGAGGAAGAGTCCTTTAATGTACCTGACGTCAATTATTCCACCCATCAGTCGATGCAAATGTGATTTAATCCAACTAAAATGTTCCTGTTTTAACTCAAGCTTTTACGCTGCCTCATTCAAAATGGAAAAGCATCAATTTGAACAGCAGCAACTTTTATTATGACTCATTAAAGGGAAACCTTTCAAACTGAAGGTGTTGAATTAATCAGAGTCTAAAGAGTGATAAAATGTTTTAAAGTAACAGAACACACAATTCTTTGATTTACAATTTAAGCAGGTATCAGACATGGAGCTTTAGTTATTAATCATTAAATATCGTCATGTAAAATGTTTTGTCAAAACATTTGTGATTTAACAAACATTAATTTGGAAACATATAACAGTTTTCATGACTCCTTCAGGATAAACTTTTAAGAATATTGTAAAAAACAGAAAATATTTGAGTAGAAACCTTTAGAAAAAATCAAGCTGTGATTTCTCCAGATTTTCTCCACTGTGAATCTTAACTTTCACACCTTCAGCTGACATTTCATGTCCATAAACAAACTTTTTTTATGCCTAAAAGGATAAAAATGTGTTTTTATGAGTTATGAATATAAAGTTGTAAAATCTTATGAATCATTTAACTGCGCATTATTTTTGTTGTTTGCATTTCGACTCATTTCCATTTATTTTGATTGTGGTTTATGTTTGGACCAGTTCTGAACCCTGACTTTGATTGTTTATATTGTAAACCATATTTAGTTACAGTAAACTTAGCAGAATATTGAAAACTACTTTAAATAGCTTTCAAAGTTTATGAAACATAAAATTACTACAGCATGGGTTTGAGAGTTTCGGAACCAGTCCGTCCATTTTGAGCTGCGAAGCTGGAAAAGGCGACTTGACCACCTCTGTGCTGAGTCAGCATTGTTTACATGTGGCGTTTCAGCGTTGAGCTTTGTAAAACTTTCCATCCAGCACTCTGGTTTAAGAGCCAGTTTCGCCAATTTGAAGCTTTGTGTCCACATGTGGCCGTTCTGGTTCTGCTGGTTAATATTTGCTGTGGTCAGAGTGGGCCGGGTTCTGAACAGCTGGTCTGAAGCTTACTGTGAAGTATTTTTGTTTGGTAGAAGAAAGCCACCTGAAGGAGAACGCGCTGCCTGGCCTGTGAAGACATGTCGGGATGATTTCCACTCCAGCTCCTTCATGCCTTTGGCTTTTTCCATAGTCAGGTTCTGACGTTTTGTCTCATTAAAGAAAAGAACCCGGGCCAGGCTTTCTGTAAAGACCAGAGTAAACCCATGGATTTCCTGGCTTTATAAAAACCATATAAATTCAGGATAAATCTCAGGTGTTTGCCTTGTTTTGTTCGAAGTCAGTCTGGGAAGTTTAAAAGCTACAGGCAGCGCTCGGCTCCGTTTGCTCTCTTTATAGTTGCGCAGGCCGATCATAGAAACATGAGTCACCCGGCCCTCCCAGTCCGCTCCTAAATCTGAATCTCTTTGTGCAGCAAAGCAAAGATTAGATCAACCGTCCAGCAAGTTCAGGGGGTCAGAGAAACGCTTATCACTTAGAAAACTAAACAGAAACAAACCCCACAGAGTGCAGTTTGTGCCTGGTCGTTAGCTGACCATGCAGGCCGCATGTCTGGGCCTGGCATGCGCCGCCGCCGCCGCTGCTGCTGCTGGGGATGACGGTGAATTTGAGCCTGCAGCGTCACCGGCTGCATTCTGAGGCACCTTGGGTTACTTCTTGGCTGTCAGGGTTTGAATGCCAGCAGCTTGCTAACAAACCCAGCCTTGGCTGGAGCTCCACAATGATTACCTGTTGTCTGAGATTAGGATCTAAGGGGCGCGCTGGTTGGCAGTGATAGCAGGTATTTTCTTCCCTCGTTGCTTGGAGGGAGTGTCTTTACGTGAATGCAGTGGATTTTATAGGCAGATCAAAAGGCCTTTGTCACAAAGGAAAGTGAAACACTTTCTCTCCAGAGTGAGTTTAGTCTTCAGATTAAAGATTATAAACTCAGGTTTATTTAATCCCCAAGAAAATCAGCCTTTCTTTTAAAGGAAAGAAGCGCCACATTTTTACATTAATGATTTCAATAAAATTGGAAAAGCAAGCATAAAACAAAGCATATTATTTAAATGCTTTAAAATAGTCAGACTCAATTACAATTTATCAAGTTAATTCCTGGATGTGTTGTTAATAAATCACATTTTAATCAAACTATATAGCAACAAAATAAGCAACCGTTTTAATTCAAAAACCCCAATTACTGCTAAATGATTGAACAGTGAGACATATGAGCTCAAAATCAAGATATTTATTGCTTTTAATTTATTATTGATGTTATTAAACCAATAGATTCATAGCTGGAAACTTTATTGTAAAAAGAATGTGATTAATAATCTTAAAAAATTTTATGCATTAAAATCTACATTATTAATGAATCCTAATTAACGGGGTTAAAGTCCCAACCCCATTAAAAATAGATGAAATCCGTTACTAAATCAAAACTAATAATGAAATTTGTATATACTATATGTTAAATGCTTTGTCAGTTAAGTTGTTGTTTTATAAGTTATTTTTTGATGCAGTATTTGTTAAAGGTAAGATTACAAATTGAGCAGAAGAAATACTCAAGGACTTGATTTGGAGTCATTTGTCATGTCAGGAGAGCAGAGCTGCACAGCGCAATAACATGACGGCTACAAACCTGAAAATAAAACAGATTTATAGCAAATCTGCAACCATTAATTATTAAAAGCAAGACAAAGTTCTGATTTAGTTGGATAAACAAATATCTAAAACTCAGTATTTACAGGTGAAATCAGGATGTTTTAGCATGGATCTGCGTTAGCCTGCAGACAGTCATTTGTTGTTTATACTTTTCTGATCTCTTTCTAAACTGAAAACACAGAATAATTATTGCTTTGGTTAGGTTATATGAAAAATAAAATGTGGATTATTACTCGTCATCGGGAGCTTGTTGCTAATTGAGAAGCTGATAGCGGCACGCCGGACAGGCTGCTGAGCGGTTATTAGCTGCGTGTTGGAGGTGTGCCGTGCTGCTGAGACCGTCCTGCTCAGGTTACCCTCTCAGGGCCACGGCGTGGCCGCGGGGCGGCCGGGCCGGGCCGGGTCGGGCTATAGATAGGACAGAGACAGAGAGCAGGTCGTCCTGTCAGACAGATCAACAGGTGCAGAGCACACAGCCAGCTGTCTCTGACTCCAGGCGGCCTTCTCCTGCACTCAGTTCTTCACTTGCACTTTTTAATCTTTGCATTACCTCAGATTTTATAATGTGAAACCTTAAGTAGTTATGAGATTCTCAGAAATTAAGCAAAATAAATGTTTCACATGATGCAAGAGATTAGATTTAAAACAGAGAAAACAAATATTCATTCTACTGCAAAAATAATATAAGAATTATTTATTATAGTTACAAAAGTAACGTTGATTATTTTGATACAGCAATGAGCCAAAATCTAAAATAAGCACTTGCTAAATTATTGGTTTTCAGACTAATTTAAAAGGGGAGAGGCTGGGTCATGTGGTGTTTGTTTGGTCATGTGATGTGACGGTGATGCAGCAAAGCATTATGGGTAGTTTAGCTGAAGCAGAGAAGCAGTTTTAGCTGTGTGGTTATTTTTATTCGGTGTCAGATGTCTAGTGAAACAAATATGAGTAAATATTAGTTGGCAGACAAAATAGCAGTATTGATTGCTGATATTGATAATATTGGTGCATTCTGACTGGCGTCAATTTAGATTTAAAACCAAAGCATTTATCAATGTAGTTAAACAATCATGGTGACCTTTGCTTTATTCTTTCCATCATTTTAAACCTTTTAGATATTTAGTTTGAAATAAGAAAAAGCCCAACCAGGGACAGGCATTTCAAGTGACTTGGAGCTATAAATGATGTAAATATTTAACATAAATGTTTCATCTTGGTGTAGTTTGATACTGGAAACTGACTTATGAATGCTTATTAGGTAGGTTGACCTTAAATCATAGAGTTTAAATAAAAATTTTGACATTTTTAAAGGTATATTCACAGCAGAAAAGTAATTTGGTCTGCTTGTTGTGTTCAGACCAAAATCTGACTTTAATTAGTTGTGTTTTTTTTTTAGTTTGGTGCAGTTTGCTTTCATGTTGTATACGAAGCCATTCAGATGTTAATCATTCCTCCAAGAACTAATGGAGCGTGACAAAACATGGATGTGAAAACAAACTTAATTTGACAAAGTTCTTGTTAAGTCGTACCATTACCAACACCGAAGGATTCACTTTTACCATAAATACACAACTTTGGTGGCTCATGAAGTCCAAAAGGACGTGTATTTCATGTAGTTTGTTGGATCAAGGCTGGTCTGTATTCATACCAAATTGAAAGTGAATTGAGACCACCTTAAAAATTTGATCTCGGTCTGGTTGTTTGGTTCCACACCTGGGTTTGGTTGAGTGTATCCACACCTGCACAGACAGTCTGGACTAATGTGAGAAACGAGCTCATGGTTTGGTTAAAATTTAATAATAGCAGGTGTGAATAAATCATAGCTACGCAAACAGAGAAATAGTTTATTTTGCCTCCTTTAATGCTGGAAATCTTACATTTATATCTGATGTGATACAAAAACACGTTTGACAAACAAATGACATTCCCAGGTTCTAAAGTTGAACTTTGGAAGCTCCTCTCTGGTCACCAATACTGCAGCATTCCAGAAAAACTATTGATTTTTTTTTCTTTCAGTAGTTTCATCAACTTTAACCACAACCTGTCCCCTTCAGGTCCTCTGAAGCCATAGCTTATTTTGATCATCTGAAAATCGTGATGTTTTTGCTGTGTCCGCTGCAGGCTGTTGGTGGAACAGAAACAGCTCTACTTTTAGGCCTCTTGTGCTGGCAGTGCAGATAAGACGCTGGAATGCTGACAGTGTTTGTCTGCTGTGAGATACTGTACACATTATCTCTAGTATTTATGGACTGTCTTTTAGTTGAAGATAAAGGTCCAGGCTGCATGAACTTGGGTGCCATTCTTTGTTGATGGCATGTTTAAATTGTTTCAGCAGTAATTCCAGCATGTATTAGGTAATAAAGGAGTTGGCTACACAGAAACCTGTATGACTAAGTGGCTCCTCCCCCAGCCTGTCCAGGGGTTGTTTAAATTATAACCTTCTGCTGAGGTATTCTGTAAAATGACCTCCTGTTGGGCAGATTTTATAAGTATTACTTCTCTGCTCCCGCCTCAAGGAGTCTTTATTGGTCTTAGCCATGTACATAAAGGCAGGATAAGTTAGATTTTGTTTATAGGCAGATTAGAAACAAGTTATGTTTATAAACTGTTAGCTTCTTCCCCATGAGGGCTTTAAATTACCCCCCCCCCCCCCCCCCCCAAAGTTGATGGTTCACACATGTTGTTATGGATGAGAGTCACACACGACTACCTCACAGCTGGAAGAGTTCAGCAGAGAGCAGAGAATGCATGATGTATCCCGACATTTCCCCCAAAGTCTGAATTTGATGCCGAGTTGCACCATCAGGAAACGTCAGAAAATTCTTGTGACTTTTAAATGTTTTGATTTGAAATGCCTGAAATCTATTTTTATCTTTTACCATCAGAAATACCGGTGCATCCATTCTGATCGGATCGGTTTATTGACACTTCATTGAGTACTAAATGGCATAAAACAAAACAAAATGGTGTTTTCTTAAGATCAACAGCAGACTGGGGTGAAAAGTAGATCAAACTGAATGCAAATGGATAAAATAAAAATAAAAACTATAAAATGTAAGTGTGAGACACCTTCTTAAGACGCTCATAAAAGCCTATTTTAATAGTTCAAACACCAAATGTTCCTTAATGTGCATTAATACACTCATTAACCAGAACCTAACCTCTACAATCTTTATTTCCACTATTGGGGGTTTAGCCAATCAATGCTAAGGAAAAGGACTATATAACTGGTTCTGCTTTGATGTTGAAATACTGATTGCATGACGACACAGTCCAGTAGGAGGTTGTGAGGAATCTCTGACAATGTTCAGTGCCCAGGGGCCTCATGCTTAAAATAGTGTGCAGTTTTCACACTAAAACTTGGCGTACAGAAAAATTTAGAAAAGTGTGGCGCACAAAAAAAATCGGATGCATAAAGCCGTGCGCACGCCGCGCACCTTTCCTTTATAAATCTTAATTTGCGGGAAATATAGCGCAGCTGCTGATCTGCTCTGTCGCCACCCATAAATATATCTTAATGTAAATTATTATAAATACCTGGAAGTCTGCCACCACGTGAAGCAGTAACCATGGCAACGTCTTTGTTCGAAGCAGTATAAGTATTTATAATAGTAATAATTCTATATTTTATTTAAAAGGTGCTTTGAGGACACACAATGTCACCTCACAAAAATAAAAACACATTTTAAAGAAAAAAAAATCCAAATTAAAAAAATTTAATATAAAGAGATCCTGCACATGCCTGTTTGAACAGCAGCGCGTTCAGCCGGGATTTAAAGACAGACAGCGAGTCAGAGAGTGTCTGAGTGGGGAATGTGGACGTTTATTCTAAATAGTAGATGCTTTGTGTTCATAAGGCGCATTCACAAAGCGGGCGACTTGACTGAAGGATGACTGCAGCTGGACCGGTACCGGTACCGCACGGCTCTTTAAGTTTTGCTCAGAGCTCCAGGATGATCAGTCTGGATTAATCTAAACACTCATAAACCATCATCAACATTTCCCAGCAGATCAATATGATCTCTGATCAATGGCTCCCTCTGAATCCTTCCACTGGCGATGTTCTCCATCAGAGCCAAAGCTCCACAATTACGTGACTCACCTGTGCGCAGTGAGATTGCATACACTCCTTGATCACCTTAAAAATAATCAAACCTGTTGATTATTTTTAATCAACAGGTTTGAATTAATCTGCTGATCCAACCATGTTTCCTTCTTTTAGTGAGAATGAAATCGGCGCTTCGGCGCACAGAACAATGCGTTACATCTTTATGAGACAAAAACTGAGGAAAAGTACTATTTACATTCAAGCGAGGTCTTCACATACTTTTATTTTTATTTTCTGTGCGTGTTAGCTTATTGTCTGAGGATAAATGCGGTTCAGTTTCATCGTTTACGTTTAAACAATAAAATATTAAAATTATGAAAAACATCGAGTTTGATGCTTCTTGGTCTAGATCAGTGGTTCTCAAACTTTTTTCAGTGATGTACCCCCTTAAAAATATAATTTTAGTCAAGTACCCCCTGACACGGGCAAAACATTTTTGGAATAAAAAAGAGGTACAGTGCTGTAAATACCCTGTAAATACTGAATATAAAATTCAGTGTATGAACACACATTTATATTTTATCGAACTTTTTACAAAATAATTTTTCCCAAGACTTATTATGAGGAGCCTACTGATTTTTTTAAAGATATTTTGAAAAGCTTCACGTACCCCCTGCAGTACCTCCACGTACCCCCAGGGGTACGCGTACCCCCATTTGAGAACCACTGGTCTAGATAACCGAATGTAATCAGATTTCAGTCTATTTAGGTGAGTTTTGACTCTTTGTAGTTTGATATTGTCCACAGACAATATCTGTGGACAATATTCCACAGATATTGCCGCACATTTTCACGCCAGCAAAAGTGTGCACATATTTACGCAAACTTTGACGCAAAGTAAATTTTTATACATGCCGACTTGTGTGTAAAATATGGCGCCGCACATTTTTTGTGCACACGCACGCTTTATGCATGAGGCCCCTAGTCTTGTAGCAGCTCTTAAATGGAGAAAAAAAAGGAATTTGACTTCGGTTTCAAGTGCTCACAGCGTACAGACGTTAAGTATGTAAAAATAAGAAGAGAAGCTACCGCTGTGGTGGCTGGTTTTTACAGTAGACGAAGGTAAAAGTCACCAGTTTGTGTACTGAATGTGTGGGGTCAGCAAAGATGTTAGCTGCACTTTTCCTGACTCAGAACCTGTAGAAGTTCTGGATGGAGGGAAGACCCAGGTAGCTTGGACCTGACCTGTTCTGCAAAGAACAATTAGATCTGGAGAGAGAATCGTCTTATAAAACCTGTTCTAATTTTATATTCAGTAATTATAAAATGCTCAACATGTCAGTGTTTTTCTTTAGAAAATGAATAAAATCCTGTTAAACTGCAGAGCTGTATAACATTGGCTGCTCTCTCTCAAAGACACACTGTGACATTTCCTCTAGTCCTCGTGTGTATGATGACAAATCATGACAAAAAAGTACCTTTTTTCTACTAAAATATGAACTGTATACTATATAGAACGTAATTCATGACTAGCGGGAGAAGCAAGAGTACTTCCTGTATTCTCTGGATGGATTCTGGACTACGAGTCCAGATAAGGAACAGATCTTTGCATCATGCAGGATATAAAATCCTCAGCACGATAATCACTCTGATAAGATCACTATGGTGACATTTCTCTAAAACTGTTTTAGTTTTATGTCTTCTTCCTCAGGTTGATTCAGTGAAACCTCATCCGCATTTCCCAACTTCTCTCTTCTCCAACAGGAAGTCAATGTTTTGAATACCTAAAAATACTCCTCCATTACTGTTCCCTTGTTTATCTGTGTGCCGCTCGTCCCTCTCTTTGTTTGCTGCTTGCGCCTGTGGATCGTGACCTCCAGGTTTAGGGCTGACAGGTGTGTTCTTGCTGTGTCCCCAGGCCGAGGCGAGGTTGGCGGCGAAGAGGGCGGCCCGCGCAGAGGCCAGGGACATCCGGATGAGGGAACTGGAACGGCAGCAGAAAGAGGTATTTTACACAAAACGGGGCGGCTCTTTCACTTTTATGGAGGTTTGGTTTCCACGTCCCGCAAGTTTAAAAATAAATAAATAAATAAAAGTGCTGCATGTCCACAAATGAAACCAAAAGTTCTATAAATGTCGGCCAGATTTTCTTTTTCAGCGGTTTTCAGTGAGGTATGACTGTTTTTCCTGGCATCTCCTCCCTGTGTTCAGCTTTCTTACCACTCCTCCAGCAGCAGCAGCAGAAAATGGGGTCAGATCCACCAGTGGATGGTAGGAGAGCAACCAAGTGCTGCTGCTTTCTTTGCCACTAACACGGTTGTGTGGTACAGAGTCCCATTTAAGCTGCACTTGACTCCCAGACTACTCTGTACTTCACAGTGGAAATATGTATTTGCTTTGGAGACATTGTGAACTGTGACTGAGTCTGTTTGGAGTGCAGGCTTCAGCGTCTGGCTTTATATAGGACGGTTGATTCTGCAGGAAATTGGTTTGAACTTCTAACTTTAGTTCTTTAAATTTGAGCATTTTTATTCATAAATGAATGGTTTGATGCATGATATCATCAAATATCTGCTCTGTGTGCTCCAAGCTTTAACAGCTGAATCAACTCGACACTTTCTATCCACTAAATGTTGTCTTTGCTGACCTTTTTTCCCGACTCCAGGCTGAAACAGAAAAAGCCCGAGCCTCTAGTAGTAGTAGATCCAGCAACCATCATCACCGGGTCCGTATCCTCCTCCACACATTTCCTCTTTATCTCCATTTACTTCCTGTCTTCCTTCATCACCTTCTGTTCTCTCTCCCTTTCTGTTTGTCCACTCTGTGTTTCCACATCAACCGGGGCAGGATGATGATCTTTTGTCAGTCCGCAGCTATAGGGTGTGTACAAACGAACACTGATGTGTGGAATTTGTTTTTTTGTGTAAAACACATTCATATAATTCTTTTCTAATGTATGCTCACATTTATTTTATATTTAGTCGACATCTTCATCTGTACATGACCTGGGGTCTATCAAGAGTCGATCCAGTTCCCGTAGGAAGGACGCCCTGGTGTGTCACTGCAACACTTTAGTACAGCTGCATGAATGTGACCTAATTACCGGCAGAGTCCAAAGTCCTAGAAGGTGTTGGAGCATTCAGTTATGCAAATGAGCCAGATATATTTTGCTCTATAGATATTCATATAGAACAATTATTCTTCAGTGCCTTTTTTTGGTGGCCTTCAGTTTGTTGAAACCATTTTCTGCATCTGATTCCAGAACTTTACATAGAAAAAATAAATCTCATGAAGTTTTATGTCATATGGCGCAAATGGGGAAAACATAGAGGACTCACTAATATAATAAAAAGTCTTGGTAACTTGTGCACAAAACTAATAAAAAGTTCAGAGTTGCTAATCGTAAATCCAAGATCCCAGTTTGATTGCCAACTGTAAAGAAACAAAGTTTTAGTTCGTAAACTTTCTTAGTACTTTTGAAAGTTTGAAATTCATTGCATTCTATGGCATCACATTCCTGCCAAAAAGCCATAAGAGCATATGAAACCGTAACAACAGTGAGATTATTAAAGAGAGTGCATCACTCTGATTGCGGTAAAGTGGTAAAAAATGTCTCCTCCATCCACCTCGGCGCTCTTAGCAGAAAAACTGTTCTCCATAATCTAAATGGGAATATTTGTGTTTATGGTGCATGAATACTGTGCCATGCAGTTTTTTTTTTATCATAATCTTTATTGTTATCACAATAATACCACAAAATATTCTGCTAAAATTCTAAGTCCATATCACCCACACATAGATGCTATAATATTATTTTACTGTATGGAGAGTGAACATTGTTACTGGCTTTTATTACTGCTTGTAGTTGGTCCAATGGCTAATCTACTGGTTTGACCTGACTAGAGCATGCTGTGTTAAACTCTAATTTCCAAGGCAAATCAAACGCACCATAACTCCTTAACTGGGTGTAGTGGTGATGCTTTCTGATTGTTGTTGCAGTACTTTCCCTTCAGACTTGTTTACATGTGCAGAAAGATCTCTGAAAACAAATGTAGTTTGTTTAAACTACTGGAGTTTGGAAAACCTGCATGTGGAATAAATCTTCCCCAAAATGCTCCAACCTGACCTGTAATGCATATTTCTGGGGTAATCAAATCACTTCAGCATAACAAAGGGTTCCATTCATACCGTCGCTAGAAGCATTATATGTCCATTTCAAATGCAACTTCACATTTTGGCAGCAGCGTCTTCACCTTACAGATAGTGAAAGGCACACAACAGAATGGCTCCCTCCAGCTGCTGTGAGGCTGTAGATTCATCTGACAGGCCCACAAAAGTTTGTTTACCGGTAAAGTCGTACACCATTCCCAAAAACGTCAAGTTCAGACAGGCTCGTATTCAGAAGGGAACCGACTAACCTGATTCTTTGAAGGCAGAAGGCTGTTTGGTTGCTGAAGCTGTTCTCATTAAATTACTTTAAAACATTTTGTCATTTGTTTTTGAAATCTTTCAACTTGCTTCCCTAAGAGATCATTAGTAATCTGTTATTCAACTTCTTAAACCATCAGATTGGTGCAGAGTGTTATTCTAGCCATTCAGCTTTCCAGAGTTTCAGGAACTGCTGATCATTCATGGAACTTCTTTAAAAATGTGGACGCTGGTATTTGCGTTGAGGACGTCTGGCTGCTGCAACATGCTTAGCTATGAGATGCTATTTTAGGTTTGAATAGCTTCTTTGCTGGCTAATCACTTTTAGCACAACTTAAACATAACAATAGCCTTTTCAATCGTCCCATCAAATCATTTTTTGAAGCAAAAATTAACCTCAAGTGGGCCAAAAGAAGCGGCTTGTTGTCCATTGTTGTTGCTGATTGCTTGTGCGTCAGATTTACGGGTGTGAATACAAAGGTACCGGCTCCAGACATTACTGTAGAAAAAAATTTAATGTGATTAATTGTGTTAATATTTTTAATGCTTTAAATTCTATTTAATGAATTAATTAAAATTATTGGTTAAAGTTGCAGCTCTGCAATAAAACACATTTATTCTTCCAGTTATTTTACGTAAAACATTTCAGTTGTTTTCATTTCAATCGTCTTGAGAGATGCTGCTTCTGTTTTACAAGCTGTGAGATGTAGGTGCTGCTCCTTTAGTTGTCACATTATGACTGCAGTAACAGGTGGGGGAGGGGGAAAGCTGCATCATTCTATGATCTATACAGACAGAGAAAACCTGGTTCACTCCCACGCTTCATTAAAAAGACTCTAATTGTGGTTTTGAAACCAACAACAGCTTGCAGTGGCCTCTGTCCCTTCAGTGTCGTGTGTGTGGTGTTAAAGCAGCATGCAGGTGTGTGTGTGTGTTTGTGTGTGTTGAATTTGACCGACCATCTTCTCAGACCTTCTCTCTCTTCAGTCTGACGGCCTTTCCTCCAGCTCCCTGCTGAAGAGTTCCCGCTCCACTGTATGTCCCTTTGACTTCATCCGACATTTCTTTCTGTCATTTTTATGGTTTTATAAATGTTCCTCTGTTTCCTCACTGTCCTGCTTTTTTCCTTCTTTCTGCCTTTCCTGTGGCTCAACAGAGTTCTGTGTACAATGACCTACGTGGCCAAAAAAAGGCTTCCTCCTCCAAGAAAGGGCTGCTGGTTAGTTTATCACAGCTCTGAGCGTCGGCGCCGCCATGCTGGTCCAGACTCGTAGAAGCTTACAGTGATTTTCTATTTCAGGCTATTTGCCTTTTATAGACCTGACTAATCACATCTAATGATTTCTGTAGTCTGACCCTGGAGGTTAGCATCTGCAGCGTGTTTGAGGTCATATTGTATTATTGCTCTCTTAGACTGGACTGTACCACGATCAGAGGAACTACAGCAGCCTTACGAAGACCAAACCACCAGCCCTGTCCTCCACCTCCACCTATCAACCCCGGGTTGGTCTCCATCTCTGTCATTCAGCTATAGTGGGCCTTGGTCAAGCTGTACATCCATTAAGGCATTAGATGGTTACCTACCTAACTTGGTCATTTCAGTAGGACCACAGCTGCCAACAAATGGCTAAAATTTTGCATGAGACCTCCTTTAAAAACACAAATGACTATTTTATTAGTTTAAATCCCAAATGCTCCTTAGTATGGATTAATGGACACAGTGGAAAACATCTTAGTGCTACAGCAGATGCTAACATCTACTGTCTTATATCCATTCAGCTCCAAGAAAGATAGATGGAGCTCCTGGATTGGCTGCCTTTAAAACATCAGCCAATAGCATGTCAAGTAGCATTGCGGCAAAGTATTTCAACTAACCAAGATGCATTTTCTTTTGGATACATTATATCTACTCTACAAAAAATCTGCAAATTTTCCTAAATAATTTGGAGCTACAGTATGTTCCACTGAAAGAATCTGCAAAACCTGGGCTACAAACAGGCTGGGTTTCATTGTGTAGTTGCAGTTAATTGTTTCAAGGCTCTGGCATTTTCTTAAAGTTTTCAAAAGTAGGTTTTATTTCCAAAAAGGAAACCGAGTTTGGAAAATGTTTGCGTTTCCAGGTTTTAGTCTGTTATTTAAAATGGAAATCAGAATTTTATCAGGTGCTAAAATTTGATCTTCTACATTCAAACTCAAGTTTTTATTCAACTTGTTGATTCACCGTTATGTAGCTGCTACGTTGGAAAGGAAAACTTCATCTTTGTTACTTCATAGTTTGTAGAACATGCCGATAATAAAATCCAACTAGGTGATTTTATTTAAACTGCTGAAAAATGTAGAAATTAGTCTGGAATTTAATCTTTATCAACTGAAACATTTGAATTCTGGACGTTTTGCCCTTCCTGCGTGGAGACTGTCCTGATTTGACTGGGACAGTCTCTCAACACTCTGAAGTTAAACGGCCTAAAAGTGACACGCTCAGCAGAACCATCGTCCTGTTTCCACTTCACCGCTTTATTCTCTCACCACCACAGCATTCCTCCTTCCTCTGCTCTGACTTCTTTCCCATCATCCCTTCCTCCCCCACAGGCCTCCACTTCCTCCTCCTCGTCCTCCACCGTTGGTTCGGGTCTGTCTCGCAGCCACAGCATGGTCAGTTTGTGTCGGTGTGTCTTTGAGATTTTGGATGAGTGGATTTATGTCTCGCCAGTGTTCAGAGATCTGTTTGTTAGTTTGAAAGGTCAGAACTTTCTGAGAAGTTGAGCGTTTTGTTGCAGATCAGTAAAACAAAAGGCCCCTTACAGTGATTTGGGAAATTATTATTTTCCTTTTAGACTTTTTCACATCTTACTGGAATTTTAACATCAAGTTGTGCATAATTGTGCAAATTTTTGTACAAGCAAAATTAAGTGTGGTATTTGTATTCAGCCCCCTTTACTCGGATGCCCATAATTAAAAACCAGTCCAACCAATTGAGATGTTGGATTTTACTTCCTTTAAAAGTAATTGGTAATCAGAGTAATTTAATCTCAGCCTAATTCTACCCAGTCTCTGCAGTGAAGCATGGTAGTGACAGCATCATGCTGTGGTTGAGCTCTTCTTCAGCACGGACGGGGAAGTTGGCTAGTTTTTGGGAAAATGGATGAAAGGAAATTGAAGATGCAGCCAGAACTACATTGAAGCATGTTAATGTGTTAAAATGGCCTAGTAAAAGTCCAAGACTTCTTCACAGATTTGATCTGTACAGTCTTCCACTGTTTGAGCTGTTTGGGATGGAAAATTGAGTAACAATGTTTAGATCTGTAAAATTCATGTGGACATAATCCGAAAGCAGGGTTTCCCAAAGTGGGGGTCAGGAACCCTAAGGGGATCACAAGACACCAATTGGCAGGTCGCAAAATGGTTTTCAGAATCATTGTGACATGTACCACCAAGATTATGTAAATTAATAAATGCATCATGAAATAAATAAATGTAGCATTAAATAATGTATAATATACCTTTTAATTGTTTCTCTAAAAGAAAATAATTTTAAAAAGTGCATATTACTTGACTCTATATATGTTTTTTAAATAGATGGAGGGAAATAATTCCAGTTGCCAGTAGGGTTCTCCAGTATTTTAGGGATCAGAGGCTGAATAGTTGAGGAACTCCTGCCCTGAAGGACTTAAAGCTATAACTTTGGTTCTTTAAAGTACTGACTTAACGAGACTGGATAATGATCCAAGTCTCACTTTTCAGACTTTTATTTGGACGATATTTTTTAAACCCTTGCATGGTTGGTGGTTGTAATGTGCTGAAATGACGAGGAAGCAGTATGAATACCTGAGCCAGGGTGTGAACGGGTTTCTGTGCTGCGTGGCCTACAGAGAGTAATTCTACTCCACCCAGTTGAGTGTTGCGTCAACCATCAACATTCCCTCCTGCTTTGTTGCTGAGTCCTGTGTTGTCTCCCACGTGTTTCCCTCAGGCCTCTATTTACGATGACGCTGGTCTTTACGGCTCGGGCTACGGTTCAAGAGCTGTAAGTCCTCTCAATGTTTGTGGAACCAGGTTTTGGGTTTTTTGCCATCGTCGTCCCACAGCCGATCACGTCTCATTCCTCACTTTGTTCCCAGCCCTCTGAACTCAGCTGGTACTCCTCTGGGGCCAGCTCCACACGCAGCAGCCCTGCGGTGAGCACACTAAACCCACCGCTACCCTGCATGACCACGCCAACACACCGCTAATGAGCTGACGCCTTTCCTGTTAGGGACTAGGATCCATACTCGTACTTCAGTTTATTGCAGAAAATTTCTGCTAATAGAGATTGTGTGACTACTTGGGCATGCAACAGACCTACTTTTATTTTGGTTTCTTACCATCCATGTGTGTGTGTTGTATGTGTGGGTATTCGTAGCACTCCTCCTCAGATGATGACACTGTGAGCAGCGTTTCCCAGGAACGCTACAGCCGAGGCCGGAGGGACAGCATGGTGAGCTGCTGCAGCTGGACTCCACCGAACCGCCTCTGATCCTCAACTTTCACTGCGGTTTCAATTAGAGATGCACCAATAAACTGGCAGAAGATTTATCTCTTCATCAGAACATCAAATACTGAAAAAATTAGATTATTTTCATTCTTTCTAAATTTATGAAATGTAAGAAAACTAAAACTCCAGCTATCTTTGGTCGACAAACAACAAGAAACATTTTTAAACAGAAGGAAGTTTGATAAAGCTTTGGGTTCTTTTCCTTGGAATGGCCCGATATCTGGTGTAGACGATGGATGCTTTGATGCCTAAATGGGAAAAATCTTGGAATTCAAAACCTCCAGCTCAGTCAAACAAACCAGAAGTACATTTCTCTTTTTATTATGCTATATTGTCCTTTAGGATAAAAAAAACAGACATTATCAAAAAACGAATTGACAGACGAGATTGGTATTAGCACACTGTGGTTAGCACACTTCCGCTAATAGCAGAGCTAATTTTTCATTTAACGCTTCTGTATTTTTTGCTAACCTTGACAATGTTTGGCTCACTTTGCTTCCCCCGAAATACATTTTTTCTAGATAAATCCTAAACCTCTAATTTATTTCTATTCATTGTAGTGCTTTAGCATTAGCAGAATTAATGTTTATAATTAGTGCTTTAAAATTAGATCAGCTAACTTTTTAGTTAGCTGTGTCCACCACTAGTATTAGGCAACAGAGTTCCTAACTTTTTCAAGGCATTTAGTTTTTCTTAGGTTTTAATACACAGTGGATATATTTTAAGCATTGATGGGTTTTACATCATCATTTTTTATTTTTTTAAAAAGCTAGCTTCTGCTCCTTAAAGTGGCCTTATGTATGTTTAGTCATTTACAATGATTGTAAATGTATTTAAATATGATTAAACGTGGTTTTAAAAAGCCTTAAATCAGAACCACTGTGATTGGTGCATCTCTAGTTTGAATATTTTCAGGTTTTACAGCTTTTTCTTTCATTCAGCTTGTTTTTAAATCCTGAGTTTACCGCTGTTTCCTGTCAGTTCTCTCTTCTCTTATGTTTTCTGCCACTCTTCTCTTCCTCTGTGTGAGTAGTCGTCTGACTTCTCAGATATTAGCGAGTCGGCTGCTGATTACTTCAGCCGCTCCAACCGAAGGGGCAGCATTGTGTCTGACCTTGATGAGTTGAGCATTCCAGATCTGGACTCTGTAAGTGTCTAAACCAAGATCGCATGTGTGCGCCTGGAAATGCAGTGCAGCACTGAATAAACCTGAGTCCTGGTTGTAAATTGTAACATCTGGTTTTAAAGACTTAACTGAAAACATGAACTAATAATGTTCAAGATGAAAGAGGTTGTGTGGACTGCATCAGTGTGCAGAAGCATGCACTCAGATGTTTTAACAAACATTTTGCTTGTTTTGTTTGTGAACATGCAGCACTTTTCCCAGACTGATGGTTCTGTTTGAACTAACTCCTGATTCACAGGTGACCCGACGACCCCAAGCATGACTGCACTTATGGTCTCCAACTCGTTTAACAATCTGACTTCTCTCTCCTGCAGCTGGATGAAAAATGTGACAAGCAGTATACAGATTACAGTCGGGTAAGCAAGTTTAGTTCTAAAATGTATCATCATCATCACACACTAAGTCTGCCGTAAACTGCAGCATCTGACAAACTTCTGCTTTGTGAACCTTTTTGCTAGAAATCGAGTCAGGAACAAAACACAGGTTTCCCACAATGCATGACGCATCAGTTATCTTGATGTCTGAGCTGTCAACAAACCATTGTCCGATGTTCACGCAGTCAGTGGAGATTATCAGCTTGTCTGTCAGGTTTTAAAACTGTGTAGGACCAGATGACAGCGCCCCCCTCAGGAGGATTTAAACTAGAAAGAGTTACAAAGGATATAAAATGTCTTAATATTTTAAAACTTGTAAAATAAAACAGTGTGCTTGCAGACCTTTTGAAAACAACTTTTAGTTCAGTTTTAGCAGTGAGTCTTTTGAGTCAATCAGCTTCCTCCATCTTGACTGAACCCCACTTTCATGCCTAAACACTAACCTCCTGCTGCTATTATCACAGTATTTTTCAGTGGAAATATTGCTATTATGGTGACTTTTTTCGCCCTCTTAAAGTTTTTGGTCTTTGAGAGGGCGAACTTTCATTTTTATGCCATTATCAATATATTATCAGCTTTTTTCAGGATCCTGAAAGTGTCTGAGATATTTAGGATGTTCTTCACTGTTTTGTTTAATATTTTAATAAAACTTGAGTTTCTGTGGCATCCCCAGCCGTCCTCCCGCTGCACCACGCCCGGCCTATCAGCAGCCTCCCTGGCCTCGCTGGGCGGGACGTCGTCACGGCGAGGGAGCACAGACACCGGTAGCATCTACGACCCTGACACGAGTCTGAGTGAACTGCGGGTAAGACGCTAACTGTCTCACCTTCTCAACATGACCACATATGTTTCCACTCATCTCTTCAGATCTCTGAAACACTACATGTATGTTCCTCCTCCCTACAAACAACTCGTTTCTTGGTAGCGTTTCCCCCTGTGAGCATGGGACGACTCGACGTCTGCGAAGCTGTCCCTTTAAATCTGGCTTTTGATGTTTACATCAGCTGGACTGTCTGTGAACGGCTGAATGGATGCTTTCTGTTTGCTTTTCACCCCAACCGTTCCTTCGTGTGCTCTGCAGGATATCTATGAGCTAAAGGACCAGATTCAGGATGTAGAGGGGCGGTACATGCAGGGGCTTAAAGAGCTGAAGGTAGAGGGGCTGGAGCTCAAAGCATGTCTTCTCCCACTCCTCTGGCATCACTAACCTCTCCTACCTCTCAGTCTGTGCTGTGTGGTGAACCTCTACTGCATGGGCTTGCATCACTTCCTGTTTTGATATGACACTGTGGCTTTAACTAGCTCCACCTGCAGTCTGATGGGAGTCTTGCATCCCTGGCTGCTGTTGGCATGATTCAGCAAGATGAAACACTTTCTATCTAGTGATAAGAGTTTACTAACAGCCTGGTTACCGACTGTTCCTGGCAGAGTTTGATACTTTAACTGTCCTGTTTCCTGGAAAACTTCCATCTTCTCTCTTTCAGGTTCGGTTTTCACCACACCACCTTGTTTCACTTCTGAAAGTGATGCAATGCTCTTAACTGTGACTTCACTGGACCTTTCTTCACATATGGCTCACAAATGACTTGTTTAGAAAATGCAAGCACAGCTGCTGGTCGTTTTCCCCTTTTTCCATTTTCTACCTCTGTTTATGTTGGTTTTACACAACTTTATTCTGGTAGGGACCAGATCTGATTATTTCTGCTTTTCCAGATGTTGATTTTAAAGTATTTTCTGAGGTCAAAATGTAGCTGCTGTGTCCATAGCAACAGAAATCCACCACACCTGAATAAAAATGCTGAATTACCTTCTTGTCATATCATCAAGTTCTGCAAAGGCATGTTCATTACATTGACTTGATTCATGTTTGTAGGAGCAGGGATTCATCTAGAGCTGAAACCATTAATCGAATTAATCATGACTAATAGATTATTTAAACAATGATCAGTTTAGATTCATTTTTCTGCTTCTTCAGCCTCCAACAGGTTTTCATTCATTATCGGCGTGTTTTGGGCTTCTTCCACCTTCCCATCACAGCATAATGCTGCCACCGTGTTTCACAGCATCAGTTTATCAGGAGCTGCTTTTCTTAGATTCGTCTTGATCGCCTGTATTTCAAGCTGGTCCAACCAGAATCCATGAAAATTAAGTTTTAACGTCAAATCTTTAGAAAATTTACACTTAGACCTTAGAGATTTTTGATGCTCCATTATTCATCAAAACACTTGCAGGTAGGAAATATCAATTGAATGCATGTAAAATGGACACAAGGGGTTAGAAAATGGAGGTGAAAATGGTAAAGGGGCAAATTGACATTAAATGCACAGAATCTGTTCTATACATAATCTCGCCCTGTGTGAACTGTTTGTCTACTTTAGGTCAAAAACTCGTTTCTTATGCTACTTATACACCTGTTGCATGTTAACCCAGCTTCTACATGAACTTCCTGCGTTTTACTCTTTAACCTGCTTCCTAACTTAAATCAGGAGTCGCTCACAGAGGTGGAGGAGAAGTACAAGAAAGCCATGGTGTCGAACGCACAGCTGGACAACGACAAAGGTAACCTGATCTACCAGGTGGACACGCTGAAGGACGTCGTGGAGGAGATGGAGGAGCAGATGGCCGAGATGAGGAGGGAGCTGGACGACAAGTCAAAGGTCAGTCGGGACGTCCAGCTTTTACCTTGTTTTCCTAAAGACGTCCAGAGTTAAAGTGTTGCTTGTTGTTTCAGGAACTAGAAAGACAGAAGCACACGTGTTCAGTCCTGCAGCACAAACAAGAAGAGCTGAAGGAGGGAATCCGCCAGAGAGACGAGCTCATAGAGGTACGCTGCAGAGAAACGTCTGATCAGGGTTCTCTGGAACTGGAACTTCTTCCCCTTTCTGCTCCATTTGACTCCTCCTTTCTCCTGTTTCTGCCTCTGTGTCTCTCCGGCCTTCTGCACATGTAGCCGGGTCTCTAGAAAAACTAATATCAACGCCACATCACTTAAAAAACATGGGATCGGTTTCAGAAACATTTTCATCCACATTAATCTGCACTAATCCGCCCCTGAGCGTTGATCTAAACATGCCACACCCATAGGGGGCAGTGTGGTACTAAACTAAAACCTGTCGGCCAATCAGATTGTTTCTAAAAAACCATGACTTCCTGTTAAGAGTGAAACCTGGAGCCAGGACAGATCAGGGTTTGTACAGCTGATAGAAATCCTTGAAAATGCTTGAATTTCATTTAGGTGTTTTCAAGGTTTTGATTTCTGTATAAAGTCCTTGAAAGTGCTTGATATTAAAACTGCACAGTTTTGTAATAAAGTTAAATCTAATGTTGGATTAAAAATCTGAATTTGGAAAACCAGATATTTCCATACACCTAATTAAAAGGTCAATTTTTGTTCAGAACTACCAAAGTTATTTCTATGTGCCAAATGCCACAAACATTAGCAAGAACATTATTTAACTTTTCTTTATTCAACCACTTAATTTGAGCCGGAAGATCATTTACCTTAACACAATTTGTTTGGATTATTTCAGTGTGATGAATATTTATTATTCCTAATGGTTCAATGACTTATTGATCATTTTATATTTTATATGTTAAACTATGTTTAACATATAAATTTTTGTTAAATGAATGTTTTGTTCTCAGATCAGTCAGGTGTACAGGATGTGTTGGAAAGACATTTCAAAATATATTTTTGTTATATTTTAGTTCATCTGTCCCTGCTGTAGATTGTAGAATACTACCGTAAAATGAGTAATAATAACAGTATTAAATTATTTTTCAGTTCATTTATATTGTTTGTATCTCCAATGTGTAGTGCTGGAAAAGTTTGAAAATTTACCTTTAAAATGTTCTTGAATTTTACTGTGGGAAAAGTGTACAAACTATTAGAATATTAAGATATTCTAATATGCTAAACAGCATTTATTGGGAATTATCTCAAAGCAAATATGTGGATATATTGGTGCGTTATTTGTCCCTCTAAATCTCCATTTTCCCACCTACACACACAGAGTTTTCTCAAATCTCCACTTTGGTCAGTGTTTTCATAAATAATCATTAATTAAACAGATTTTTTGTGTGGATAAACAAAACACATCAATATATGTTAGTTTTCCCAGATATCGGCTGTGTATGGACTAGGCCTCAGTGTTTTCATTTCACCTCTGCTCCACTGAACGTCTCCTGTTCTCCCTGCTGTTGTCTCGTCGTTGCTGGATGCCGCTCCAGGAGAGCCAGCGAATGCAGTCTAAGTTAGACGACCTCACCAGAGAGGTGTTTGACCTGCAGGAAACCATAAACTGGAAGGACAAAAAGATGGCGGTAGGAGGGCTGCTGTGACAGACAGCATGATGGAAACCCTCAGACCTGCTTACATGTACAGTCTGGGGTTTTGCATGTCATAACGGCGGTTAAATCTGCTGACTGGCTGGAGGCTTGAGGTGACATCACTGATCTTAGATCCTCCAGCATGACAGGCATGTTCCACCTGTGCATTACTACAGCCGTTACATCATGAAGCGCCTCACTTCCTTTTAATCTGAACCCTTTTACTTTACATGCATTGCTGTAAGGATGCACTCTGCTTAGGATTTCTCTCATTTTGACACAATGTGACCATAAACTTCACTGCATTTAATAAGGCCTTTCAGGAGAGAACAACACTAATTAGTGCAGATTTGTAAACTGGAAGGAAGCACTGCATGTTTTAATTTTTTTACACATTAAAATGTAAAAAAGTGTGGATTTTTTTGTCTGGGCTTTGACTAGGCCATTAGTAATGAAAGTGATATTTATTGCTGCTTTGTAGCAATAAATATCATCATAAGTGGTGCTTCACCCACTTATAATGATTTGAATTTAGGAGCAGAAAATACCCCGGTGTTTTTGTCCCTGCTTGGCTTCTCATGGTTTTCTTCATGGACTTTATGAATCCCTGCAGCTCCTCCAGAGTCACCTTGGCCTCTTGGCTGCTTTAGATGGACGTCCATGTCTTCATATGTTTCCAGTTTGTCCATGTTCTCTCCCTGATCAGAGGATGTATTGAACACTTCAGTTATGCAGCACTTGTTTTGGTTTTTCACACCAAAATCCTGATTAAAATACTATAAATTTGCCAAAATGGCGGCGTGTCTGCATGTGATTTTGCTCCTGTCTGTCTCCATCCCTCTGCATGTGGTGCTGTGCTGCATGTCTGTCCAGACATATGTCCAACTTTCTCCTCGTCTCCTCTCTTGTCTTCTCTCGTATGGCCAGGCCCTAGAGAGGCAGAAAGAATACTTTGATTGCATTAGGAATGAGAGGGACGAGCTCAGAGATGAGCTCGCCGACATCAAAGGGAAGTCCAGAGGTACAGAGGTAGGTTCATAGGCCGGCCGCCAGGTCAAGGGTCAAACCAAACCTCTGCTTCCATCCATTTGTTTGCAGCTCTTCTCTTTCTGGTTTCTTATTCCTCCAAATGTGCTGATTTTGTTCAACTTCTGGTTTCAGTTTGATCTTTATTCTCCTGGTAAAAACATGCAAAACTGTCTGTAATTGCTGTAGCTTAATCTGACACTGAAAAATATTTTAATTTAAATAAATTTAAGTTTACAAAAATGTTATTGAACAAATGCATCTGTTTCCTCATCGGTGTTTTTTTTAAATAATCTGTTTCAGAAACATGGCCTGGTGATAATCCCAGACGGGACGCCCAACGGAGACGTCAACCACGAACCTCTTCCCTCAGGAATCACCCTGGTAACCCAGGAGGCCGCCCAGGTGCTAGAGTCTGCAGGCGACGGCCCACTGGGTGAGTCACGCTACCAGTCACCTGTAGCAACGCTTTGTGAAGCCGCTGACCGTCGGTTGGTGCAATGTTTCCCCCCCGGTCCTGCAGATGTCAGGCTACGGAAGCTGGCGGACGAGAAGGACGAGCTTCTGGCTCAAATCAGGAAACTGAAGAACCAGCTGGAGGAGGAGAAGCAGAAACACTCCAAGGTGGACGGAGCGTTCCCAGAAGGGGAGAACATGGAGAACGGTACAGATCTGCACTTCATCGAGATGCAGAGTGAGCTCACTTCCTTCCATAACCACAACATGAGCCATAAAATAACGCTCTGCATGTCCAGCCTCATTGCTCCTCTCTTCATCCTCTTACAGGAGACGCCAACAGACAGATTAGTGAATACAAGTTCAAGCTTTCAAAGGCCGAACAAGAAATGGGTACAATGGAACAAAATGTAAGTTATCAGCCAATCAGATCGCTGTCTGATAGTTTTCCTTTGATCCACAAAGCTGCAGTGCATCGCTGTGTAACTATGGTAACATCTCTAGTAATGCTACAAAAAGTTAGCGGTACATCTATTAGCTTTATGCTAAATCCAATTAAAAATTCCATTCATTGCTAACAATAAGCCAAGGAATTAAAACACTTTTACTGTTTTTGTCATCATCAGTTTCTCAGATCAAAACTAGTCACATAAAATGCAGCATTTTTCAGTTAATGAATTTTTTATTGTGATCCGTTTAAATTCTCAAATATCTTTGACCTGTTGGAAAGACTTTAACTTTAATCGATTCATGTTTATTTTTAGTGGTAGAGACACTAAAACTAGGAAAATAATAATTATTATAATTATTGTAAATAGATCATAATTTCATCAGCTCAAGTAGATTATGTCTGATGCTAATCTGCATAATAGATGGAAATATGCAGTAAAGAAAAACAGAATAAAAAATAAATTCATGCATCAGAACAAAAAAAATCCTTTTAATCTAAACACATCAAGCAGCAACTTATTTGATGTCCATGATTTCGATGATGTAATGTTTGTTCAACTGCTGACTGTATGGTGTTTTATTTATGACTTTGTCATTTTGTATTTTCATTATGTAAAGCACTTTGAACTACTTCATTAATTCTACTTTAATACTTTTTTAAATTAGGTAAAAAAAATTTATTACTTTTTTCTCTTGTGAAACAATCCTTAGAAAATAACCTGAAAGTGTCTGAATCAACAGGAAACGGATTTAATCCAGGAAAAACCTGTTGGATGAATTTCTAATAGTTGGCATTAATAGTCATAAAAGTGTAGCGGTAAACATAAAGTAAGCGCTCCTGTGTGTGTGTGTGTGTGTGTGTGTGTGTGTGTGTGTGTGTGTGTGTGTGTGTGTGTGTGTGTGTGTGTGTGTGTTCAGATCAGCCGACTCGAAGGCCAGGTTGCCAGGTACAAGTCAGCAGCTGATAACTCAGAGAAAGTAGAAGACGAGCTCAAAGCCGAGAAACGGAAACTCCAGAGAGAAGTAATCTGATTACTCTGAGTTTTTCTGACGCGTCGCGACTGAATGCGTAACCTGTACTCTTCCTCCTCCTCTTCCTCATAGCTGCGCACGGCTCTGGATAAGATCGAGGAGATGGAAATGACCAACAGCCACCTGGTGAAGCGCCTGGAGAAGATGAAGGCCAACCGGAACGCCCTGTTGTCCCAGCAGTGAGGCCGGCGCCGTGACCTCTGACCTCCCACTGCCACACTGCGCCTGAAGCTCACGCTGCTCTCAGCTGCAACGCCTGGAGACGTGTAGCTAACCAAAACACTTCCAATCTTGTAGCAGAGGGAAACAAATCTGAACGTTTTTTGTTGTTCTTTTTGGTAAAGTTGGGATTTGGTCCGGCTCTTCTGGAGGAACGACTGGGAAACCAAACTGGTAGAACTGGGAGATGCAGCTGAGGAAAACCTCTGGTCACGTTTCCCCCTCTGGCCGGGTGCTTGGCTCTACTTTCTGACAGGTTGCATGAACGGGTCTAATGATGCTTTTAAACTTAAATCTACTTGCTGCTCCAGGCCTGCAGCTTCCCAGCTTCCCTTCACGCAGTGAAGTGCCTTTTTCACTTTAGGAGACACGGGGAGGGGGCTGCACCGCTCAGTGAATGAAATAATTGTTTGAACAGGTACGGTATGATGTATTTAAAATAATAAAACAACAGGGGTGCAGTCATGGTGTGAAAGTATATAGAAACAACTGTCTGCTGCAGTTTCTTTGAAATTTTTTCAAATATTTAAAGATTTCTGGAGAATAAATGTATGATTTACAGAGCTGTGTGCAACATCCTTTATTTGGATTTTATTAGTTTTATTAGTCTGCAGCCTTTTCTAATTCCACTGCTACGAAATAAAGTAATTTTCTAAATGTGTACCTCATAAAATGTTTTATTGTGAAAGGTAACAAAATTGAACTAAAATTTGTTTTCAGATTTTAGAGAAAAATGAATCCTCTATTACAATAAAAAAAACTAGTAGAAGGAGGTGAGTCATTGTATAAATATGGAAAGATCTAGTTTAAAGTTCGTTGCTTTTAAAATCCTGAAGATATTAAAGTCAGATTTTATAGAAGAACTCCTAAACTGACCATTTCTTCTTGCATTAGAAACATTTCCTTTCTGGCTTTGGAAGAGTCGCAGGTTGCAGCAAAACAACAAGAGGAAAGTCAGGTTGTTGTCATGGCGAAGAGGTAGTTTGAACCGTGAAAAGTATTTTTACAGGACAGAGTTTAATCAACACAGTCTGATGAGCCTGAGTAAATATGACCAGCAGCGCCCTCTGCTGGATGGCGGCCAAACTGCATTAAAAAGTAGGAACTCATTTTAATCTAGTAAACCATTAAGACTTACGACATAATCATAAGTCGATTAATTGTTTGCATCCATACTTGACAGGCTTCCATTTAACTCCTCCAAGCAGCTCAGTCTTCCTGTGTTTAGTTTGGTATGAATGTATTTACAGAAGAAAAGATTCACGTATAAAAGAGCAGCAGCAGCATCTGGGTCTTCAGCAGCGCTCAAACACCTTGTAGAGGTCGGGCAGGTTGGCGATCTGCAGCGCGGTGCCGTCCTCGCTGAAGCTTTTCGGGGGACTGAAGAGAGTTCGGAAAGCTTTGAACAGAACGTGTTCCACATTCCAGCGCCAGGAATTCCCGTCTGATTCCTGAAACATGATGGCCATTTAAGAATAAACACGGTGAGTTCTCAAGTTTTTATTGTGTCAGAATTGTTTATGCACAATTAGTCAAATCTAATGTTAAACCTTAAATCTACCAAGTAAATTTGGGACAGGCTTTCAGTGTGGATAAAGTGGTAAAGGTTAGTGTAACTATAACAAGAAATAAACAGGATTATTTTAATATACTTACAACATAATTGACATACACCTTAAAATGTTTGGTTATTTGTATTTTGACATAGATTGACTCAAAATTCTGAGAAAAAGTCGGAATTATAAAGTTAAAAGTACAATTCTGAAAGTCAGAAAAGTCAAAATTTTAGAATTATGAGAGAAAGTCAAGATTTAAGTTTAAAATCAGAATTTTTCAATGAATTTTTTTTTGTTGGCCTTAATCGTCTTCCGTATGTTCAGGCTGGACCTACTCACCGGCTCGTCGCCCGGCTCGGCCTCCAGGACGAACTGCTTCCTGATGGAGTAGAAGGCGCTGCACTCCTTGCTGAAGTCTCGGAAGCATTCCTTCTCGTTGTCCCAGTTCACCTGCAGGCGGAAACCGTCAGAAACTTTTCCTGAAACGCCTCCAGGAAGGAACAGCGCTGCCCTCACCTCGGTGGCGAGGCGCAGGATGAACAAGGGCAGGCCTTCCATGATGGGCGTGTATTTATCCAGGAGCATAGGCAGCCCCGTCAGGTTCCCTTCCTGGAAGACATCGCTTCAGTTTAGTCACTCGTCTCCTGTGGAAGAAAAGCTTTTTGATCAGACGGGCCTCGGCCGGCTGACCTGATCGATCTCCATGGAGAAATAATCCCCCAGCATTTCTGCCTTCTTCTTCAGGAAGTCCACGATGTACTGAGCCAGGCCCTCCTTCGGCCCGTCTTCCTCCGTCCAGCCGCTCTCTGCCGAGTCCAGCGCCAGCATGGCCAGGTCGTACAGCGGTGCCGGCGTCTGGTAAACATCACCGTCAGTAAAGGTTCTGATTGGTTCTGATCCGTCAGTAAAGGTTCTGATTGGTTCTGATCCGTCAGTAAAGGTTCTGAGTGGTTCTGATCCGTCAGTAAAGGTTCTGATTGGTTCTGATCCGTCAGTAAAGGTTCTGATTGGTTCTGATCCGTCAGTAAAGGTTCTGAGTGGTTCAGACTCGACTTACAGACAGTCTGAGGACGCCGAAGTTCCCAAAGTCAAAGATGAGAATTTGGTAGAAAAGCTCCCGACTGCAACACAAACAAAGGAGTTTTCTTTAAGTAAAATCTGAAAAGTGTGGCATGCTGTCATTTTTTGACCCACTGAGTCATCACTATGTAGCATTAATTAAAGGTGCTACTCTTTGTAAAAACATATATTTTCAGGTCTTCCATGGATTCTCAATTAAATTTAGCCTGGACTTTGACTAGGCCACTCTGATTCTCTGCCCTCGTTTGAAGTTATTTGCTGGTTTTCTTTCATGAATGTGCTGTATTCACCTCCATCCATTATACAATCAAGTTTTATTAGCTTCGTTGACACTGACGATGAAAAGCTTCCCCACATCATGATGCTACCACCACCATGTTTCATCATAGGGCCTGTGTGTTCAGCACAAGGTTTTTATTTAGTTTTGACTTCAAATGTTCAATTCTGTTTTAATTTTCAGTAGTTTTAACTATTTGTTTGCTAATAAATTAACAACCAAACATTCCAGACGAATATAAAACATATCTGGCAGAGTCATAACTTTATGTCTATCATTTTGAGGAAAGAAATTAATTTAATACAATTTGGAATTAGGATGTAATATGAAATGTGAAAACTTTCTAGATGCAATGAACTTTTATTTGTTCTGCTTTTGACCCTAACACTGAACACAATGATGATAAAACTCAAACTTCACCTCCGCTCTTACTCTTCATGATAAATAAACACTGCTAGACTAACTAGCTGACATCCGTGGGAAATTGGATTATATTTAGTGGCATCAGAGTAAACGGGGCTGGATAACATGTAATCCTGACCGTTTGTGGTTGTAAGGTGACTGAGTGTGTGTGCAGTGCGCTCCTTCCTGCTGTCCTGACCTGAGTGTGGTTGTGTTGAGCAGGTAGAGCTTAGTGTGATGCTGGATCAGACTCCACTGCGGATCCACGCAGCCAACGAACGAGTGTTTCTGCAGCATCTCCTGCAGACCTGCAGAAAACACACAGAACCCGGATCAGGACCAGAGAAACGGTTCAGCTCAAAGAGCTTTACATCACAGAAACATGAAAACCTGGTAAATCATCTAAATCATCAATACATGTTGAATATTTTGGTCAATGTTTTACAATGATTCAAAAGCAACTCTAACCAGGTGGGTTTTTAGTCTAGAATCAAAGGAACTCAGTGTTTCGGCTGTTTTGCAGTTCCTGATCTTTAGTTTCCAGCTGTAATAACTGAAGCTGTGACTCTAGATGAGCTTCAGGTCCAAAGCTAATAACTTCAGTTTTGTTTCTGTTCAGACGGAGAAAGTTACGGCACATCCATTTCTACCACCGCAGCTTTTTAGGAGGAAGTTGAACACTCTGTTTGTTTGGTGAGGTCACGTTGGCATGGCAACAGGATAGTCAGGGTTTCTATTTATGACCTGAAAGCAGGATATGACGGAGGCTGGAGTTGTGTAAGGCGAGTTCTGCCCTGGAGGACGGCTCTGTCGGTGCAGGCCTGGTGGAAACAGTAAAACTGCTGCAGGACGGCAGAGACGCTAAGCTATGCTAAGCTAAGCTAAGCTACCTCTGTGTGTGTTCTCTGTGATCTCTGTTCTCAGATCCTTGATGCTGGTCAGTTTGATCACCCTTCTCTTGGGCGTGGCGGCAGCCGTCAACCCCTCCTCCTCCTCCTCTTCATCCTCCTCGTCTCTGGGTCGCTTCCTATGAAAACAAACATTTCAGCCACTAGAGGGCGAAAGAGTTCCACGATTTGAGATGAAATGCTGCGTTAGACCTATAAAATGAGTCAGGATGTCATAAATAACAGCAGAAGAGCCCAACGGGCCGCCTGCAGGACAAAGACGTCCTTCATGAGACATTAAACTCTGTCCTCTCCTTCCTGCTGGCTCAGCCGACTCGCTCTCTGCAGGTCGCTGTTCAGACTTGTTCCAGTCGTTCCTGATCCAACTTGCTTTTCCCCGAGCTGCTGTCATTCACGCTATGACTAAATCAAAAACCTGCCAGAAGGGGTTTTTCCCCCTTTTCAAAAAAATATAAAAATAAATCAGCAAAGGAAAATGTTGCACCCTTGGAAGCAGGAACTGCACTCGGGGGAATCTACAGGAAGTTTTCCATTACTTTGAATACAACTGAACTCAACTTGGAAAAGTTACAGGAATTTTTTTCTCTGTTTGCACCGATATGAAAATCTGGGTCAAAAACCGATATTTACCAATATTTTGTACATTTTTCTACCCTTTCACGTCAGTAAAAGACAACACCACTGCTGACGTTGCTTCTCTGCTTCACACCAAACCCATATAATCTGTATTTTTTAGTCCTAATGCATAATTGTGACTTTATTGCCAATTTTCTGAAAAAAAAAAAAAAAAGTATTGGGTGTAAGTGATGCTACCTCCCACCTGCAGGTGGCAGGATGATGATGTGAGTGATGATGTGGAGTACCAAAACGTCACATTTACCGTCACAGTAACATGGTGAATGTGCAAATATTGGAAAATTCCTTGGAAATATTTCTAAAGAAGCGGCAAAAAAATCTGTGATATTATTGATTGCAAAGAAAAACTAATATCACAAAAACAATTTTAAAAAATTTACATTGTTGTTAATAACAACCTCTTTTTACATATTGGAATAAAAAACAAAGACTAAAATCCAAACTTTTTTCTGAGTTTTAGATCATTTCTAGACAGAAATCTTTGATCTTCTACCTCTGAGCCTCCTCAGCAGCGCGGCTGCGTTCCTCTTCACCTACTGGACCAGGTTCTTCCAGTGCAGCCTCCAGCATGTCTGCGTCATCCAGCTCCAGACTGTCCAGCTCAGAGGTCCTGGTTGCCACCAGCGACCCACTGGGACCGGCCGTCTCTGGGTCAGGGACTGGCTTCTCTTTCGGCTGCAGGAAGGCGTCCAGTTTCTGGGCGCGGCAATCGGTCCGGACCATCTGGTGGGCGTAGATGCGGTCGGCGGACTCAGAGGATCCAGAGGTTTTTACTTCAGAACCGCCAGACACAGACAGCTCCGGCAGCAACGTCTGGAAACCACAGAAGAAGAAGCTGAAACGACGTGAGGGGGAGCTGAGAGGCAGACGGCAGTCGGAGTCGGGTCACACCTGAGTGAAGTACGTCCGGGAAGAGTTGGAGCCCAGCAGTTTGCTCTCGATGTGCTTCTGAACGCTCTCCATCACGCTGTCCTCATGCAGGAAGTGCACTTCGTGTTTGGTGGGGTGAACGTTCACGTCGACGTTCTGCGGAGAGATTTCCAGGCTGAGGAGAAAACATCACAGGAATTTACAGCGTCATCCATGTTTTACTTTAAACCTGGGCAAAATGTGGAAGCAGCAAAAAAAGGTCAACATTTCCTTTGAAATAAATGCACCTTCAGCGTCTCATTTATATTTTCCTTTAATATTCATCTTTAATAGCTAACCCATAATCTTCTGTTTCCTTGGAGGATAAACCTGATGTGACACACTGCTCAAAGGTGAGACAGAAAACCACTGCTAACTTAAACTTGTCCATATTTACAATCAGAACTTCAAACATCTGGATCTGTGACCACAGCTGGACCAGAACCCGGGTTAACCTTCACTCACAGGGAGCAGGATGGGAGGAAACGCTAAAAACTGAAAACCGCTGCGTCTTGGAGACGCAGTGTCTCCATAACAAATATTAGATGCTATCTGAAAGCTAACTATTTGTTTGGGAGGAAAGCCAGAAAAGGTTTTATTTCATCAACAGCGTTTCTACAGACTAATTTAATGAATGTGACAAAAAAACTCCTCATAACTACGGCTTGGTTCGGTGGAGGACCCATGATGCTGTGGGTCAGGGAACTAAAACATTTCAAATAGTTCTGGCTTCCTCTCTTTCTCATCTCAGTTTCCATCTGTCTGTGACCTTTAACCTCTTGATCAACATCTTTTGTGTCCGGTGTGATCAGCTGCTGCTGTTAGACTCTAAACATTACATCAGGATGATGATATGATAATATTAACAGCTGGATTTTATTAAGAAGCAGCTACTGCACACACAGACATCACCATGGCGACGGATGTAGTAGTTTTCCTACCTGAGGTAGAGGAAGGGATGTGAGTTTTTGGGGAGGTAGGCTGCGTAAACCGTTTCCACGGCTTTCTTCAGAGCGCTGGACTCCACCAGCCGGTCTGAAAGAGACAAAGGACAACCTGTAGTGAAAATGACGCCGTGCGGACGCAGTGAGCGTGGCGCGTTACCACGGCAACGTACGGTTGATGAACAGAACCAGGATGCATCGCTTCATGGAGTAGTTGGCGTTGGAGACGAAGCCCTTCAGGGTGAAGGCCAGTTTCTGGTCCTGGCAGCCGACTTCGATCAGCTCCCTGTGGACACGGACACAGAGGACACACCAGGGACACAGCAAGGTGAGACAGGGGACACACCAGGGCCCAGAGGGGACACACAGGACAACCGAGTCCACTGGGCACCAGATCTACCTGCTGACCGGGTTTCCGAAGACGCTGCGGATGTTGTCCACAATGGACGCGTTAGGAAGCGTCCTCACGTCCGCCACCGTCTCTCCTTGCTGCCAAAAGACAAATTTACCATTTAAACCTGCAGCTGATTTCCTTTAAAAATTAAAAAAAAAAAGAAAGATAGAAAGTTTTACCTTTTTGACTGAGAAGCTTTTTCCTGAATTGTGAATAGCGTACCTTTAAAGAGACAGAGCAGGACCAGATATGAAACATTTGGTCATAAGGAGCAGAAATGGTTGAGGTTTGAGTCCAGACCTGCTGACCACGTCCACGATCCTGGAGTATTCATCTGCCGGGCTCTTCAGGGCCTTCCTCCTGGTGGACACGTTATAGAAAAGGTCCTCCACCTGCGGGGACAACAGCAACGATTCATCAGAATCCAAACGGTTCATTTTCAGAGAGCTGATGTGCTGCAGGCAGGAACTCACCAGGATCTGGGTCCCCTGGTTCCCGGCGCAGGGCTTAGGAGGGCCCTTCAGTTTGCCATCGCTGTAGCTCGCTCTGAACAACAACATCATTAATACAGAACTAAAGTAGCAAATCTGAATGTGGCTTTCAATTTTTTAGAAAAGAAATTCTCAAAAGTGTGGCATGCTTTTACATTTGACTTTTAAAGACCTTAAGTACCAGTTTTCAGTCTCATTTGTTTGTTCTAACAAACTAAAACATAAATAAAAATGTCAACCATTGAATTTGTAACAGATATTTTTCAATGTTGGACCGGCAAGGAAGGAAGTAAAGGCATCTTGGGAAAGAAAAAGTAAAGAAAGGACACGATGAGGGAATAAAAGATGTCAGGACAAAAATAGGACATAGAGAATGAAAAGAGGAAAGATGTCAAAAAATGGAGCGAGATGCTAACGAGGTGTAACAAAGAGAAAGAAAGACGGAAGAAAGGAAAGACAGATGATATAAACAGAAGGCAGTAATCTAAGAAAAGCACATCCCTCCATTTCCTTCCACTAACACCCAGTGCAGTTTGTGTTTGTAATGTGGAAATACCTGTAAGCACACTTTGCATCAGCCGTCTTGGTTGTTATGGTAACATGAGCCACATGGCTGATACTGGCAAGAGCCTGCAAGAATGAGAAGAGACAAAACATTCAGCCAGAACACTGATGTGGCTCCTGAGCTGAGGGCCACAGGAGTCGTCACCTCTCCTCTGAACCCGTAGGTCGCAATCGCTGAAAGGTCCTCGAAGGTCTGCAGTTTGCTGGTGGTGAACCGCTCACAAACAATCTCCATGTCTTCTTTCTGTGGTGAGAAATGAGCATTTGGTTAATAATCATTTAGCTTTGTTAGCATATCCTTTACAACCTGTTTGAAAATCATTATACAAGTCCATGATGATTTGTGATATGAGCAATATTGTGGTATTTTTTTAAATATATATTTATATATGAACTCAGAAAATGTTCAAGAGATATAAATACTTTTGGAAGGAACAGGTGGCGGGGGGGCTGAAAGGGTGTTCCCCCCCTGGGCAGCATTCATGCTAGGGTCGCCTCTGCTCCAGCAGGCAGGACGCTATTACTCACCCTGATCCCGGTACCATTGTCCTGGATCTGAAGGAGCTTCAGGCCTCCGTCCTTCACCGTCACCTGGATGTTGGTGGCCTTTGCGTCCAAACTGGAACATTTACAAACAAACATCAATCATTATGAGTTGAACTCATTTACAGAACAGCAGCACATGTAGAATATGTAAACAGTAGCGGTTCGTGAACATTTCCAGTCTTCTGGTTGTCTATTACCCCCTACATAAATACTTTTATCATCACAAGTATATTAAAATACCAGTTTTCGATCATTTCTTTGACGGCGTTGGCAGGACGCTGGATAACTTCCCCCGCTGCGATCCTGTTGACAACAGTTTCATCGAGCCTCCGAATCACTCCCGCCATGTTTGTTTCTAGAAAACTGCTAGCAGTAGCTCAACCGCTGGAAATACCCATATATTTGACCGGGGAGACAAAACTGCAATGAATTATAATAAAAATACTACATTGTAGGACTTCCACATGATAGTGCTCTCACACTGAAAGAGGGAGAAAATAAAAACAATACGACGTCTTACTCTGACTCAAAAGATAAGAGAACGGCGAATGTCAAACTTATGTCTTTTAAAAATATATTAAAATGCAAAAAAACTTTAAAGTTTTTCTTCCACCTCAAAATTCAATTCTTGAAAGCTGACTTGGTGTTTTTTTTTTTACTTAATTTGGCGTGCTGGTTTGGTAAGTATACGCCGTTCTTGTGATGAAGTAATGCTCTTACGAAAAATAAACGATCTTTGATCAAGCGCGGGTTCCAACAAGAATCTTCTTCATTGGCAAATGTTTTGAGAAACTACTCACTTGCGCCACAGCGGCTAAAAAGTGTAATGAAACAAATGTTTCTAAAAAAAAAAAAAGATCAATCAAATCACCTTTAAAAAGGAAAAAATAAATAAATAACAATAATAATTTTAATAAATGGCATATAAAATATGAAACTTAAAACTAAGTAAGAAGACACCACCAACAAAAAACAAAAACAAAGAGCAAAGAAAAAAATCCAGGAGAACCAAACAAAGCTAAAACTTGGATAAAATTCGACAAATGGGTATGAAATAAAGACAAAATCATAGATATTCAATTAAAAACTGTTTATTATTATTATTTTATTATTATTAAAATTAAACATGAAAGTTTTTACCTGCCCTCATGTTGCTCCAAAGGTTAGTGATGTAATAAATGAGTCACACTGTTAGCTTTAGCTTCAGCTTTAGAAACCTACAGAAGATCTTAGTCAGCAGATGAGAAGGTGTGGAGGATTTACAATGTGAAGGCAAATCAGATTAAAAAGGTTGGACTAAAACAGTTAATACTTTTAAAACCAGTAAAATGACATCATGATTAATGTGACATTGACAATGACCACTGCAGATCTTTAAAGTTCATCCTCAGAGCCTAAATGCACAAAAACACATACATTTATTCCAACATGAATGTTATCCAAAAATAGAAAGAAAAAACACCTGAGGCAATATAATAAAGCAATCTGTCCAGTCAGTGTTTCATCTGTCTGGGCTCCTTTTAGACGGCCTTCACTCTAATCCTCCACTGTGTGCACAGCTGTCCAGATCACAGACGTGTCTTAATTTCCTCTGTGAGTTTCCATTTGAAATCACTGGTATCTGGAGTATTCGATTTGCGTAATTATAGTTTTTTTTAAATATAGATAATTTATTAGATTTATGTTTTTGAAGTGAACTCTGTTTTTGGCTCTTTTTCAGCTTTGACTTGAATTCAAACAGCAAATACCTACTGGTCTGGTATCTAGATGTCCAAATTATTACTAAATGTGTCATTATTAATGCAAATATAACTGAATTTAGCACAAAAAGAGATGCATGAATAATTTTTTACATATCTAATATAAATTAAAAGTTAACCAAAAATATGTTTGGATCCAGTGGCAGATTATGGTATTCCATGGTAGAGTGCATCATAGGAATTATGGCATATTTAAATAAATACTGAAATTTGAAGCTTCAATTTTAAATAATTGATTTAAATCTTTACGTATTCAGTTAAGTATTTGTCACATATAGATAATGTGATTAAAATGTCTTGATTTGTTTATTATATAACAGATAGGTAAGTGGACAGGCAGGCTTAGACAGGCTGGTTTATGCTTCATATGTTCCATGTTTTAATTATGTAACATTCATTTGTTTTGGTTTTTGTTGCTCAGAGAGATTGACCAAAGTTGAAACCAATGAGGTCATCTGGGAGTAAATGTCCTGGGAGCGGCGCTGTTTCAACACAGTGACCATAAAGAACAGCTTAATAACATTCATCTCCGCCCTCAGAACTGGGTGTTGTTCTGTCAGTCAGTGTCTTTGACCGAAATATCACATTTATTTCTTTTAATGTGTAAAAACATTCCCATGTTAAACCCACAGGATTACATTTTAAATGGCTTTAAAGCTTTAACCCAGCAGCTACTCAAAACCCATTAGCAATACCAGTAATTTATTTAGATATTCACACATTTATAAACCCAGTGGCACCAACAGGCGGTTATGAGCCAGAGGGGACACCAAACAATCTTTTTTTTTCCTAGTTGGTATTTTCTGTATTTAACAGATGTTGGAATCAAACTCACAACCTGTTACCTGCACTTATATTTAGCCTGTTAATGATTTGTTTCAGGCATGAGAAAAAATAACAAAAACAAAATAACATAAATAATTAAATGAATAAACCAAAACAAAGTAAGACAATCAAAACAGTTCAACAAAACCAAAAGAGTAACGTTTGTGTCTGCTTTTAAATTATTCTGACAAAGAATTTAGTCAAATTTATGATTCAGACGTTTCTCCACACATGAAACAACTGTGGAAATTATGTTGTGTGATAATATGTGGGCAAATGTGTTTTACATGTTATTAACACAAGATGGGACATGTGAAACATGTGGAAAACCACAATGTTTAATGTTTAATATTCAAAATGTGAAACACCTGTTTCTACATTCATAAAATTACAATAGTATTGAATAAAATTTAATTCAGGAACTTTATTACAAAATGAAACCTATTATCTACATTCATCACACAGATGGATGTTTGGAAGCTTTTATTTCTTTTAATTATGATGATTTTTCAGCTACAGCTAATAAAAACATAACATTTAACATTAGAATAATACATCAAAAAAATTAAAAACAGAAATGTGAGTTTAATGAAAAATATGCTAAATACTAGCTTTTGTTATTTTCAAAAGGTACTGACAAGCAAGACTCATGAGGACATAAATATTAATTTACTGAATATGACTTTCTATATGAACTATGTACATTTTCTAACATTTGAAACATATTTTGCAATACATTTTTTAACTGTGATTTTGGATTATATCACATTTAAAACATGTGATTATGCTTTTCCCATGTGACCATGTACAGATATATTCCACAGCCACAGTGAGGTGTTTCCTTTGCTCCACTGCAGGAAGCCTCTCTGCTCTCTGTGGAGTGTTTTTATGTAAATACCACAGTTTGACCAGAAGCATTCGATCCTGAGCCCAGACCTGGCCCTGATCCCACATTCAGCACCTGCCTTTTGAAGCCTTGCCAGCATGTCTTTGCAGCAGCCAACCACAGACGGTGGCCATGAGAGAAAGAGGCTCAACCTGAAATGTTACTAGAAGTATGAGAGGAAGCTGGCTTACCACCCAGGAACAATGGCAAACATGAAACTTTGTCACAATCAGCAATCTGCTTTCAGGTTGGCTGCACCGCTTCACCTCTGGTCAACATTTCTCTTCGATCCGGAACTGATCCTAGTCATTTCTGTTCTCTTTAAAGCAGGGGTGGGCACTCCTGGTCCTCGAGGGCCGGTGTCCTGCAACTTTTAGATGCATCTCTACTTCAACACACCTGAGTCAAATAATGAGGTCGTTAACAGGACTCTGGAGAACTTGACTGCACTTAGGAGGAGATTCAGCTGTTGGATTCAGGTGTGTTGGACCAGGGAGACATCTAAGAGTTGCAGGACACCGGCCCTCGAGGACCAGGAGTGCCCACCCCTGCTTTAAAGGGACAGTGTTATGTTAAATTGACTTTTTTGAGCTTTACATCATGTTATAACGATATCCCCTCATCAAAAACATGATTTATTCCTGCATGTATGAGAAATCCTTTGATCTCGATGGCAACTATTCAGCTGTGAAAAACAGCTGGGTAAACCTAGCTCCACCTTTGAGGCTCAGCTCCTCCCCCAATCAGCTCCTTCAGACTAGCCAGCAGCAATTAGCAAACATCTGATGGAACTGCGCATCTGCTGAGCTCATTATAGGAGCTACTTCTCAGAGCAACATGGTAAAAAGTTTTTAAAGGGTTGATAGAGGAGTCATGAGTTCTGAAACAGCAGGAGTTTTAAAGAAACAGTTGCCCAATTTTAAGGCAATAAACTACAAATAAAAATGTAAGTCATATTTGGTGTATGTTATATTATTTTAACAACTGACGTTAACTTAGTTATTTTATTGTGAAAAGACATAATACTGCCCCTTTAATTTACTTGTAACACTTTTACCTTTAACTTGAAGAAGTTTGCCTTCTTATCTTTGCATCAGGGATCCTCTGGCAGGATATGATGTCTGCTCTGTGATGCATGTCTCAGGATATTCCCGCATGCCGCTCAGCTGCTGGATGGACAACAGGATGCAGCACAAAGGAGCCACAAGTCACCAGGAAACAGAAATGTAAAGCAGAGTTGCTGCTCTCTGATTTACAGCTTTTTGACTTCTAGGCTGTAATTATGGCATAACTGTGGTCAGCCAGTGTCTATCCAGTCTGTTTGAGTTCATCCTTGGAGAAGAGCTTGAAGCTGGTTGTAAGGAATGCTTCAACAAACACATAAGAGGGTAGGGCCAGAATGGGTTGTTTATCTGACTTTGTTTTCCTTCAGCTGCTTCATGTCTTGTTGCATTTTTAGAGTAGTTTGGAGTCTTTGATAAATTGCAGCTGCCACTCCTGCAGGTGAGCTGCCACGTACAAACACAGGTGCAGGGAAGCACAAGTTAATGTGAATTTGATGACACACACAAAGATACACTCTGTGCATGAAAACAAAGCCGTCCATCCTGTCGCTGCAGGCCCTGACAGTCAAATTGGATGCACAACTTCTGCTGAATTGTGCAACTGCTACCCTCCACTTTCATTGGCAACCCTGGTAAAATGTGCTTTATTGCATTAGCACAACCTCATACTGGAAAATTCAGAAAAAATCCAACTTTTAATATAATTTAGAGAGGAAAAAACAATAAATCGAGGTTTATGGCCAATTTTTATAAAGCTCCTATATTTAAATACTTAAAAGTAAAAATGAAATGGGTTGCCACTGCTACTGAGACTAAGTTCTGTCCTATTAGCAAAAGTATTACCAGTGGAGATGCAGTAATTTCCATTATAACATGTATTTTGTGACACTATTTTTTTTCCCACTGAATGAGTTTACTGAAATTTAAGCTGAGTTTTTGCTCTTCGCTCATCTTTAGCTGGATTGAAGTGTGGCGTACAGACAGAGCTTTAACACCACACCGTTTATTCTGCTCAGGTTTCTGTCTCACCTGAGTGTTTATGCCTTGTCCTTTCACCACCAGAGGACTGATGGTCCCTGCTGGACGCCGTCCGTCTCCTCTGGCTGCTGAGGGATCGTTGGAATCGCTGCGTCTCTGAGACTCAACATGTTGTGAAAATGCAGCCGTCTGTGGAATCTATCAAGGCTTCTTCAAACGACAAACACAACAGAGTCTCCTGCCTTTGATAGCCAGACTGTCTATAATTAAGTTTTCTTTAACATTAAATTCATGTTTGGTCATTTGTTCATTCAACCTGTTAAATTCATTGATCAAACTTTTCTCCAGACATTCATGATCTCATCCTGCCTCTTTTATCCTTCTCTTTGTTTTCCCATCCTCTTCCTCATCCTGTGACTGTCTTCCTTTTCCTTCCCTCTCCTTATCAACATGACAACAGTGCTATAAACAACAGATACACACTAAGTTTCCAGGATTTAATAAAGCAGTAAGGAAGCGGTGAATTGGTCCACTGATTAAACAGAAAAGATTCTGAATGAAACGAGTCAGCTCACAATGCGGCTCATATTTAGCTAAATTCATATTTCTTTCCAATTATTCAAGGTTAAATTTGTTTTTACCTTTTAACACATTAAATTAATGCTAAATTTACAATTTGAAGACTTAACGACGATAATCAGTTTATTCTGATGAAGATTTGAAATCAGTTCTGTGCAGAAGTCAGTTTCTTTATTTTCTGCATCTCAGCATCTTTCTAAGTTTTTTTAGGACTTTTACTTGTTAACTTTGACTGATTTATGCACATTTTCATTATTTGTATTCACCCCATTTTATTGTTATACCTCTAACTACTATCTCAGTATGAATGTAGATGTTTTCCTGAGGCCTTTGAGTCTGGCTGGAGAACATCAACGAACAAATGAAGACAGAGGAACACAGGCAGAAAGTTATGGAGAAGTTTAACAATATTACAAGATTTGGATACCACTCTTGATTTGGGGTTTTAAATGACTGGAAAACTCTAAACTTCTGCAACTTCCCCACAAAAGGACACCAGAAAGAATCCCATGACCAGTGGTCAAAGGTCAAAGACCAAAACCAAAGTCACACTGATCCCTCAACTGAATTAAACGTTTGATGATCAGTTCAACAACTTGGCAGGAGCTTCCCAAGGGAGGCTGGGCAATGTGGTGCTTGATGGCTGAGTAACACTCCTGGGGTGGGACAACCACTCCAGGCATCATCCTGCATGTGACATGGAAGAGGTGAGCAAACTAGCAATGCCCAGAGTCTTGTTCTGCAGCTGCTTTAGAAGATTGCAGTCTGGTTGCATGGCTGCAAAGGATAAAAAAATAAGTACTGGTTTAAAACTTTTACACAACACCGTGAGCTCAAAATGACATTGCAACACAGAACAGAATCATGTTGAGACTCCAGGATAACCATTGAATGTCCTGCACAGAACCTGACAGTAATCCATTACATAGTTGTTGAGTCTGAACCAGTTTGCCGTAATTTAAGCTAACTAACATGCCAGAAAAGCCGCATTAGGTCTGAGCATGCCCAGTGAGCTCTCCTATTAAAGAATACCTGTTATTACAAGTCAGACCCCACCCACTAATTTATGAAGTTCAGCTTTTCAGTTCACATTTTGAGGTACGTTGCAGTGTTTCTTTTCTGCGCCATCCAGAACGTTTCATGTTGTATCAGTCATCAGTCATCAGCCATGTTCTTCCAACTGGCTTTAGTCCAGTTTTCAGTGGAAAATATCTTTGTTCATGACGCCTGACACACGTAAAACTAGATCACATTAAAGCCAAAGCCTTTCAGGTTCACAGCCCTGAAATATGCCCCACTGTTTAAGACGTCAAGAGTTAATCATGCGGTTAGTTCACTTTGTTCCAGGGTATGTTGGGGAATGAAAACTAAGCACTTGATCAAGTGAGTTCAGAGTGTTTTTAGAGCTGAACTCTCAGTGTTCAGCTGGTTTTGTCTCCTTTCTTTGTGTCCTAAATCATATCAGCTGCAGTTTGGGGGTTTGATTGTGTTTCCCAATCAGTCTGGTCATTCAGAGCCCAGGAGAGTCAGTCCTCGAATGTTTTACTGATCTACACAGGTTACGAAACCGCAGAGGTGAATGTTACCTTCTGGTATGCGGAGCAGCAACTATTTATGAGTCGGCTGAATGTGAATTCAGATGTTTATATTCCCACTCCTGATCTGTGTGCCTTGGGTGGCGCCCGAAGGGTAACAATGAGGAATTGTCTTCAAGTCTTCACTTGAGTTGCTACATTGCCTCACTTCCTTTGGCTCAGACCCAGCATTTTTCTGACACAGCTATTTTAGGACTGAGAGCAGAGCAAGCGCTACTGCTAGAAATAAAAATCTTAATCCAGTTTCTAAAATATGTTTCTATGTAATCACCAAAACAGAAAGTGAAGCAACAGAGGTAGTCTGGTGGGGGAAGAAGCAGCAGAATCAGCGCTGACAGGTGAAATGTGCCTGGATCTGTTTGCGTTGTTCAGCTGCAGGTTCAGATCACTGCAGTCCTGATCCTTCTTTACAGCTCCCATTGTTTGTTGACAGCCTCATGACAGTCAGCGAAGCAGTTTGAGGTTAACCAACGAGGATCTTCCTTTGTTACCCTGGTGGTTTTAATAAACAGCTTTAATTGCTTATTGTGTAGCAGATCCTACTCTGCAGGACTTGCACAACTTTGCAGCTCGTGTCTCAAACTCTATTGAAACTCTAAAGTAAACTATAAGAGATTCTTCTATTGAAAGCTGTCTGTTTGTGCTCGATTAAAAGTGATTATATTACTTGTCTGGGCAAGAAAATTGCAAAAACTGTTTGCAATATTGCATAAAAATTTTTACTTCATTTAATCCTATAAACTTTCCAGCTGCCATTGAATCTAATAGTCACTCCAAGTTAGGATTACCTGTAACCAGGTAACCCATTTGTTACTTTATGTAACAGATGGCCTTTGAAATAAAGTCCTGAAGCAGCAAAGCAGCCCAGACCACCATGCTGCCACCACCATGTTTGACTGGGTATGATGTTCTTTTTCTGAAATGTTTGTTTTATGCCAAATGTGACACCTTCCAAAAACCTCTGCTTTAGTCTCATCTGTCCATAAAACACTTTGGTTTCATCAGGATGTGTTTTGGTAAACGTGGGTCTCTCTCCAGTTTCTCTTTATTATTGTTCTCATGACCTCTGACCTTATCTGAGGCAACACAGACCTGCTAAATGAGACGTTGAAGTCATTTTGGCTCCAGGAAAGGTTCTCCACTATTCCATGTTTTCTCCATTTATGGAAAACAGATCTCAAAGCTTCACAAAAGGCTTTGAACGATTTCCAGACTGAATCTTACAAAACTTTTTAGCCTTTTTCATGTTTTCAGATTCACGAAAGCTGGCATTAAAATTTAAAGTATGACAAAAATACTTTAACACAGCATGGCTAAATATGGTGCTATTCAACTTTGCTCCTTAATATACATGAAAAATATGCTGGGGTATTACCTGGAAAAGAACTGAACTTTGATTTGTGAGCTTCCAGCAGCAGGAAGCCTTAAAGAGGTAGTCCGCATATTTGGAAATCTGTTGAGAGGTTATGACCTGTTAATATCTAACCTGCAGGAGACAGCTCTCTTGATGAAACACAGATAATAGCTATCAAGCTACTGCTAATGGACTGAGATATAAAAAAGCAGATTTTATTGCTAACTCCAGTCAAATGCTGCTCTGTTTAATGGGATGGTGATTTGGTCTGTTACAGCCTCTAACAATGAACTTCCTACTTGAAATACAAACTGAAAAAAGAAATATAGCAGTTCAAGAGAGCACTGTTTAATTGGTTTCTGCACTGCCTCAGACTGATTCCTTTTGCAATCAGTGTTTCACATGATGAACCAATGGGAAACTGATCAAAACGACTTCTGCATTTTACAGGTCCAACTTTACAGTCGTCATCTGGTCCCGCCGGATATTCATCCGGGCTGCACCACACTGTGCTGAGAGGCTGTGACTGATGCCTGTCTTACAAAACCTTTTACATATAGACAAATACTTCCACTCATTGTATTTGTCATTATTTCTTGCGACTCCCTAAGGCAGCTGCAGTTTGCAGGTCGATACACGGAGAAAATGCAGGCAGAGCAGAAGAAGAAGACAAATTATCTTCTCTGTTTGTGTGAACATTCTTGAAAAAATCATCAGGACCTGTGGCAGCCTGTCTACGTCGTTGTTTCAACTTCTGCATGTAGCATCACTAAGAGACTCTACTCACTATGTTTAATCCAGCGGCCATATTGGATTTTGAGATTGGAGTTTGTGGGTTTGGTTGGATTTATGGGTTTATGATTCGTTCAATGTCAGCACTCTGACAAACATTCAGACATTAATTTGACTGTCTATTATTAAAGAGAAAAGTATCATATAATATATAACAGAGTGGTAACCATGGCGGCGCTAACATCAATGGTCTTCCTTATCTCTCTGCTGTTGGGGGTTCAGCCAATCAGTGACCAGGAAAATCAATGACTGCTTTGCAAACATCAACCAATCTTATTGTCAAGTAATGACTTGAATTTTTCAGCTTCTCAAGCTGCTTTTTCTTTACTTTACTTTAAATAGGCACAACAATAAAGAGCCGCAAATAACTTGGAGTTATGTTCTACACAAAATGACAGAAATTTGCTGAATTTGCAAATATGCAGAGGTACAATATAGAGGTTCCAGTGAATCACTTGTACTTACTTTTACTGGAATGTGAATCTGAATATATATAACACCTGACAAAGATGGAAGTACAACATTGAAACATGCCAGGTAATTCTGAAGAGAGCATAAAATAACTGAGTGTGTAATAACTAAACAATCTTTGACTGTGTCACATAAACACACAGAGTTTTATAGACATAAAACTGAACATCATCAGCAAAGCAGTGAAACTGGCTATTATATTTGCAAAAGCAGTGAAAACACAGTGGTCCCAGAAGAAACCCTTGAGGAACTCCACAAGTCAGAGGTGTTGTAGCCGTGTGATATTCCAAACACGCCATAGAAAAAACAAGATTTTTGACATATTTGGAACCCCATACAGCTGAAGAACAAGTCCTGTTCCTCAGATATGATTCAAGAAACTATTCAGCTCTTTTAATGCCTACAGAGTGTGACTGCATCGCATCTCATCTCTTATTGTTTCCTCTTTTATTTTGTCTAGGTTAATTTTGTTGATCTCATTTCCAAAGTTGAACGTCTGTGACTAATGTTGAAACTGCATCAAACAAATGAGCAATTAAGCCAACAACCGTGAACCCAACCCACTTAGTCAATGCGTAATAACTCATAGCTCAAGTGATTAAACAATCACTGAAGCCAACAAAGCCTATATGTTAGATTTATTATTATGACTCAGCTGTCGGGATGTTTTTAGACTTTTTATTGAAGATGGCAGCAGATGAGCATTTCAGAGAACAGATTTACCCAAACACACATGAAGCCTCCATTACATGCTCTGAGGAAGTTATAGTAGCACTTCAGGAGTCAGATAAGAGATGATCAGAGTTCATGCGTCTGAAAACCAAAAAAACATGAAGCCCTGAAAGGGGGCGGGGCTTCTGTCTACGGCAAGTTTTCCCCTCCGCGTCTCAGAGATTCAGCCCAACATGCCTGAAGCATGACGGCAAACTGGTTGAGCTGGGTGAGGAGAAGAGGACGGAGGACAAGAGGCATGTAAGAGAAAAGTTTTCTTTCAAACTCCCAGCTGGAAACATGGAGAAAAGCGCGACGCAGCAGTGGAGAACAAGTCTCTGAACGGGGAGGAGGATGGTCGCAAAGTTTAACCTCCGCAAAGCCTGACGAGGAAATATAACAGAGGTGAGTTTAAGACAAAAAACCGCAGGGTGGGACTGGTTGCTGCTGAATAAAACCGCTATGTATCGTTATTAATGTGTAAATATGGCGGTCCTGTTTCTGTTTTAGCTTTAATTCTTTATTTATTTAGCTTTATAAACGAACTTTGGATAAAGAGTCACTTTTACTCCAAAATCTGCTGTTTACTTCTATTAGCTATCTATTTTCTTCTTATTCACTTTATGAAAATTGATACATATTGTTATTGTGACGTGCTTTCTGTCACACTGCTCGGTTTCACGGTGAACCTAGAAATGGAGACTTTTGGCCAGAGGGAGGAGCCGCGCCCAGAACCATCTGCCTTGTCTCCTGGGGTTGGACTCAACTTTCTTCCCTTTTTATTCACATTCCAACCTAAAGCTATTCCAGCAGATCCACAAACAAACAAACAAACAAACAAAAGAGTTACGAGTTTTACTATATATATAAATGTGATATATTCTCCGACTTGCAGGGTATTTCCTGAAGTCTTCTTCGCCCAATAACTGTGATTATGATTATAATGGTAGCGGCAGGACAGGTATTAGTTATTAAAAATAATGTATTTAATTATTTACTTCTTAACCTTTTGATTTGCTAATTTTAAGATGGAGCTGAAAATGTTATTACTATTATCCTTATTGGTTGATTTATTGATTTTGTTTTTAATACTCGTGGCCCAAAAAGAAAAACATGACAAATATTATTATTATTATTATTATCATTACATTTATGTGGTATTATTATTAATATTGTTGTTGCTGTCTTAATAATAATAATAATAATAATGGTGGAAGCAGCAGAGGTAGCAGTTCTTTAAATGTTATTTTATTATTTATTATTATTATCATTTTATTTACCTACGTATTGGCTAATTTTAAGATGTAGCTGAATCTGTAATTATTATCATTATTAATGTATCAATAAGGTGTCATTTTTATCTTATTGTTATTATAATGTATTATGATAATTATTATTAGTATTGGTAGTAGCAAAGTATTATTATTATTGTTATTATTATTATTACTATTATTTGTAGAAGTAATATTAATGTAGGTGTTATTATTACAAGATATTATTTTCTATTACTATAATATATAATTATGTAATACTACATATAAATGATGTAATCATGTTTCACTCAGTAGTGGTATTGTTGTTGTGACAGTGGTGTTGGTAATGGTAGTAGTTAATTAAATGTCTTATATAATTAGTTTTTTACCTTTATTTTTGTTTATTTTTATTTTGTGTATGAGTCATATGTATAGTTAAATATTTAATCACTATTTAATACATAATCATTAGTTATTTTGTATTATTTGGTGCTGGTAAGGGTGTGTTAATGATTTATTTATGATGATAGCAACTTATTACTTTATTTTTATTTCTATTTTATTGTCATTATCATAGGACTATTTAGAATAACAACAAGAGTTAATGTTTTTCTATTACAATCATCATTATGTGGTGGTGTTTTGTAATTTTTTAATGAACTAAATGACAAATCAAAGCATATCTTATTATTTTGGCCTATATTAGACGTGTCACTCTTACTGTAATTCTGAATTATTGTATGTTTTGGTTTTTGTGTTTACATGTAAAGTCTAGTATCTCCATCCTTTTCCTACATTCCAAACTCCCATAATTATATTTATTTGTGATCCCAGTCAAGCTAATGTGAAGGTCAGATTCCTGAAGCTTCTCAGTCTTTGTTTTTTTCTGCAGAACTCACGTTTTGCTTGCGATTTTTGGATTTTGACAAACAAATATTTTAAATCTAAGACAGGATGTGATGTAAATCAGCCAAACTGCAATGAATGAGTTATTTATTTTAATTTTTATTCCTGTAACTGCAGTATGGCGCGCCGCTCTCAGTGTTCCTCCGCTGGGGATAACCCCCTGGACCCCAATTACCTCCCTCCCCACTACCGGGAGGAGTACCGCCTGGCTGTCGATGCCCTGGTGGAGGACAGCTTGGACGGATACTATCAGTGCCTCCAAAACGTGGACGTGGTGGACTTCCTGTCCCCGGCTGAGATCCAGTACATCCAGAGCGTCGTTCAGCCTCCGAAGCAGAGCATCCTCTCTGAGCAGCAGTTCCTGGACAGCGAGGGAGAAGGCTCCTCGGACACCTACTGGCCCATTCACTCCGACCTGGACGTCCCCGGTCTGGACCTCGGCTGGCCTCAGATGCATCACTTCATTGAGCCCACAGAGGTCACGACCCTGGTTAACCCCCCGGAGCCGGACATGCCGAGCATCAAGGAGCAGGCCCGGCGGCTGATCAAGAACGCCCAGCAGGTTGACCTCTCTCAAACCTTCTTCACCTTCCTTTCAAAGCGTCCCACCTGTGTTGTATTTTTAACTATCATCTCATTCTCGGCTTCTCTCTGCTCAGGTCATCGCTATAGTGATGGACATGTTTACTGATGTCGACATATTTGCGGATATTCTCAACGCCGCTGGGAGGAGAGTTGCTGTCTACATCCTGCTGGATGAGCAGAATGCTGATCTCTTTGTTAACATGGTGGCCAACTGCAGAGTCAATCTGCAGGCCTTCCCAGTGAGTACAACTTCTTATGCATTTTACTGAAAAAATACATTTTGCTGCAAATAAAGCAATAATGCATGACTTAAAACAGTTCAAGGTTATGCTTCAGTTGTTTAAAAGACATCCTTTATGCGCCTGCTGCAGACAGGGAGTGGAGCTTCACACGCACTGACACACAAGCACATTGCTTTTTGGTCTTTTCATGGAAATTTTTCTCACAATCATGTATTTATCATGCCACCGGCTCTGTTGCCTAGTGCTGTTTCCAAAATAATGGTGCGGAAAAGCAGAAGTATTGCGGTTAGCATAGCTGTTGGTAGATAGTTTCACAATCCAAATAAAGGAACTTTATCAAGCTTTTCTTTACACTATAATCCATGAACTTTCAGGTGAATTAACTGTAGAAATAAAGTAGTTTGTCAGTATTTTTCCTTTTTCTTATGTAACCGATTTAAATCAGGTTAACAGCATATATTAGCATTGCTAGAGGGAACAGTGCTAATATAGCTCTACCTCCTAACTTAGCTCGCAGCTCAAAACATTATCACATGCATGACCTGCTGATTATTAATGATATGACTGGATTTGATGTGTCCTGCAGTTCCTACGCTTGAGAACAGTATCTGGAATAACATATCAGTGCCGCTCTGGGAAATCCTTCAAAGGCCAGATGATGGATCGCTTCCTGCTAACCGACTGCAGAGCTGTGCTGAGTGGAAATTACAGGTGGGCTCCTTTAAATCCAACATAGAGATATCCCAGTACAGATGTGTAAAAAAGCCTTAAAATGAATCCATCTTTTGTTGCAGCAGCAAAAATCTTGTCATGCAAAGAAAGTTTCTTGTTTCTTGAAAGTTTCTATATTTGTTTCCCTTTTCTAGCAGTTAAATGCTTCGATGCAATGATGTCATGCATTCTTAACAAGCTTCACAGGCCCTCAGCATCACTCCACCTCCCACAGTGGGGTCCCATCTGTAGTTCTTTATCATAGATTGGAGTGTTTGTTGATTAAAATCTCAAATGTCCTCTGACTAAAATAGCTTCCTGTCGATGTGTTTTGTTTAGTATTTAATGGTTGCTATGGAGACTTGCAAACAAAAGCCTTGTTTGTTACTGATGTGGTTGTTTCAAATTAAAACTAAAGGCTTTCTGTTATTCACTATGTAGGTATAGGTAACATTAGTTCAAAAACAAATGAATACATCGAAATAAGGAATATTATTGAATTTAAAAAGTGAAACCAACATTCGATAGATTATACATGGTGATTCATTTCAAGCTTTTATTTCTGGAAGGTTTTATGATTATAGCTTACAGGAAATGGAAAAACCCTATATTCAGATTCTACATAAGTTTGGACACGAGACCAATAAAAAACAGGTGTCTTATTAGAGACAGGGTGCAGCTGTGAGAGGAGACCAGGCCAGCAGGCTGAGTGAAAGAGAGACATAAATAGAAAGGAGCTGGAGAGGAAATAAATAACAACGGGGAAACACTGAGGAAGAGAAAGAAAAACTAAGCTGAGTAATAAACAAGAATAAATTTAGCAGAAAACAACAAAGGGGATTAAAGATATATAGGCTAAGCAAAAATAAACACACAAACACAGAAAAAACCCAAATACCCTCCAGATATGACAGAAACTTCATTTCTTCACTTTAGATTAAGCTACGATCATCAAAATGTAGAGAAATAACTCCTAAGATGTAATTAGCCATTGTTTGGTCTTTCCCATATTGGTGAACAATATATAGAAGTAAAGAGCTGCTGGGAAACAGAAAGTCACAGTTTACAAGTTAAAATGACAAAAGTCCAAATTATTATTTATTTATTAGCAATTATTAGAGGTTTGCACAATTTTCTTAAAAATAACCCCTTAATGTGGGATTTTCTCCTCTGAATTTATGTACTCCAATTTAATATCGAAAGGTTAAGCTCCAACAATAAAAGATTGATCTACTTCAGGGCTTTGTGCACATCTTTATAAGTGTGAAGGCTGCTGTACTCTTATTTTTAAGTTTGTCTCTAAGATGATAACCCCATCTGGTTGTTGTCTTCCTCCAGCTTCATGTGGTCTTTTGAGAAGCTGCACCGCTGCATGGCCCACCTCTTCCTTGGACAGCTGGTGACCACCTTCGACGAGGAGTTCCGGATTCTCTTCGCTCAGTCGCAGCCGCTGAATGTTGAGAACATGCTTGCTCAGATGGAGGATTTAAAAGTTTTACAAAAGAGAGAATTTCCCAACGAAAGCACTTCACTGTACAGAGAGCCTAAAAGATTCCTGACTCTGGACATTCCTTCTGATGACTGGGGAGGACATCCGTATGATGATCAACTCGATGGGAATTTGAGGATTATGGCTCTAAAGAGGCAGGGGTCTCTTCGCGGCCCTGCAGATATGTATAATAGGTTTGGTTCCCAACAGTCACACATGGACCCCGGTTTTGACCAGGGTCCTTCACGGCATTTGATGACAGATAATCCTGCCTTAAAGCGTCACTCTTATACTGAAGATGTTCCTGGCAGATACTCATTCCCATTAATGCCACAACATGGAATGCCAGACTCTGAACCAAGGGGAAAACCTTTTCATAGGGGCCAGCAGCCTTTTCCTGGACCAGGACCAGGACCAGAAGAAGACTACAGCAGCTATGATAAGTTCTGGAACCAAGGCTATCTGCCTGAACAGTACCCTGTACCAGCTTTACAACAGGAAGTACCACCAGAATTTGATCCTATTCTTAACTATTTATCATCCACCAGAAATCTAGATATTGATCAAGGCACAGATAAACTACAACCACCAGTGGATTTTTCATTTACTTCCCCTCAACCCAAAAGACTGGGAGTAGGGCAGCCATATGCCTGTCAAACCTCTCCAACGCCTTCCAACTCTGCCGATCAGAAGCCTTTCTTCCATGACCTTACTTTGAACCGCAAGGATCCCACTGTGAAACAGAAGCTGAGAAATTGGAGAATTGGCTCATACCTTAGTACATATGATAATCCAGAGGAAGAAGGCCTGCCAATGGTGCCAACTCAGCCGACAGACACTTTTGAGGAACCTCTGAATCCCATCCAACAAACGGCCCAGCTACCAGGTCTACCAGCTTCTAAAATACCCAATGTCAAAGAGTTTAAGGTTACCACTGTACCTAGAGTCAGCCAAATGCCTGGCTTTGCCAGAGCAGTCACACAAGAGAAATTGAAGAAAGTTCTGGATGACCCTGTTCCAGTGGTGATAGAAACCAAAACCACACCAGCATCCTCTGAAACCTCCTACACAGCTGAAGAGAGAAAAACTGAGGAGGAGGACCAAAAACAGCCAATTAGCACAGGGCTTCAAAGGGATGACTCTTTCAAGAGAAAATACAATCCAGGGGGGCTAATAACCTCCAGATTAAGGTCTTCCTTGATTTTCAGCTCCCTGGACCAACAGACCCCTCAAGAAACTACTACTGCAGACCAAGACGATGAGGGAGGTGACAAAACCAAAACCGAACAGGCCAAACTCCCCCTTGTTTCACAGGTTTTGGGGCAAAGGAGATCTACTGCAAGAGAACCTTTCGAGTGGAATCGTTACATAAAATCCACTTTGGAAACACTGAGACCTGCTGATGTAAGCAAAAAAGAGGAGGATAAAGACACATCAAGGGGTAAACATTCCCAAGACCTTGCAGATACCCTGGAGGCAAAGGAGGTCATAAAACCAACAGATGTAGAGCAAGATAATGTTTCACTATTGATGCCTCAAGTCAAGCTCCCTAAACTAAAGGCACCCAAAACTGATCAACCGGTACAACCGACTGAACCTCTGCTCACTGATGTAGATATGAATGATCCAGATAAGAGGCTCATGTTTTTCAAAGAGCTGGCAGCAAAACGTAAAGCTGCTAAAGCTACAGAATCTCAAAAGGAAAAAGAAAAGGCAGAGTTAAAACCGCAGTCAGAGGTCAAAAACATGTCAATTTGCCAGAAGGAAGAGTCTCTTCCAAAAAGAACTCCTGAAACTTCAGTTGCTAAAGATTCAGTAAAAAAGCCTAGTGAAAATATCACCAACAAGGATTCCAATATCCCAAAACCTTCTACTGAACTACAAGTCCAGCCTAAGAAAACTGAGCTGGACAGCCAGTCAGTAGCTGGCCTTTCTGTTTCTGCAGAAACAGGTGACCCTCCAAGTAAACCTCTAGAATATCCAACTCTGCCAAATCCTTTTGTTAAAGAAAGTTTGTCAGCATTGATTCCTCAATCTAAGCCAACATCAGTTGAACTGCCTAAAACCGATCAACCGGTAAAAATGCCCAATCCTTTGTTCACATCTCCATATATAGATATGAGCGATCCTGATAATAGGCTCATGTTCTTTAAAGAGTTGGCAGCAAAACGAAAAGCTTCACAAGCTAAAAAGGGAGAAGAGGAGGCCCCAATAAAACCACAGGCAGATCTCCAGAACACGTCAGTGTCCCCGAAGGAAGAGGATCCTCCAAAAGGAACACCAGAAAGCATGGAACCTGCTGTACCAAAGGGTTCATCAGAAAATAGCACTACATTGTCCACAGAGACATCAAACTCAGAGTCATCACCCTCTTTAAAGTCACCCTCTTTGAAGCATGATGAAAATACCAGGAAGCAGGATAGTCTTGTCAAGAATGATCCCAGTACCCTCAGTACTTCTGGAGAACAAGCCCAAGAAGTTTCTGCTGAATCGGCGAAAACAGACTCAGAAAGGCCTTCTGCTGAAGAAACCGAAGCAAGTCAGAGCAAATCATCAGAAAACCCAACTGTATCAGAACTTTCTGTCCAAAAGAACTCACCCAAGCAAGCAAATGTTGCTCACACTGCCGTTTCATCCCATGGTGAAGGCGCTGACAACGGAGAACCTCCTACTTTAGAATGTATTTCAATAATTCCTAGTTTAGGGGAAGGTTCATCATCTACTACTCCCCAAAACACTGAATCAGTTCAGTTAGAAACCAGTATTTGCTGTCCTCCTCTTCCCTCGGAAGCAGAAACTACATCGGACATAGGCTCAGTGCAGATCTCTACCTCTGATACTCCTCCACTTGACTCAGGTTTGAATAACCACCCTGCCACCACAGAAGAGACCTCATTTTCTGATTCTGCCCAAGAAGTGTACAGCTCTGCGAATGTTAGTAGCACAACATCATCAAATATTGATGAAATTAAAGCTCAGGAACCTGTTAGCTCCTCACAGCAAGAGCCCTCCAATGAACATTTACAAACCTCTGATCAAACTCATCTAAATGCTGTTTCCCAATCCGCTTCATCTGAGAACACCTCAGTCGCTGATGCTGCAAATACAGATGCTGTTGTTTCTCCAGACAAAACGACTGCTGATCTGGAGCCAGACAATTTAAATGCCACCACAGAGACAAACAGGAAAGAATCTTTTGCTGGTACACCTTTAGTTGAAGGTGTAGAGAAAAATGTTACTGAATTAGGGCAAGAGGAGTCAGTTGCAAAAGAGTGTGAAGCCCTTAAATCACCTGAAGATGCTGAAGCTCAAACCACATCTCCTGCTGTTTGTCCATCTGTACCTGATTCCACTTTGCCTAGTGAATCTGGTCATGAAGGCTCAGTCGCTGAACCAGATTTGGAAAAGACAGTTTCATCTGTCACAGATGCAGTTGACACCGAACTTGCAGATGTACCTACAGAAACAGGATCACTTGAAAACACAGAGTCTCCTAAAGCCTCACTGTTGGAAAAAAGTGAACTTCCTCAAGAAGTAGCAATACAAACTGCTCCGTCGTCCAACCTCAAGCTAACAGACTTGAACACACCCTCAGCTCCTGAAACATTATCATCTTCCTCAATGTCTGAGCCAGTCCAGTCAGGTTTGGACCCTGAAGCTACGGTATCGGTAACCAGTGTCTCTACAGAGCAAAACTTCTCAGATACAAACTCAATATCCAATGATACTCAACCAAAATCAGAGGAATCTCTTCTTCAGCCAACAGCTCAATCACTGAGCAGCCCAAGTGAAACTACCACGGCAGCCCCCGCTGAAGCTGATTTGCCATGCAAAATATCTGAAACAGTCACTCCTCAAAGCCAAACACTAGAACCAGCTGCACCTCAGGAGAGTAGTAAAAAAGAGGCTGAGTTAGGGGAGACAGATGAGAAAAAGTCCAACAATCTAGAGGACAAAGATAAGAGCCAGCAACCATCCACTGAGGATCCTGCAAGCAGGGAGAAAACGAAAGACCAATCAAAGCAGAGTAACTGCTCCGAAACAACAGAGGTGACATCCAAGCAGCCCAAATCGAGTCAGTCTCGCTACCACTCTTCAACAGTGAATGTGATCACAAGCAGCAACCTCCGAGATGACACTAAGCTGCTCCTGGAGCAGATTTCTGCCCAATCCCAAAGCAGGAACGAAGCAACAAAAGAGTCCCCTGTCACAGACGACGAGAAAGAAGACAAGGCTGACAAAAAGATCAAAAACGAAAAGGAGTTGGGGTACAGGTCATACAACAGGGGGCAAACTAAATCAACTCAGGAGAAGGAGAAGCTATTGGAGAGGATTCAGAGCATGAGGAAGGAGAGGAAAGTTTACAGTCGTTTTGAGGTAGGAATGTGTTACCAGTTTCATTTAGGTATTACATACACATCTGATTGCATATGTAGTAAACAATTTTCTCTGTTTACTTTCTCGTCAACAGATGGCACCTTAGATGGAATCCAAGGGACGTTGAGAAAAGGGAAAGACATTATTTGATTCTGCGAGATGCCTCTTGCTTTTGCCGCAAACAGACTTTCTACGCACAGAAGGTTGAGGGCAACGACGTTGCCTTCACTTACCTTCACCAGATAAAACTACCAGCAGTGCAGAACATTGCAAAGCTGTTCAGCGGCACACCCCATGTTCAGTAACAGATTTGCATCATAATTTTACTTGCAGAAGACATGATCAAAGCTGTATTTACTGACTGCATGGGTAAAGTGCAATGTGTGCAACAGGATTTTTATGTGGTGACGCCTGTTTTTGCCTTTTTACTGCAGCAATGACTAAAGTCAACTCGTTATGTGATCTTATAAAATCTGAAGTAACCAGAATTTGTAAAGCTGGTAAAACTGTACTATAATTTCTTCTGTAATATATTGCTTTCATTCACTTTAAAGAAAACATGATAGATGTTTGTAGATTGTGGAGTTGAAAGAGGTGGATGTGTAGATTACGTCCATGCATGAGTACAAAGAAAATCATAGAACTACCAGAAAGGATCAGCAGACTGAGAGAAAATGTCCCATTAAACTGTTTTTACAACAGTATAGTGGTATTCAGACCAAATGTGATATTTTGCTTATTCAATATGAGAGATGTTGAAATTAAAGGTTATTTTCAAGCTGTAGCTGGTTGTATTAAAAGTCCATTATATATAAATTACTCCCAAATTGCACATTTTTATCTAGATTCTCATTTAATAAGAAACTCTCTTGACACTATTGAGGTGTTTTAAATTATTTGAATCTTCTTGTTGCCTGATGATCATTTTTTACTGAAACCTTGAAGTCCTTGGATGGAAGCTGAATCAATCATGGCGTTTCCTTTGGCGCCATCATGTGGTCAAAATATTTAATTGTTACACAAATCTAAATACTTAGAATTTGCATCCAATCTAGCATACTCTGTCTTCTGTGAATTTTTCATAATTTATCAGCCAGAAACTACAATATCATGCAGACTGATTTGAGACACATAAGTTAGAGAATAATTGTGATGTGGAAGAAAATATGCAAAATACGGTTTGCATGTTTTGCATGCAGCCCCTTTTACCTCTTTACTATGACCCAATGCAACCAGTTATTCTCAGAACTTATTAAATATGGAAAGAGACTTGCTGCATACACTTCAGTGAATAAACATCATCATGAAGAGAAAGGAACTGCAGACAGGTCAGGAGAGGCTGCAGAGATCCACAGCTCAGGTGGAACAACAGAAAAAAACAAATAAACTGACACACTGCTGCCAACAAAACTTGGGGGGTGCGTGTGTGTGTGTGTGTGTGTGTGTGTGTGTGTGTGTGTGTGTGTGTGTGTGTGTGTGTGTGTGTGTGTGTGTGTGTGTGTGTGTGTGTGTGTGTGTGCATGGTTGTTTGTCCTGTCTGTCTCTGTGTTGCCCTGCGATGGACTGGCGATCTGTCCAGGGTGACCCCGCCTCTCGCCTTTTGACAGCTGGAATTAGGCACCAGTATCCCTCCCGACCCCATTGGGATAAGGGTGTAGGAAAATTGATGGATGGATGGATGGATGGATGGATGGATGGATGGATGGATGGATGGATGGATGGATGGATGGATGGAAGCAGCGGGAGCATGACATTCTTGAAAATGTGGACGGGGGATTAATTCAGTTATTTTTTTTTTTGTGAATCACAAAAGCCTTCTATTAGATTTACTTACTTTTCTAAATAATGTTATTAATACAGTAGCAGTTCTTAGAAAACGTAAAATCAACGACCACCCCTCAGCTGTATAATCCAGCCCTGAACAGCTGGATGGCCACTTGGTCATGTGACCTTCGCATTCCGTTCTTTCTACGGAAGCCTGTAGAAGTGTTCGGCTTGGCCCTTCAGACAAAGAACTGCTAACGGTTTTGACAGTTTTGGAGAGACGCCGAGTCGCCGACGAAAACTGTCTTGAAATGTAACTAATTTATAAATATCCGCCTCGCCTACGTATGTTCACAAAATAAAGAAAATGGTAAGGATATTTATTTTTTGTCTTTTTAAGTTTTCTCAGAAGATGAATCGAAAACAGACCGGACCGGAAAAACCCCCTCAAATGCGTCATGTTGACAATAAACACCGTTACACAGCACTACCGGCACTTTCGTTGTTTTTTGTTGCTTTTTGCATAATAGTACATCTTATGTAAGTACTAAATGAATAATTTGTTTTTGCCGAGAGCCATTCAATGACTAACAGGATGTGATCAGTCGCGACGATGATAAAATTATCCGTATGTGTTGTTGCATTTTACATAAATAAAGTAGATTCGTGTCTCAAAAGGTTCTTTCTGTTGCGCAGATTGTAAGTTTCGGCAAGAGAATCATCAATAAGAAGATGAACTGAAATGTGTCTCTTGGTTCCTCCTTTTATACTACCTGCTTTTGTTTGTTTGCTTAAATTAGCATCCGGAATGCAAATGTCAGCAAGTATTATTTATTCAAATTTTATGATTGTAATTATGTTCACTTTAAGCAGTGATCCCATTGCAGTACAGCAGCCACTCTGAGCGATTTGTTTTTCAAACGTGTTGCAACAAGAAAAAACGTGCACATGCATTTTGCATATAAACATATTTTTTGTTAAATTTCATATTTTTTTTCTCATGCAAATGTTTTGTTTCTTTATGTAAAATGAACAGTGTTTAATGTTTGTTTTGGGGATCAAATAATTTTTTTCCTGTTAACAGGCTATTTAGATAAATAGCTCCTTCATCCTTTCGCAGCCACTCTTTTGTCACAGAGCTTCTTTTTCAAAGTATAAAACTGTTAGTCATTCAGCAAATGTTTCACATCAGTGTAGCTGATTTTATTGGGTTAGGGTCGATCGCCAGCTTCCATCTTGTTATATGTCCTTTTCTATTCTCCTTCAGTTGGCTATATAATAGTTTAGTTTCCCACTTTGATCCCAAATGACATGTTTTCTTGGTGTCCAGATTGATGGTGGCTGTTGGGAGCAGGATTGCCTGGAAGACGGCATCCAGTCGGACAGATTGATGCCTGGAGACAAAACCTCTGCAAGAGGACATAAGTTCTCCAACACCTTCTTCGTGGAGACCGGTCCTGGAAATCCCGTCCCTCAGGCCGTCTGCGTGAACCTGGATCCCACCGTCATTGGTACATCTCACCACAATAGGGAGTGATGTAGAAAGACATTGCTTATTTTTCTTTTAGTACTGTCAGCTGATCAAAAAATGAATTACGATCAATCACTATGCCTAACTTTGTGAACTTGAAATATAAATATGCACGCAGTCGTAGTTCTTGCTTGTGAATGTGCAACATGTGAGATATTGAGTTCGTACACATAGATGTTATTCTACATGAGCGCTTCGACCAAACCCCATTCTCTTTCAGTTCTGGGACCATCATGGTTTTCCGGTTTTAAATGCTGCTGCTAACTGTGGCTATAGTCACATCAATTAATTTGCATTACTGTGATAATGCATTAAAATGTTCTAATCACATGCACTGATATTGACAGTTCTACTTTTTATGCACTTTCAGACAACCTTTTCTTAAATACTTATTCTCTCTGTTAGATCAAGTTTTGTTGTTTTTTGTTGTCTATTTAGCTTTTTTTCTTGTTGTTTTAGGATTATTTTACAGTTACTAACATCTGGTGTGAATTTAATGTCAAGACCCCTGTAAGAAGTGTTGAAGCTGAGAAACGGTCTAGATACTTTTTTTAAATGTATAATGTGTTTCAATATTTCCAGCAGATGTGAACCAGATGCTGGTGGTTAAAGAAGAAGCCCCAGAAGATGAAAAACCTAATGTGGACCTGAGTGACCTTAAGCTCTGCCACATAAAGGAGGAAGAGGAGAGAGTCTGTATCAGTCAGGAGGAAGAGCTGTTCAATGTGAAGGAGGCGATGGAAAGTACCATAAAGAATGAGGATGATAAACAGTCCCCTCTGCTCTCACAGCTTTATCAAAACCAAATTAAAAACAGAGAACCTCCTGAAGAAAACAATGGAGGAGAATCCATCAAGACAGAAGATCATGAAGATGGTTACAACTCCTTAGAGCCTGAAGACACCAAGAAGGATGAAGAGGACGATGATTTAAAGCATCGTGTCTCTGAGATGAAACACTTGGACTATGGACTGAAAACTGAGGACATGGACAATGACTGGAAGGAGAGCAGAGCGCCTGAGTCAGATGGGAACCAAGCTAACAAACCAGATTCAGAAACAGAGTCTCGAAGCTCGTTGGATATTAAGAAATGTGCTACAGAGTACAAAAATGTTGACTCACAAAGGAAGGTCCAAACTGGAGAGAAATTTAACTGTGAAGACTGTGGAAAAACATTTATTAGAAAACAGAATTTAAGTAGGCACATGAAAAGCCACACAGGGCAGAAACCTTTCTGTTGTGATCTCTGTGGACACAAATTTAGCGAAAAATCATATTTAACCGCACACATGAGAATCCACACAGGTCAGAAACCTTTCTGTTGTGATATCTGTGGGCATAGATTTAACCAAAGAGCACATTTAATCATGCACATGAGAATCCACACAGGGCATAAACCTTTTTGTTGTGATGTCTGTGGACATAGATTTAGCCAAAAAGCAAATTTAATTATGCATATGAGAATCCACACAGGAGAGAAACCTTTCTGTTGTGATATTTGTGGGCATAGATTTAGCCAAAAATCATATTTAACCAGACACATGATAATCCACACAGGACAGAAACCTTTTTGTTGTGATATCTGTGGACATAGATTTAGCAAAAAAGCACAATTAATCTCACACATGGAGATCCACACACGACAGAAGCCTTTCTGTTGTGATGTATGTGGAAACAGATTTAGCTATAAATCATACTTAAAGACTCACATGAGAATCCATACAGGACAAAAACCGTTCTGTTGTGATATCTGTGGACACAGATTCTTCCAAAAAGCCAATTTAAACAGACACATGGTGATCCACACAGGACAGAAACCTTTCTGTTGTGACCTCTGTGGACATAGATTTTTCCATAAATCACAGTTAAACACACACATGAGAATACACACAGGACAGAAACCGTTCTGTTGTGATATCTGTGGACACAGATGTAACCGAAAAACACTTTTAAACAGACACATGAAAAGCCACACAGGAGAGAAACCTTTCTGTTGTGATATCTGTGGACACAGATGTAGCCGAAAATCACATTTAATCATACATATGAGAATCCACACAGGAGAGAAACCTTTCTGTTGTGAGATCTGTGGATACAAATTTAGACATAAATCAACGTTAAGCACACATATGATAATCCACACAGGAGAGAAAATATCTCTATTATGACTCAAACTGCACAGCTGCTGTTGGCTGTGAAATATTAATGCGTCATCATTCAAGGTGACATCATTCACTTTATTTTGAAGATTCTATTTATTGAACATTTTCAAAGTTATAACAGTCCTGTACAGTGCAGATACAAATTATTTAAGACATGTAGCAAATCCCGAATACATCCACAGCAATGTCCTTCTTAGGTATCACCTTTCAGGCAGTGGTCCATGGAGTTCTCAGGTACTCCCAACACTTTACCAAGTTTTACTGTAAAATGTTTTCCTGATATTAAATCTTAGACTTTCCTGAGAAATATAGTCTGATATCTAGGATTTCCACAAGTGTATTGGGCAATTTAGAGAGGCTCCAGTTGTGTCTTTACTATACATGTACAAAAATATAGAGACATTTTATTAGATATTATACTGAATTTCTCTGAATCCAAATACTTGTGGATAATTTTGAGAGTAAAAGTAAAATTTCCTCCCATATTTCTGTGTTTATTGATATTTTTAACTGACTCTCTCATAATTTTATTAGAATTGGTAGTTTGTATTCAACTGTTGTAGCTTGGCAAAAAAAATGGATACAAAGTGAACTTGTTTGAGACTAGAAGAGTTTTTTCTTATCAGTTAAATCCATAAATCACAGTTAAACACAGAAACGTGTTTCTCTGTCCTGTGTGTACAGGACACACAGGACAGAGACACACGTTTCTGTGTTTAGCAATTGAGGAATTCCTCTCAATTCCTCAAGTGAGAGAGGAAGTGATTCCTCTCAGTTTCATCTGGGATATTGAGAGGAATCATTGTAGTATGTAAATAGTGACTGATCTAAAAGTATTTATGAGATTCCTTCGTTTGTATGTGGTCTATAGGGACTGGAATGTTTAGAATTGTCCTCCGTCCCATAGATCGCTAATAAATTCAAAACATTCCAGTCCCTACAGGCCACATACACCAAAGGTCCAGAGGGCAGTGTGAAGGTTGAGCAACACCATGGCTGTTGCAAAGGCCTGGGTTCAGCTCCACCACAAGATTGATCTGATGTACTCCAAGCGTTCCTTGGTTCATTGGCGTGAGGGTGAGGGCATGGCGGACGGAGGATTCTCTGAGGCCAGGAAGGACATGGCTGCACTGGGAAAGGATTATGAGGAGGTTAGAATTGCCACAAAGTTACCTGGAGCAAGTTCTATATAAGTTCTGAAGTTTTTTCACATGGTGTTTAGTTTTGAAGAATTTTTAAATGTTGGCACCACAACCAATTTTTGGATGAATGTTCATGGTTTGAAAATAATTATTTATGTTTGAACTTTACATTCCATTGTGTGGTAAGAAACCTATTTTGTCTTTGTTTGTCCAGTACATGTCTGTGAATCAATAGAAAATTACTTAAAATCTGTTCAGTAAGAATGTAAATACTGTGTTCCTCTTTATGTGATTAAATTGACTCTGGAAAATATTGAAAATGTGATTTTGTGCCTGTTAACAGGAACCTTCTTTAATTCTCTGTAGTGCTTATACTGTGATTGAGTAATATTTATGCATTTTATTCCCCAATAAAAACTAAAGTATTGGAATTGGTTTCCTGCATTTTCATGAACTGAGCAGATTAAATATAAATATTAAATATTCACACAGAAAAATGCTTTCCATTTTTTAAATGTTTTCCACACAAAGTGAACAATGAAGAGGAAACGATGGGACCTGGTTGATTTGATCAGGTCTCCTAAATATATGAAAATTTGCTGTTCATTAGATTTAGTTAACTTTCAGATCTGTCCAAGATTAATCAACTGTTTCTAATGTGAACAAAACAGACTCACTTGTGAAAGAATTTAATATTCTTTATTTTTTAGACTGAAAATTCAGGTCAAACTATACATCTGATTCTTTCCACAGAGTTTAATCTAAATCCTGGGGATCCAGGAGGCCTGAAGGCTGCAGGCTGCTCTGCTTCACCTGGATGAGATGTTGCAGGTCTTTGCTTTCTTGATGGGAACTGGGTCGTACCTTTGCTGCTGATGGTTAGATGTAAGAAAGAGGATGGTGAAATAGATCAGACTCACACATTATAAGTTATAAATTCATCAATCTCTAGCGCCCCACTGAGGATATTTTTATGGAGGGTTTTTTGCAACAAGGTCATAGATTGGCCACAAAATATTAGTTTGTTGTTCCTTAAATTATTGGGTTTTTTTATAAATGTTTTTGGTTAAAACATATGAATGTCAGAAATAATATTTAGGATTACTTTTTCAAAAATAAGATGATGAAAATCTAACCTTGTTAAAACCGATTACTGTCACCTTTAAGTATTTGCATTATATCAACGTGTAATGTAATACTGCCCCCTTGTGGCGATAGAGTGGTTCACAAGTCAAGTTAGGACACTCCAGGAAATGCTATCATAGATTCACAATATAAAAAATAACACTAAATTATACAAATCTATTCTTTATGAATGTGAACAAATATATAAGAATATTTATTTAGTAAATTATTTTAAAGGTTACTCATGGAAAAATGACTTTGGGTGAAACTATTGATAAATGGCATCTGAATGCAGCTGGTTGCACAGGATTTTATATAAAGGGAAAAGACAAATAGGAGCAAAATCCACAGGCACACTTTAAATATTTTTACATTTAATTTAATTATGCATTATTTTATGTTTGTTTATCCCATAAAATACTTTTATTTTTATAGATTTAATTTGACAAAATGTAAAAAGGGTAAATTTCTTTTTGTTTCTGCATATTTCATGCAGCTTTGTGTAGAATAATTATAACTTTTCTGGATGATTTGTTGATTTTTAAAATTTGACACTATAACCAAGTAAGCCCAGCTCCCCTGTAATAACACCAAATGCTGGTTTTGAAAGACTTAACGCAGAGAAACGGGACTTGCTGTACTTTTCAGTTCTTCTCTTGTGAAACAGATTAACAGGCTCCCAGAGTGAATAAATTCACCGTTCAGTCACATGTCTCAGAGGGTTGATTGTGAAAGAAGATATGTTACGTTTCATAACAAACAGAAGGCCTCTTGTCTAAAAATGTCACTTTGCGTGTCACCAACATCTTAATAAGCTTGGACTGAATCACACTAATCTATAAAGACCTGCTCTGCCTGAAATACCTCACATCTGAAGGGAATACTTGGGCTCGTTTAGATTAGTTCTCCAGAGTTTCTAATCATTTATTTTTGTTCAACACAAGCTTTAAAAATGCCTTCCACCCTGAGGGCGGCGTTCCACATCTCAGCGTTCGGCTGGTACACTTTCATTGTGAATTATCTGGCAGCAAAGGATGGAGAGGAGCTACCTGCAGGACTCTTCGTCTATGGAGGACCATGGAAGTACCTCACCTTCCTGAACTTGGTGAGCACGATTAGCAGTGATGACTGTGGTGAATATGTCGTACAGGTGAAGCTGAATAATTTTGCTGGTGTTTTCTCAGTTATTGCAAATGATGTTCTTTGGCCTGGCAGCAGTGAACGATCTCCAACCAGGGAAGAAGGCAGAGAGCGTGCTGAACAGATGGAAAGACCTCCTCTTCTCCGTCTTTGCCTTCCCTGTAGGGACGGTGAGAAAATCCTGCCACTGAATTCATCTTTTTTATTTATTTACTAAACTATTTTATAATTAAAAAAGGCAGTTCTTTATTAATATTTGCATTTAAGGTCTAATCTCGTGTATTGATTTCTCTACAATATGTAAAATCAAGAAGTGAATAACTCATAACTTTCCATATTTTTTATACTCAGTTCAGTTTAGTATGAGAGCAAAATGTTTTACACCTTTGTGTCATTTTGAGTGGAAATAAATGTGAGTTCTTACCTGAAATTGTTTGTTTATAAATATATTTCCTGCTACATTTTAACGTTTTTGGGTCCAGTTGTGGTTCAGCTTTGTATATTTTCTAACAGATAGTCTCAAATATTCCTGAAACATAATCTGATACACAGCTGCTCTGTGCTGCACTGTTGGTGTGAGAGGATTTTCCTGCGTGTTCTCAGGTTCTGGTGTCCAGTTGATTCAGTTTTCAGAAACATTTCTTCCAGCAGTCTGGACATTTGTCTTCTTTCTCTGACAGTATTGACTCAGGCCTTTAAGTTCTTCTCAGAAAGCAAAAGTTTTCTCTTTCCATTACTCATCAAAAAGTGGAACCTCCAATCAACAGTACAAGTAGCCTGCTGCTGATGTTTTATGGTTTGGGGAAATTTCCCTCTGCATCTTGCAGTCAGTCTGTCTGCAGGACAAACTTTTGCATGCCAACCAGATCTGGGTATGTTGGCCTTTTAAGGTTAACTTTAAGCTCTTTAAATGCCACCAGACTCTTAAACTCCTGCAATCTACTTACTGAAGGTTTCATCCGGCTGCTTGGATCTCAGCACAATGTTCTGTTTCATTTCAGAATCACAGAAAGCTAACTGTCTAATGGGTTTAAACAGAGAAACTCTTATTCCAAATGTTTTACACCTCTGTGTCATTTTGATTTGGATTAAATATAGGGGTGTCCTAATTTAATCCTGACCTGAAATAGCTTTTTTATAAACACAGAAATTAAAAAAAAAAGTATTTATATGAGCAATTTGGATAAACTGATTAACCTGACAGTCATGTTTTTGGACTGTGGGAGGAAGAACCCAGAGATAACATGTTATGATTTTTACTCCATAAGTTACAATCATAACAAGAAAAATTGTGTTTTAATGTGTTCTACTACTATAAAATAATAAAATATGTTAAAAAAGTAGTACTCTGCACTAACTGTGGCCTCTGAATCCCTGTAGTTTGTGGTCGTGTTCTTCTGGACGGTCTTTGCCTATGACAGAGAGTTAATCTACCCAGCAACCATCGATGCCTTCTTCCCTCCCTGGATAAACCACGCCATGGTATCTATTCTGCTTTATTTCCTTTCTATCTGGTTTTCCTGACCTAACCTCGCTGTGCTCACTGTGCCTCTGCTCCGGTGTTTTCACAGCACACATCGATCCTTCCTGTTTTGCTTGGAGAAGTGCTGGTGCAGCCTCACACGTACCCACAGACGAGGCATGCCCTGGCAGCGCTATCAGTCGTGGGCTTGGCTTATTTATCCTGGTGAGCGCTGAGTCAGCTGTTACTGTAAACACGTCCAGAGCTCCGGAGTGAAACCGGTTTGGCTGCATGTGAAACTGGGGTCACTGTGGCGCAAAGTTAGGTTTCTTCCCAGCTGGACGGGATTTTTCCTCCCATTTTCTATCTCGGAGGAACGTCAGGTCAAAACTCAGCACTTAGACTTCAACATAAATCAATAAATGTTATTCATTAATATCTGAAAATAACTGACCAAAAAAGCTGGGGCTGAAACAATTGATCGGATTAATCCTAATCAATTAATTACTAATCTACTAAAGAGTATAAAGACTCATAAAAGGTAAATTTGCTGAAAAAACAACATAATAAAAGCTGCAATTGAACTAAAACTGTACAAAAATATTTACAATAAGAAGTAAAAACCTTTCTGTCTGTAAAAATTTTCCTTAAACGGCAGTTTAGCTTCACCAAATTCTGTAGAAAAAAATATATTAAGCATCTTTTTCTATGCAATTATTAATCATTTAATCCTAAAAAATAATCACCAGATCAGCCATACACGGTACTGATGTTATTCATCAGTACCGTGATGAATAACATCGAATAACATGTGAAACGCTCAGCTCAGAAAGTGCTGAGCGTTTCACATGTTGATGTTAAAATCCTGTTACAGCTAAAAAAAAAACCTAACAGTCGTGTGTTTTTGGTTATTGGAGGAAAGTGGAGTACCAGGAGAAAACCTAAGCATGCCCAGGAGAACATGAGAAAGAGATGCAGACAGAGCGCAGACTGGGATTCAAACCTGGCGGCCGCGTGCTACCATCTCATCTCAGAGCGAGAAACATCATATCCTCTCTTTAACCTTTCAACTTGTGATCAGAAGACTGTTTTTAGGTCACAGAAATGTTGCAGAACTGCTTTAAAAGTCAGTTTGTTTCGGCTGCAACTAACAGTTACTTTAATAATCAATTATTCTGATGATTAATTAATTATTCTGATGATTAATTGATTTTTCTGATAATTAATTGATTAATTGGGTAAAAAAATTGACACATTCTTCAGGTTTTTCATTTAAACACTTAAGCCTTTTTCATACAATTTTAGAAGAACATTAGAAGATGCAAATAATTTAACATCTTTTCTTTTTACTTTTTAAAGTAAGAAAATAAATGCTTTACTGCCTAAAAGCATTCCGTTAGTGAGCGGTTGATAATCCTTCTGACATCAACATGTGAACATCTCAGCCCTTCTACCTGGCGTAGCATCAATACAGCGTACGACTGATCTGGTGATTTGATTTTGGATTAACTGATTAATAATTGGAGAGCAAAAGGTATTTATGAGGAGCAGGAGAAGCTAAAACTGAACAGGAGTTTTGAGTAGAACAGATTTACAGAAAAGGGTTTTTTTTTTTATCTAAATGCATAATTTATATATTTTCTGTGCAGTTTCCCACTGTGTTGTTCTTTCAGCAAACTGCCTTTTTTAGAACCTGATTAACAATTAATCAATTATTTAATTAGTTGGTGGATATTTCAAAAATCAATCCATCACGATTAATCTGATTAATTGTTTCAGCCCAAAATCAAGCAGGTTTTAAAAAAAATCCGTCTTTGCTTGAATCTTAATGTGTAAGAAATGCATCAGTCTTTGAACCATCAGCAGCAACGTGATCTGGAGGATAAACGCTTCTTTTCAACCTTTTGATAGGAAGCAAAACGTCTTCCTCTGTGTTTCAGTGGACAAACCAGAACCACAAAGCTTGATGCAGATTATTTTTTTATTATTAAGCTGCAGTTTTTTGTAAATACTTACATAAGATAGTGCGAGATCACCAAACACCACAAATAAACCTTAAAAAAACATTTTTTCCCCCCCCTGCTTGTCGATTCTTCAGGATCGTGTGGATTTATCTGGCTGTGGGAGTTTGGGCGTATCCCCTCCTCGGACACTTCAGCGCCACTGGCCTGCTGGGCTTCTTCTTCTTCAACATGGCGGTGGCGTCCCTGCTCTACCTGCTCGGCGACCGGCTCAACAGTCAAATCTGGAGTGAGACGTGTTACATTTATTCATGGCGTTTAGCCTCTTTGTGTGGGTTTCTCCTTTATATCGCTGCTCTTTTGTTTTCTTCATTCCAGGAAAGGACAAAGTGGATTGATTTCTGCACGTCTGAGACAGCTGTACCCCATATAACTACAATTATTGTTTCCAGGTCAACACAAAAATACATGACAAGAATCCAAGCAGCATAATAAATCAGCTTCCACACGCTACAGTCCAGCTGTTTGCTGTGTTTAACTTGATCCCGACTTTCTGTCCATGTCTAACCAGCGTCTGGATCCGGTTTAACCTGAATAAGGTGCCTATTGTTCTGCTGATTGTGGAGCGTCTTGTGAGAAAACAAGTCCAGTCTACAATGCTGAACAGCACTGCAGTGATCTTATCACAAATCTCCAGACATTCCCAGAAACATCGTTGGTTTTGAGTCCATTAGTTTCTCTTTCTTTACCCTCCTGCCAGGTCTCTGAAGGCTTTGAGGTGTTGCAGGTAGTTTGGATCGGCGTCCACCAGTCCGACAGAAAGGATCTTTGCCAGTAAATGCACATCCTCCTCACTCAGGTCATTCTGTTAAAGAGTCATGCACCAAATGTTTGATTGCTTGAGATTTAAATGAAATGGCTGCAGCTGGAAAAATTACTCACCAATATGCTGTTGGAAGAGGATTCAGGAATTTGGGACTTTTGAGACTTTTTTCCCTGTAAACAGCAGTAATCATGTCAGATAACCAGGTTTTATGTTCCTTTGCTGGTTACTTGATTTTGTTAAATTTTCAAAAATATCAAAAGGTTACTCACATCTTTCAGGCCTTTGGAAAAGCAAATTACAACAAAGAGTAATCCGGCAACCACCTGAACGAAAGAAACACACCCGTCAATACCAGAACTACCATTCCTCTCAGAAAAACTGAAACATTTTGAACCTTTACTTACTCCAACCAGCTGCAACATGTTTCCTTCTCAAGCTTCTGTTCTGCTTCTATAGTCAGCCGTGTCTTGGTTTGATCTTTATAAACTCGGCTGCTGCCACCCATCAGGCCACTCTGCGTAAGCCGGCAGGCGAAAAACTCCCTGGCAGAACCTGCAGAACGGGACGAGCCGCATCGCTAGGAAGGCACCTGATGCTGAGTCTTAACAATAAATAGTTAAAATTGTTTGTTACGTAAAGTGTTTGCGTAAACAGCGCCGTTGGAGTGGGAAGAAAACTGTTATTGACAGAAGGTCAGTCACTGCATCACCTCCACCCTCATCTGCGCATCACTAAATACTTGAGAGATTTGTCAATATGACTTTCTGGAGTCTTTAACCTTCATCATATTTTAAAAAGCTTCATTTATTGTTTGCACCGTGAGAATATAAAGGTTTGCTCTACATCTCTTCACTGTTTTCCTGAGACTCGCCCAGCTGCAGCTATGAGGAAGCCGCTCGTCCTGACAAGGAAAACATTTTCATCCTTAAGTTCAAATTGGTCACTGAACACTTTTTTAAAATTAAAAACAAAAATTATTTCCTGGATCTTTTTTACCTGCTGAGCAATTAAATAGGCAAATAGTTGAATTAAATGACTGAGTCAGATTTTTGAAGAAAAGGGGATCTTTGTAGAGCTGAAATGTAAAAAATGATTTTTGTCTTTTTACAAGAAAAGTGTTTAATTTTTGGAATCATTTGTTTTCTGTTTTGTTTATTTTCTGCAATATGAATGATAAATAGGCCATACAGGGGTTAAAATGGACTTTTAATAGCTTCAGGATGTTAATGCACCCAATTAAATAAAAAAATAAAATAAAAATAAGCTAAAATACAGCTATAAAAGACAAAAAGCTAAAAATTGATATTTTATTTCTATAGATATATTGATTTAAAAAATTACAAAAGTGTTCAAAGCTTTAAATTCAGTTGGGTTTGTATAAATCCAGAGAGACGCACTCACGCACCAAGAGGTGAAAACAAAAGCAACAGAAGATTGAATCAGGCGAACTGAACGCTGCTGTTTCTTAATTTATTCACAACCCATAAATTTGTCCACATTTTTTCAGGTTACAATATGTGAATTGTATTACTCTTTTCTTTTCTAATTTTATATAACAGAAAAAAGTGCATAATGGTGAAGTGGAAGAAAAATGATTGATGTTTCAATCTTTCACCACATCTTGATGTATTTACAGATTATTTCTTCTGGGAGATAATTTCTATCAGCTTTATGTCTTTAAAGGTTGAAGCTTTTGTTAATTTTTCATCTCAAACTACGCCAGATTTGATCTGTTAAGATCCATTTTCCAGACCTGATTGCATTCAGGTCTGTACTTTGACTAGGCCACTCTAACACATTAATATTCTTTTCTTTTCTACGGACAAAAAGTTGTATTATTCTAAGTGTTTGTCATCCTCTGAATACTTCAGTTTTCTTTCAATACTTTTGTCAATATTCTTCAGTCACAGAATCCAGTCAGGTCACTGTGACCTGACTGGATTTGGATCAGAGGTCAAAGGTCACATCTATCTGTCTCTATTTTTAGCATGAGAGGAAAAAAGGTGAGTTTCCACATATTAGCCCAGCCTTCTAAGTATTTTATACTTATCTAAAGTCATTTTGTATTCATTTTACTTTTTTTTTTAAACTAAAATACATTTTAAAACTTGTACTGTTTTACTTTTACTTTAGTAAAACAATACAGCAGGGAATGTGCTGAAATGTGTTATACAAATAAACTTGATTGATTGATTGATTGATTGATTGATTGATTGATTGATTGATTGATTGATTGATTGATTGATTGATTGATTGATTGATTGATTAAACAGTTCAGCCTGTACTTTTACATTTACTAGAATATTTTTTATACCATTATCTGTACTTCTACTTAAGGAGAAGTTGTGAGTATTTCTGATTCCTCTGTGGAAATGTTCAAACTAGTGTGAACAGTTTGTTCTTGTTACGCTCCTGTTTTCATTACCGCCAGAGGGCGCCGGATCATCCACAGCAGTGAAACAAGGCGAGCTGAATCATTTGGTTTGAAAAACAGAAACAAGATCCAACAGATCATTTCCAGATTCTTCCGTAAGACGCGCCGTACCATAACGTGATATCATCAGCTGAAAGAAACAACAACATATTTTATCTGTTTAAATAAACCCAAGAAAACCTAGTTTTGGAGTGTTTTATATCTCATATTAACACATTTTTAATATATTACTTTCATTTTGTACTATATATCATGACAATCATTTTCTAATATTGAAATTAAATACAAGTTGTTTTGTGAAAACTGAACTTTACCTCATTATGTGAGCTCGATTGCGCACTAAAAGTAAACAATATCGCTTTTGGTTTCAGATTGCTGCTTTTATTTTTTTTAATTTTTATTTTTTTATTGTCAGTATCTAACTTTAACAACTCAGACCTATTTTTGCGACCTGGACGACATAAAGTGAACCAGTCTGTTAGTGGTGTAGTTATAGAAACAAAGGAATATGATGTGAGCGAGTTTTATTGATTTTACTGTAATATGTAAAAACGTTTACAACGGCAGGGATCGCGCATGCGCACGATGTGCATCTAGAACATTTCTGATGCTTCGCGACATTTCTTTACTACTCAGGGCAAAGTTTACGGAAATGTAGGACGTTTTCCGGTTTAATTGTCAAACTTTCAAAATTAAATCTTACCTTATGTTTAAAAAAATTATTATTATTGGCACATAGTAATCCCATTTTGGCACATAATTATATAGTAATAGTAATTATGTAAATGAAAGTGCTTTTTAACGCCGATATGACACTAACATTTTAGTAATGTTAGTGTTGCTAACATTACTAAAATACTTTTATGTTTTAAAGTTCAACCGGAAGTATTGGTTGTGTTTCCGTATATTGACACACTACATTAATAGCTCCGTACAGCGGCTGTTGACAGGTCTTTTGGAGATGAGTGAAAGATTTAGTGTCATCCATGAGATTGTTAGCTTTCCACGGTAATCTCTGGAAAATGTCCGGTGAATAATCTCTGAAACAGCCGCAGAGTGAAGCGCGGGGAGGCGGGGAGGCTGTTTGTGGAGCCGCTTTTGGTGAGATTCACTGCTTGGCTTTAGCGGTTCTCTGAAATATGCTCTCAAAGTTGTTTAAGAGGATATTTTAGATAACCGAAAACACAATAAAAATACATTTCGTGTGTTTATATTAATGATGGCTTTGAGTTCCCGAATGAACTCCGTGCTAAATTATAACTCTTTAGCTTGCTAACTGCCTCTCTTATGGTGGAATATAACCTCTTAAAGTATCGATGACACCACGTGTTGAACGCTTTGACTGAATTTATATGTTATATGTTATCATTAAAGAAAAGCGACCTGTCAACTGCATCATAAACACCTAACTGGGCAGGTTGCACCATTCATTGCTCACCTGGCTAGCTTGTGATCTCCATGCTAACTATGGTAACAGGAAACATCATCTGGATTATTAGAATGTTGTAAATACTGGCTATTAATGTAAGGTGGGTTAATTATTATATTTTTATGTACATGATGTCAGAAATGTTCGCAGATTAAGAAGTCTAAAGCTTCAGAAGGAAAGTTGATTATTAGCTTGGCTAATTGGTTTAAAGCCTGTATGTAGGTGCATGTCTATAGGTTAGAATATCACCAAAAAGTTCATTTATTGACTAATTAATACCATTAATTCATTCAGGAATGTTGGGCTTTACTCAACCATGAAAACAGCTGCTTTGACAGATATACAGTAGACAGTCATTATCACCTCCCAGCTGCCTTCTCACGTGTTGTATCAAAGCATATTATAGGAAAGTTTAGTGGAAGAAAAATAATTTATTTTCTTTTAAACTAAGAAAATAAACATTTTATTGCCTAAAATGCAGTAACAGCATTCCTCTAGTGGATGCCTGAATGTTTGTAGTAAATTATGCATCTGCAGCTAAAACATGTAAAGGTTCAACTCTTTCTGCTCAACTTAATACCAATATGGCGTGTGGCTAATCTGGTGAATAATTGGATAGCAAAAAGTGTTTATTATTATTAAGGAGATTTGGGTAGAGTTTTTGGCAGAACATATTTACAGACAAAGGTTTTTTATCTTTATAATGAAAAATGTATATAGTTTTTAATAGTTTTGGCTTAATTACTGCTCTCAAGATGTTCTTGCAGCAAATGGTCTTTTGTTGACTTTGTGCATGCCAGTTAATGAATAATTACAAAATTACATGATGATTATTTCAATAATCGATTCATCATGATTAATTGTTTTAGCTCTACTTCCATTACATGTAAATCAGAATAACTAGCCAGTGATTATGGCTTGTCTTTGTGGTTACAGTGATCCTCCATGCCTGTGCTTTATGAAGCTGTGATGATGTTACTTTTGCAGGGTGAAGTGTATCCTGCAGCGCGGCGAGAGCCACCATGCTGTGTTGGGGAAACGCCTCCTACGGACAGCTCGGCCTGGGCGGGATCGACGAAGAGATTGTAGTTGAGCCGCGGAGGTGTGACTTTTTTCACGGGAAGCGAGTGAACGACGTTGGCTGCGGCCGCAAACACACGGCCTTCCTGCTGGACGATGGGACCGTCTACACCTGCGGCTGCAACGACCTGGGCCAGCTGGGTCACGACAAGTCCAGGAAGAAACCAGGTTGGGTACGTTCATGGCGTCTGTCTGGTTCCGTCGGCCTCTGCTCATAAAAACCTGAACCATGTCATCTATCAGAGCAGGTCGTGGCCTTGGACGCACAGATTATCGTGGCGTTGTCCTGCGGAGAGTCGCACACGCTGGCCTTAAACGACAAAGGCCAGGTTTTCTCCTGGGGGCTCGGCTCAGACGGACAACTGGGTCTAAATAACTTTGAAGAATGTATTCGAGTTCCGAGGTAGATCTAGTGACTTACTGTTAAAATTTGTTTTTTCGCTGCAGTAGGAATTTGTTAGGATTTTATGTGACAAACCAATACAACCTGGCAAATCATTATTACAGTGTAAGGAAACTAATGCGTAGTTTTCTAAAATATTTATTTTTTAACTGAAAAAATTAAGTTGTATTTGTATTTACCCATTACACTGACACAACTAAATAAAAAAAGTTAGAACATCGAGCCTCATGTTGCTCTGTGGAGGCCTCGAACTTCTTCATGAAGCCCAAAAGTTATGTTAGGTTCTGACTATGGCTGTGAATTGAACGCATTCATTTTGATTCATGAATTACACAGATTTTAATGCATTTAATTGCTTTGTTTGTTGCAAACAAACCGGTACCTTTGGATTTGTGTTTCTGGTACACCCATAAATCTGACGCATGAGCGATATTTGCTAGCAACACCGATGGGCAACAAAGCCGCTTCTCTTGGACCACAAGGAGTTAATTTTTGCTTTAGAAACAATCTGATTGGATGCTGGCAAATACTTTTGTGTGTTCAAGTTGTGCTAAAAGGAATTAGCTGATCAGTGAAGCTACTCAAGTTTAATGTAGCTAAACATGCAGCAGCAGCACAGAGGCTAACGCTAACGTCAGCCTTCCACACTCCACATTTCCAAGTCCAAGTTAAATGAATGATCAGCACTTCCTGAAACGTTAGAAAGCCGAATGGCTAGAATAAAACAATAATCCAATCTGATTTCTAAATAACAGATTAACTATAAAAAGAAATTCTTCTTGACCATATATGTTGATTTATTCAATAATTTAGCAGCAAAAAGTTATTGAATTAAAAATGTTGCTTATTTTGTCTATTAGTTTTTGATTAAAAATGTGATTAATTTATTATATTCAATTAACTTGAATAAAATTTTTGAGTCACACCACTAAGACAAATGTTGCACTTATCAAATTTCTCCATTTAGTCTTTTCATGTTGTTTATTTCACAAGGAAAAATGCTTATTACAAAATATGGCAGTGTTAGTTTTCATCTGCAGTCCTTCAGGGTCTGCAGATGAAAACAACACATTTTATAATGTGTATAAAAAATTATACACATAAAAATATGTGTATAAAAAGTATAAATACAAAACATTAGACAAGTTAACCAGTGAAGAGAATAATCAATAAAAAGCACTTTTTTTAATCTAACAAACTTTAAAAGAATAAAAAGCTATATAATATTTTATAATAATTTATTTGAGTTAACAGTTATACACTACCACTTTGTGTTGCTCTGTCACATCAATTTCCAATAAAGAACATAAAAATCTGTGGGGGAAAAAAGGTCAGAAGGGAACAAACACAATATTTGCTTCTGCTTTTATTATATATAGTCTGATAAAATGTGTTGTTTTCATTCTGCTGCTCATGTTCTTATTTTATATGTTTTATCAGGAATATCAAGAGTTTATCAGATGTGCAGGTCGCCCACGTGGCCTGTGGGTACTGGCACTCCCTCGCTCTCTCCAGAGGTGAGGACGTTTTGTTTGGTTTATTCCTTCTTCCCCTTGTCTCGGTTCCGGTCCATCACAGCGCGTTTGTTTCCAGGCGGCCAGATCTTCTCCTGGGGTCAGAACCGATACGGCCAGCTGGGGCTGGGCCTGACGGGTCAGAGCTTCTCCACGCCTCAGGCCGTCCAGTCGCTGCAGTCCGTTCCCTTCGTTCAGCTGGCAGCAGGTGGCGCTCACAGCTTCGCCCTCACTGTCTCTGGAGCCGTGTTCGGCTGGGGCCGCAACAAGTTCGGCCAGCTGGGGGTCAACGACAGCAACGGTGGGCGCTTTACGAAGCCTTACGCTGCCTGGGAGTGTTTGAGTCTAATTCTCCTCTGGCCTTCAACAGATCGCTGCTTCCCAACTCTCCTCAAGTCCCTGAGATCCCAGAGAGTGATCTACGTCTGCTGTGGAGAAGATCACACGGCCGTGCTCACAAAGGTCGGCTAGATCCGTTCTGCTGTTCAGAACGTTTTCATTTGAATCTGCAAACAGCCAGGAGTCTGACTGGTTTTGCTTTATTTTAAGGGTTGTGAATACTTCTCTGTCACACAAAACTGAATAAATTCATGTCTGTAGTTGAGTATTACGTAAAATCAACTTTTTTTTAAAGAAACAGAGGCATCAAATTGCTTTTATGTCATATTTGACATATGTAGTAACAACTGAAGGTAACATAAGTACTTTAATGTGCTGTAAAATGGCACTATGTGCCTGGAAAATACATAATACTGCTCCTTGAAAGATTTTGACCTAAATTCAGTTGAAATGTTTTTGTTCATTTGTCAGTTTTTAATAAAGTGCAAATATTCATCATGGCATCAAGTTTTAATGAAAATATTAGAGTATAATTAGCTTATATACCACAGTTTAATTCTCTCCTTTTTTTCTTTGGTCCCATAAAGTGTATTTTAATTTTGCTGAATTATCAAGAAGCGGCTCTTTCAGCGCTGATGTTTAAACGTATCTGCTGTCAGAGCTCACTGCTGTTCTTCTTCCCTGCCAGCAGCAGGTTCCTACACATTAGCAACACAAACATGGAAAACAAAAAAACATGGCAAAATTTATATGATTTGATGTTTAAAGCAAGATGAGAGGCCCCCTGCAGCGCTGACACGCACAGCAGTCACTACCTTCTCACGTTGCGTTAAGATGAAGTTTGTTTCTTAACATGTAAAAGAAAGCGAATCATTCAGCTGTGTTGAATCCTGCCGGGCTTGTTGTAAGAACATAGATTATTTCTGACTACAAATGATGGGTTATGGTCTTATTTAAGAGATTTGGGTAAAAGAAAACAAATTTGATGACGTTAAGAATTGCTCTGCTGTATTTGCATGTATATAATCATTTTCAGCCTCAGGTTTCCGTGTGTTTCCACAGGAAGGGGGTGTGTTTACTTTTGGAGCAGGCGGGTACGGACAGCTCGGCCATAACTCCACCAACCATGAAATCAACCCCAGGAAGGTGTTTGAGCTCATGGGAAATGTAGTCACTCAGATTTCATGTGGAAGGTAAAGAATGAAATGATAAAATGAGAGATAAAATGCAGACGCTGTTTCTGTTTAGACATTCATAACATTCTGAACATCAGGCAACACACGCTGGCTTTCACACCTGCTTGTGGGAAGATTTACTCGTTTGGACTGGGAGGGAATGGCCAGCTGGGCACACGCGCCACCTGCAACAGGAAGAGCCCCTCCCCCGTTAAAGGACCCTGGGCCACTTCCTGCCCCTCAGAGGAGAACGGTGAGACTTCCTGACGAAAGCTGGAGAAAATCTAAAGATCCAGTTTTAAAATGTTGCTAATTAAAGCATATGAGATGAAAATCCAACGTTACATGAATAACATCTCTATTATTGTACTAACCATGTGCTTTAATGTCCAGACTTGGAGCAGAGCTGCTTGGTCAAAAGGATTTATGCTGGAGGAGATCAGAGCTTTGCTTATTATTGCAGCATTAATGTAAGTAAACTGTCCTCTTTATTTAAATAATTTTAGTTTGTCTTTAAAATATTATTTGTTCAGTAATATTGTTTTTTGTCTATTTGTTGCTCTCCCCACATTAAATATTCAAATCTCTAGATTTTGGAAGGAAAATAAAATCTTTTTTCTTTTTTTCCTTCTGGTACAAAAGTAAATGTAATCAAATGTTCTGAAATTAAACCCGAGTTATTAAAGTTTCTGAATCCAAAATGCCAGAGGCATTCAGGGTCTGTATATGATGCATTCAAGTACAATATGTCACATTTAGAAGCCTTTAGCTGCAGCTAGCACCTGATCACTAAGTGGACCGTAACCATAAATTCACTGTTGCAGTCGTCAATATTTTACTAAAAACTTAAAGTGTCTTGAAAAAGTATTGACACCCTTTGTTACTACATGCAGCTACAGACGGTGATTCCGTCCATGGAGATTTTTTACTATTTGGCAATGTGACCTTCATAATATTACAACTATGACTGAATTTTAATGTCTGTAGTTAAATTTAAATCTTTTTTCTAATTGGCTGAGTTAATTTACCAGTTCTAGGTATTAAATGGACCTTGTCATAATTGGGTTTTGCTTTTTAACCTTTTCCACATTTTGTTGCCTTACAGCTATAAACTTCAGTGTATTTAAAAAGTGTGAATGAACAAAAACAAAAAAGATTTTGAGAGATTTTGTTCATTCAAAATCTCTTTACTTATTGTTGTGGTGGATAAAGCTTTGGGCAGAAAGGATATCCAGTAGCAGTCAGTCTTATAACAAATCTGAAGAGGCCTCTGACTGAAGACTGTATAACAGATATCTTAATATCTGAGCATCAGATAAGCATGTACAGTTTCCACTACATTTAAGAATCAGAAATGCACAAAAATGCTCTGCTCTACAAACTGAAATCCATCAAGTTCGTTTTTCAAACCTGATGGATTATATCAACATAAGCTGATGTGGTTCTTCCTGTCTTTATTGTAGGAACCTCAGGACATGGACAATTTGACAGAACAAGATCCTCAAAGAAGGATTTGCACCCTGAATGAGGCGATCGTACAGAAATGGCTGAACAACTCACCAGGAAGACTCCCGGTCGACGTGTCCAAGTAAATCAGTCACTCAGATTTCTCCTGCCCTTATATTCCTATGAATGAAATCTTCTCAGCTCAGTTTGGAGGTTTTGTTGCACCATGTTAATAATGACTGTCTGCCTCCTGCAGTGAGATCGACCTGGTGTTCTCCTCTGCCAGCTGCCTGAACGGCTCGTTTCTGTCCACCAGGTAATCGGCAGAACCAAACCTTCTCCACCTTTTAGTCTCATCGCTCGCTTTAAAGTTGGCTTTTCCTTCTGCTCAGTCACCCGGGTCACTTCAGTACCAGCAGTAAATATTCTGGGGTGGATATGAACATGGCTCGGCTGCTTCTCCACAGACTGATCCAGCAGGACCACCCAAAGATTTCTCAGCAGGTCAGTCAAGAACAGAACCGATCTTCAGGCAAACGCATCGACGTCACAGAACAGATAGGAAGTCAAATGTTTTATTCGTGACCATAGGATAAAGTAAAAAAAAAAAATCTTTTATTTTGAAAGAATAATAAGTTGTTTTTTTTATTCTCAATTTAAAAAACAATTAAACAAAAGGTAAACATGCTGTGTTCAAGTACAGCTGGGAATCTATGTTGGAGAAAAATCAACCAAATTTCCACTCAGTTCTATACTTTCAACTTTTAAAAAGTTTTAGAGCATAATAATAAGTCAAATGAATTTCAGGAATTGAAAGATTCTTTTACTGCTGATGAAAGTTATAATAAAAAAGTCAGAAATATTTGCATAATTCTCTCTTGTTCAGAGTGCAAAGAAACCATGAATTCTGTGTACTGTTACCGCTATAATAAACTGTTTTTTATTATAAAATAATCCTTTAATTCCACATTTCTGAAATTTAAGCTGCTTTGACAGAAAGAGGACAGAACAAAAGAGTAACGGAAATAAAAAACACAACAGAATAAAAAACAGAACAGTGTAGGAAAAAAAACAACATACAAGCTAAACTACAAAATATAAATATGAAAATATGAATATATATACAAAAAATACAGATGTGTGTATACATATGTACACACATATACATACGCACATACACTAAAGTATGCATACATGTTTCTTAGTCTATAAATGTTGGATTTTTTTATCCACAGCATAAATTTGCTTAAATTATGTTTTTTATTTCAAATCCCTTTTCATTGATTTTTATAAATATATTAATAGATATGGTGCAAAACTATAACCTAGAAACAAATCCTAAGCAGCAGAAATACACGCAAAACTAACCTGAAGTAAATAAATAAGATTAGCAACAAGTAGAAATAAGATGCAACAATTGAATAATGCCAGGTAACTCTGAGCATCATTTCCAGTCTAAATGTGTCGTTGTGCTGCTTTGTGGCCTGAACTCGTCCCTAATGGATCCGGTTCATCCTCAGTAACTGTAACCGGCCCGTCGTTGGTGTTTTGTGCCTCAGGTTGCTGCCAGCCTGGAGAAGGAGCTGATTCCCAAACTGAGCAGCTCTCCTCCAGACATCGAGGCGTTGAGGCTCTACCTGTTTCTGCCTGAAAGCCCTTTGTTCAGCGACCGCAGCAACTACATCACCATCACCATCCCCTTTGCCAAATGCGTCATCGGCCTAAAGGAGGCGCCGCTGAAGGTTTTAGGTTGGTTCCCTTCATACTCACTGAAGCTCATTCTTCACCCCGGTCAGATTGAAAGAAAGAGTAAAAACCCAACAGGAAGTCATCATTTGTAGTTAAAAACTCATAACTATGAGAACAAGTCATGATTACCAGTTTAGAAGTGAAATGTTTGTTTTAAAGCCATAATTCTGAGGTTTTCAGTCAAATTTTGAGTTTTAAATTCATAATTTGAATTTTTAAAGTCATAATGTCAAGTTTAAAGTCATCATTTTGAAAAAAAAAATAGTCCTAATTATGTAGTTATCATTATGACTTTAAAATTCATAGTTGGACTTTCTTTCATGGTGGAAATGAGCTTCTATACAGAACAGCAAGTCATGGATTCATAATAAAAATTTGCAGGCACTCTGATCAGCCTACTAAAAGTAAAGCATAAGTTAAAAATGTTATTCACGTAATGCCATACCAGCACTGTAGCAACACTGATTCATTCAGGTTCATGAATGAATACATTTCTGTTTTGTACCTGAAAACATGCAGAACTTTTCTTCATGCCGACTGAAGCTTCTGTTGATGAGTGGAGCCATCTTGGTCTCAGATTGTTGTTTTTTTATGGCTTCAGGGAACTGGTGGTCCACATTCGAGCCGCTGTTCTTCCAGCGGCTGGTCGACCTCTACAAGGACGTCATTGTGTTTCTGCTCCAGATGCACAAAATGGGCATTCCTCCGGCCGAGCAGCGGATCTTCACCTGCTTCGTGGACACTTCGCTCCGGTTCCTGGAGATTCTGCACAAGGTGAGAGAAGGTTTGGTGACTGGTTCTCCCGTTGCCGGGTTTTCTCTGCTTTCACTCTGCTGCTCTCTAAAGGTGAACGAGAAATCAGGAAGCATCATCCAGTACGACAAGTTCTACATCCACGAGCTGGACGACCTGATCGACATCAGGAACGACTACGTCACCTGGATTCAGAGGCAGATGTACCCCATGGTGAGTCAGAGGGAAAGTGTTCTCACCCTGGAGGTTTTCACACCTTGTGATTAAATCTCTGATTTGTTTTTTTTCTCCTTTCTTTTCCAACAAAGATGTGTCTACTTCCTGTTAAACGCCTTCAGTGTTGATGTGTTTGTGTCCTCAGGGCCGCGACGGTGTGGTGACTCTCTGCAAGTATCCCTTCGTCTTCGATGCTCAGGCGAAGACGGCGCTGCTTCAGACAGACGCCGTCATACAGATGCAGGTATTTACTGCAGTTCTGCTGGATCTCTGCACTGTACCAACCCAACTGGGCCCGTTTTACCTCAACCTGTGTGTGAACACCAGATGGCGGTGGATCAGGCGCAGCTGCAGAACTTCAGCTCCATGTTCCTGCCCGCTGTGGAGTCGGTCAACCCCTGCCTCATCCTCATCGTTCGCAGGGAGAACATCGTGGGCGACACCATGGAGGTCCTCAGGAAGTCCAAGAACGTCGACTACAAGAAACCACTGAAGGTAAACATCGCTCACATCGACGTTTATAGAAGAAACCCAGCAAAGGTTGGATGATTTAATGGCAAAGTTGGTATGAATTTAATATTAATGCAGCTTTTTGTTCCTCATGTCTTAAGAATCTGCACTGATTGGATGAGAATCAGTAGAAAACAGGAATTTTTATTGTAACTTTTTACAGTCTCAAAAATGAAAAATAGGAAAGTACGTTAAAACTCTGAATAAAGTAATAGTAATTCCTGAATATAATCTAACAAAGTCCACCTAGTAGAAAGAACTTTTTAACTTTCTTAATTAATCCACTGTAAGTTTACAGATAATTTGATTTATTATTATTATTGTCACTATTATTATTTACACACTGATTATGTTATTCGGTTCACCATCACTCTCTCACACACACAGTCATTAATATTCACTCATTAATCCACAGTACTATGTTTTTTTCCACTAATGTAATGTACTATTGCCATGTATCTTGTACTGTGATTTAAAATTAAAAAAAAGTCTCAATATTTTGTTAAATTATAGTTTTTTTACCATCTTGTGGGCTCCATTGCAGGTGATCTTTGTGGGAGAAGATGCAGTTGATGCTGGAGGAGTCAGGAAAGAGTTTTTCCTCCTGATCATGAAGGAGCTGCTGGATCCCAAATATGGGATGTTTCGCTACTACGAGGAATCCAGACTCATCTGGTTTTCACACAAGGTGTGAGCGCTCGGTGATGATGATGACGATAAACTTCATCACACAAAGTTTACAAAATAGCCACGTAAATCAGCCCTTTAGAATTTATCTGTAAAAATTCCTTCAGGGGAAGCTAAGTGCGCTAAATGTTTTCAAAGTTAACAAAACCATTAAAGCCCTAAATAAAAAATTAGCATCGCTATTAGCAACTGTGCGTACCATTGACAGTAAGGATCCATCATCATTGACAGTGACTTTGTGGTGTCTGAAGAGCATCTCTGTTAAATCTTTTCCCATCTCTCCTACCGCTGCAGACGTTCGAGGACTTTGACCTGTTTAACCTCATCGGGGTCATCTGTGGTCTGGCCATCTACAACTTCACCATCGTAGAGCTCAACTTCCCTCTGGCGCTCTACAAAAAGCTCCTGAAGAGGAAACCAACGTTGGAAGACCTGAGGGAGCTCATGCCAGACGTGGGAAGGTTTGTGTTTATCTACCGTCCATCAAAATATTTCAATTCTGCCTGTTTTGACCGTTGTGTGATACGATCTTAAACCAGGAGCCTGCAGGAACTACTGGACTACGCTGAAGATGACATTGAAGACGCTTTCTGTTTGAATTTCACTGTAAGTTAATGTTTGTTGAAAACGGGTAAATAATTCTGTCTTTGAAAGAAAACATTTTAAAACGCCGCCTGCTTGTTTTCCAGATCACAGAGGATAACTACGGAGCCACTGAGGTCCTGGAGTTGGTACCAAACGGTGAAAACATTAATGTCAATAAGTCAAACCGGTAAAAATGTCTTGGCTGTCTTATTATTCATTAGCTGATGTGGGAGTCCTCAGGGTTTCATTTTATCATGACAATGTTTGTTCTAGGCAGGAGTTTGTGGACGCCTACGTGGATTACGTCTTTAACAAGTCAGTGGCTTCGCTGTTTGAGGGATTCTACTCAGGTTTCCACAAAGTGTGTGGTGGGAGGGTCTTAGATCTGTTCCAGCCGAGCGAACTGCAAGCTATGATCATTGGCAACACCAACTATGACTGGACAGAGCTGGAGAAGGTGACCTTTCACAACCTCCTACTGTTCTTTGTAAAAGTATTCATACCTTTTCACATTCTGTCACACTGCAAAATTCAGAGTTTTATTTATGGGGATTTCTTTCTGATGGATGAACAGAACCTTTCAGTGGCGCCACATTCAGGAAAAATCATGAATTACGCCTCTTCAGAGTTACAAAACACTAGAAATGGTAGAAACGGTAAATGGGCCTAGTCAAAGGATGTGGTAAGTCTGAGCTTTAGCTGTGTTGCAAAGAGGAATGGGCAGATTTCAGTGTTTAGCTCTTCATTAGTGGTGGAAACAGAACTAAAAAATCCTTCACTTCAGTTATGACAGAAATGCTTCACATCTGTCTGGAGATTCAACTAAACACAAATGTTGGTCAATCAGAAAATCCCAGTAGAATCCTTTGCTGTGTTTGGTTTTTGAAATGTGACAAAATGTGGAAAAGTTCAACACATTTTCAAAGCGCTGTGTGTGCAACATCACTGTGAATAGTCCTAGCATTAATAATTCTGACTTTGGTTCTGCAGAGCACTGAATATAAAGGAGAATACTGGGCCGAACATCCAACCATAAAGCTCTTCTGGGAGGTCTTCCACGAACTTCCATTGGAGAAGAAGAAACAGTTTCTATGTAAGTTTGATGAATCGTCTGTGCTTTAAACCAGATAAAGACGGTTCCCCTCTGCCAGTTGAATTCACTCTGTCCCCGTTTCTCCAGTGTTCCTCACAGGAAGCGACCGCATCCCCATCCTGGGCATGAAAAGCCTGAAGCTGGTGATCCAGCCAACCGGCGGAGGGGAGCATTACCTGCCTGTAGCCCACACCTGCTTCAACCTGTTGGACCTTCCCAAATACTCGAGTATAGAAACGCTGAGAGAGAAGCTTTTACATGCGATAGATCACAATCAAGGCTTCAACCTGGCCTGATGCAGGAAGAGGACTGGCGCTCCGACTGTTGATGGCGAACACATTCCCACATCGCTCACTGGCTGGAGAGAGGAGTCCCATTTTCCAAACTTAGTTCTTGCCATCACAGTATTTCAATATTAGGATTAATATCAGCTGTGATATATGGCTATGTAGATATGCTTTTCTTCAAGTTTGGATGACGCAAGTATGATGAGGCAGACTACTGCTGTGTACCATAAAAAGCTCTGAAACACAATTCCTGTAAGAAGCAGTGAAAGCAGCAAAAAGCTTAAAACATACGATCCGGTGTTTCTAACTGGCATCAAAACAGGAAGTGATCTCGCCCATAAATCCAAAGATAAATGAAGATGTGCTCTAATCCCAGACGTGACACCGTGTTCGGAGTCAGTCGCTGTATTTTACAGGAGTTGTGTTCAGCCAATGTTTGAATCTGCACAAGCTGAGAAGCATTTGAACGCGGACTTCGTTTTATTGGCTGTATGCCTTAAACAATCCACAGATTAAAAATAAAGTACAGCCACTAATAAAAATCCCTCTTGGAGGAGGTGTGAGTGGCTAAAGTTGGTGGTTAACAGGAGTTCTGTCATTTTTTTTTCTTTAATGCTATAAAATTGTAATTTAAGTATTTTAATTGTTGCAAAGGAAAAATTTTCAGTATTTTCACAAAACAAATTTTCTGGACTTTAAATAGTTTTGATCATTTTGCACTATATATTGTTTTGTTGCTTGATAAAAATAATACAAAATCAGTTTAATTTACAAAAAAGTTTGAAATGTGCATTGTTCACGGTTTTTAAGTGAAGTCCAAATTACTTGCTGAAATGGACATTTCTAGGGACGCTTTGATGTGGAAATTTGAGTTGATCATATTGATATTGCATCGACTAATTTGCTTCTGTCAGTTAATCAACTCTCGATTCTGCACTGCATCACCATTACGTGACCAAAGCAAATATTTCAGTTGCATTGGACCAGTACTGATATTTTTTTAAAAGATCAATGGATATCAAAGTGGATACCGATAAATCGTGTATCGCCAGTCATTTAGCAAACTTTTTTCCAAAAGTATATCCAAGGCAAGAAATGCAACACAAATCTATTTTTCTTTTTTGCCCATATCTAAACTACCAGTTATGATCCTTTCACTCAAAGAATTGATTTATTCCTCTTTCATGTGGTCATGATTCTGACCTCTGAATGGCTCATGCAGCTCTTCTACGCATGCGGATCAAAGCCACGCTTTGTTGGATGCGATTCTGTTTCTTTGATCAGATTCAGTTTTGGGTTTTTTTTCTCCTCAAACAAACAGGAACTCAATTCTTTTTGTCACACGTTTTAATTTTAATGATAAACTGTACATGTTAAGTGGCATTCCACCGACGTGGCTGTCCAGTGTTGACGTTGTGGCAGGCAGCAGTCCTAATGGGGCAGTTCATGATGGACCAGCTTGTAGTGGGACCCACATTCAGGACACCGCTGGGGTTCTCCCTCATGGAGCCAGAACCACACGATAGCAGTGTTGTCTTCCTCACCTGCAACAAGAAAAATCACTCAAATTTAGCGTAGTTATGCAACTTGGAATAACTTTACATAGAAGTTTCTTACAGAGACAGCCAACCAGCCTCTTGTTTCCAATACTGGGGACGATGTGAGGGTCTGTCTTGGTGCCGGTGTACTGTTTGGGCTTCAGGATGCTGTAGGGATCCTGTGAAAATCAGAAAATAAGATCAAGCAAAATACACCACTGTTTACCAAAACAGCTCAGAGAGGAGCCTCAGAAAGTTGGAGGGAAGATGACGAAACAAAATGCAAAAATAAGAAAATTTAACTCCATAACTTTTTAAATCTTAAATTTATATGTTATTCAATAATTATTTAATAAAATGCTAGCTAAAAAATATTTTAATGTTATTTCTGATGCTATTTTTCTGATTGGCTGCCAATGAAATTCCATAAAAAGCAAAAAAATGAATTTTCTTTTGATAAGGAAAAAAAAGGAATAAATTATTATTAAAGTAATCGTTAATAAAAACATTCTAAACGTTGTTGTTGTGGTAAAGGGGCCCAGTCAAGAGGTTAATGCTTTTTGGTGAGCCATGGCAACATTTTGGGAACTTCTGTACCAGAAAATAATGGATCAGAAACTCACCTTTCCTTGTTTGAGGGCCTGCAGGGTGCGTCGCTCCAGTCCAGTCGCCTGCTCCTCATCTGTTGGGATTCCTGGGAAAAAACCGGTGCGTCAATAAGCTGTAATAGAGCATGTGGGTAAATAGTTTGGTGGCAATAAATGCGAACTTTGTCACTAGACACCAGGGAAGCTGGCTGCAATCCAGGGAAAGTTGCCAAGGAGGTGGGTCTATCAAAGGCCGCAACACAAAGTCCAAATGACCTTCATTACTGACCCAACTGTTGCCACGTTCATTTAAACACATGAAATACAACATAATGACATTTAAGTGGTTTAGGATCCAACACAGGGCAAAGAAAATGCGCAGTTTATTATTAGAAAACTGACAATGACGCAGTTTCTAGCACGGAACATTCACCCTGATCGAGTCCGAGTCACAGCTGAGTTTTCCCCGCAGTGGAGCGGAGTGACTCCCCGGCTATAAATACATTTTCTTACCCCCAGCAGAGGCCATGGCTCGCTGCAGCGGCCTCGCCGCGGTGCCTCCCCTCAGCTGGAGGACTCTCAGCGGGCAGGTGCGGAGAAGAAGGCGGGCCGCCATGCTGGTTCTGGTGCTGGTTCGGTTCCACTCAGGTAAAGACAATGACCTGACTTTGACACGGTTGAGAGCTGGACTAAAATGACCCCGATACGGCCGACCAATGGGAGCGAAAGTTATGTCTGCGGCAGCCAATGGGATTTTAGGGAGGGCGGTCCGATGAACAACGGCGTTAAAAAGATGCGAAAACTCAAAACTAACCACGAATAAAAAATATAGGTAGAAAAAATTAAAATGACGTTGAAAATTGTGATAATATACAACATAAATTGAAATATTCAAAGCATTTATTCCTTGTAATTAGTATCGAATGCACAGAAATGAACATATTTTTCAGAAGCCTTACATTTCTGTTTAAAATATCCTTTTCAAAAATGTATCTTGTATGTGAGTGATAAAAAAGTATTTTTCACTATAGTTAAATTTTTTAAGGCACCACTTTAAAATTTTCACTCTTCTTTAGGCAAAACATGTTAATTTCACACAATTTTTATATGTATCCACCCAAATAATAGTTGAAAATTTTTAATTAGGCATTTTGTTTCTTTAGATATTCTTGTATTTTGTACAGATTAAGAATGTTTTACTGTTTTTTCATGACCGTTGAGAGAAGAAAAAAAAATATATTTAATCCCAGTTAAACTGTTGCCCTTATAAAAAAGGACATAAAACCTGAAGGAGAATCAGGAAGAGAAAAGCAAAACAATGATAGTTGCTGTTTGCGTTGTTGTCCAGTTGGGGGCGCTGCGGAACCAAGAAGCTGCAGTGTTTTTAGTAGAAAACGTGACGTTGTTGTTGCCCCTCTAGACGCTTTACTGCCCAGGTTATAGTAGTTGGCGAGGCGGCGTAAGAAGATGAAAACATTACCGTAGTAAAAAGACTGAGTCTCGCTGTATTACTCAGGCTGCGCTACAGCGTCTATTCACAGGCGCGATCCCACTACTGAGCGGCACGGGGGCTTTGACCTGCTCCGTTCCCGACCTGGGCCGGTGCACCCCTCCTTAGGCGACCTGGTGGTCCCGGGCTCCCCCAGGAGCACCATATCGATACCGAACTTAGTGCGGACACCCGATCGGCATAGTCCGCTGCAGCTCAGAGCTCCTGAGCTCAAACGATCCGCCAGCCTCAGCCTCCCGGTAGCTTGGATTACAGGCGCGCGCCACCGCACCCGGCGATGCTCTCCGCCGCTTTTACCGGATTTATTGTTCATTGACAGAACCGGGTTGGGTTTAACCCTCCTGTTATGTTCGTTTCTAGGGTACAGCAAAAATGTTCGTGGGTCAATTTGACCCAGGGAGGGTTTAATCATGCAATAGTGTCAGAAACCAAAAAATTCCTCCAAAACATTTTTGTATCTGATTATTAACTCCAATACTAACCATTTCAATCAATATTTGTGCAATGATGTTTTATTATTTCTCAGAAATTAAGGATCAATAACAACAACCTGCTCATTTACTCATTTGGACATAAAAAAATGGAATTTACATTTTTAATGTCCACTGAAAAAAACCTAGACACAAAAAAACAATAATTTCCTTGAAGTTGACCTTTGGTAAATTATTTTATATTATACTTTTTTTTTTTTTTTTACCAAAGGGTGATCTTTATAATTGAACTTGAGACACACATACTGTTCTGGGTCAAATTGACCCGCTGATTAAAATCAAGATAAATGAGTCATGCAGAGAGTATTTATGTTTTTCTCCACTTCTGCTGAGTGTCACTCAGAGTGGGTGGAGTTTGTCCACAGGAACAGAAAAGATTCCCGTCAAAGGTTGTGTGAACACCTGCTTTCTCGCAGTTTCCTAGTGAAGTAAAGAGAATAGTGAGAAAGTGGGCTTGTGTGTGTGTGGTTGCGTGTGTGTGTGTGTGAGTGTGTGTGTGGTGAAATATGGTTCATAACTGCAAGGAAACATATAGAATTGGACATTTTAAAATCTTTTTTTGCACTTTAACCTGACTGCCGGGTCAAATTGACCCGAACAGTATCGATGTAAAAAGTAGACCTAGGGTTTGGTACAAATGTGTAAAATTAATAAATTTTCAACTTATGTCTAGAGTGCACCTATTAAGACAAATAGAAAACGTTTCATGCAAAAAAAATGCTTCTATGTTTTTTTTTTTTAATTTGTAAATTTTAAAACGGGTCAATTTGACCCGGAACATAACAGGAGGGTTAAATACCCAATGATCACAGTTCTGTGCACATAGCGAGGGCTGATGATAAACCAAACTGACAAAGTTTTTGTTCATTTAAATGTTGAATAATCAGAATGAAGATGAATTTCATATCAGTTTAATAAAATAAAATCAGGTCGATTATTTCTTGTGATGTGACGTCATAAGCAGGATCAAAGCTAAATCCGGTAAAAGCGGCGGAGAGCATCGCCGGGTGCGGTGGCGCGCGCCTGTAATCCAAGCTACCGGGAGGCTGAGGCTGGCGGATCGTTTGAGCTCAGGAGCTCTGAGCTGCAGCGGACTATGCCGATCGGGTGTCCGCACTAAGTTCGGTATCGATATGGTGCTCCTGGGGGAGCCCGGGACCACCAGGTCGCCTAAGGAGGGGTGCACCGGCCCAGGTCGGGAACGGAGCAGGTCAAAGCCCCCGTGCCGCTCAGTAGTGGGATCGCGCCTGTGAATAGACGCTGTAGCGCAGCCTGAGTAATACAGCGAGACTCAGTCTTTTTACTACGGTAATGTTTTCATCTTCTTACGCCGCCTCGCCAACTACTATAACCTGGGCAGTAAAGCGTCTAGAGGGGCAACAACAACGTCACGTTTTCTACTAAAACCACTGCAGCTTCTTGGTTCCGCAGCGCCCCCAACTGGACAACAATACAAACAGCAACTATCACTGTTTTGCTTTTCTCTTCCTGATTCTCCTTCAGGATTTATGTCCTTTCTTACGGGTAATAAGTAAAAGTTTAATTGGGATTAAAAATCATTTTTCTTATCAAAGCATATTTTATATTCATAGAATAGAAGAATATCTAAAGAAACAAAAGAATTATCAGAATCCGGGTCATCGGCCCAAGTCAAAGGTCATTTCAAATTAGCTGCTCGTTGAGAGTACCATCTCCAAGCTTTGTCGTGAAAAATTAAGTGGAAGGAAAAACTGTATTAGGGAAAAGGTAGACAACCCCAAGAATACAGAGAATTGTGAAGCAATGTTCCTCCAAGACTTTAAGGGAGTTTGACAAGGTGCAATATGTAATTAATATATGAGTTTTGTACTTTTCATTATTGAAATAAATGAAATCCCTAATATGCCAATTGTTGGTTCTTGTGTTGGAGCAGAACTTGAGCTTTTCTCCCACAGTCTCCTAACCAAAACTCATGTTATTTCTTCACCTGGATTCCTCTGAGTCTGTATCAAAAAATATATATTTTTTTAAAACACCTTATAAAAATATGAATGGTTCATTCAAACAAAAAATGTACAAATATTTAACATTTCTGCCCGATTATCTGAATGATCAAAATAAATCACAGATAAAAGAATAATCAAGAACTAGAGACAAATGTTTGATTTTATTCTAACACTGTTCATCATGAAGACAGATGTTCATGCAAGCTTTAAAACTAAACGTTACAGCAAGGGGAAAAAAAGAAACACAACCAGAATGTTAGCTTTTTCTTTCATTCTGCCAAACAAACAAACAGCTGGACAAAAGTTCATCTTTGGTAAAAATGAGAGGAATACCTTAAAAACAGAATTAAACTATGCTAAAAAAAATTTAAAGAAACTGACATCATGATTTTTAAAAGTTTACTTCAATGCAAAGTAATAAAGGTGCTTTTTAATGTTTTCCTTTTTATTCCTGCTAAAGGCACCCTTCTCTCTCAGACACTTCCTGCTCCCATCATATTCCATTTCTGGGATTTTCCCAGTCATTATGGACATTAAAAACACAGCAAGTACAAAAGGCAAATATCACCTGATTTCAGAGCCAGACACCCTAGAAAGAAACTAAAAGACTAAATAAATAAAATCCTGCCTTTATTTTATTGGTTTTCAAGGTGAATGAGCAACATTTAATGTTTCTTTGAGCTGCAGAATCTTTTTCTTTCCTTTGTGTCTGAGCTAAGTGAATGTGTAGTTTACTGGTATTTTATTTCTCTAAACTATTGCTCTACAATGCCTTTCCCACAGTCCAATAAATCTCCATAACAACCTTCATTTTTTCCACATTCTTCTGGGGCAGCCATTTTGTTCTAACGACCTCATTTGCAACGTCAACTACTTTCTCCTTCCTTTATGTCCTTCATTTTATTTTTTACAATTTTTGCAAAATTCCAGACATTAAAATTAGTTAAACTACAAGCTCAGTGGAAAATTAAAAGTTATAAAAGTCATGACAAATGCCCTTTACAGAAACAGTTTCTCTTTGTATCTGAAGAAAACAGGACATCTTTGACCAACACTAACCCAAGGAAAATGAGATAAAACATGCTAAATTACTCATTTTGTAGCTGAAATTAAATTTAACAAAAAACCCACAAACATCACAGACATTTAGCTAAAATAAAAATGCTGACATCAGCTAACCCAATTTCAGAGGGTCATTAAATGTTTTAAATAATAATTGACATTCTCCACTACCTGCTCTATTTCACGCCCAAATGCTTGAAAACTAAACCAACACGTTGCTTTCACGATAACGCGTCATCTAACTGCACAATAAACATAAAAACACAAAACAAAAAAACTGTTTCTGTCTGGAGCTGAATGCTACATGCTTTTCTACAAACATGCTCTCTTTAAAAACAAAACAAAACAAAAAAAATCAGAAAATATTTTTGTTTACAACACTTTAATACTAGACTCTTGTCTTTCATGTTGTGTTCCTCTCCTTTTTTAATCCACTTAAAAGGCTGGAATACAAAAGATCTTTTAGGGCTGCAGACATGGATCTTGATACTGTTGAAATGGATGGCAAGAATGCTCATTTGAGAAAAATAACACAAAAAGGCAGTCATTCATCATTTTCATGTCCAGATATCACCTCAGATGCACGGCACCAAGCTAGCATCGCTCTAATATTGTAAACTCCCAGGATTTGTGAGGTCACAGCCTCACGAGTAGCTAAAATCTGCGAATACCTGAGAGCCCACCTAAAAACGCTCAAAGTTTCAAACTCAAACAACTTTTAACAGTTTTCTGGACTGAACATAGCTTTGAATTAAATAACAAAAACAAAACCCCCCAAAAAATTAACAAAATAAAGTTAAACCAATTTTGGCTTCTTCATTGTCCGCTCAAAAAAATGCTCATTTTTATAGATCAAACCCCAAATATATCTTGAAATACGTTCATTAGCACAGTGAAACTGTGTTAGCACTAGCTAACATCTACAATGTTCCTTATCTGGAGGTACAGCCAATCAGGGCTAAGGAAAGTAAATGGTGACCCGGGATTGGCTGCCTTCAAGTAGAATTGCATCTAGGTATTCCAACTTCCCAATCTGCAGGAATCTGGGTGAGCAACATGATTTTCTATGAGGACCAGTAGGTGTTGGTCTCAGAAATGGTATCTCAGGAAAATTTCAACATTATTTCTATATTAAAAACCATCATTGGTGCCACTCATGAAAGAACCGCCACAGTAAGAAACTTAAAAATGAGAAAACATAATGTTTCTAGTCTGTTTTTTCCTCCCAGCTGCTCCTCAACATAAATATGTAGTGTCTTATCACTCATGTTGTTCATAATGCTACACTTCAAGAAGATCTTAAACCATAATTATGAGTAGAACCGGTCTTTTGCATGGTAAAAAGAGACAACTAGAATGACATCACATAATCTGGTCATTATGTTGTGGGCATTGGTCATGTGTAGCAACAGAGCAGGCGGCTTCTAGAACAAGTATGAGCCAATAACAAAGCCACGTTTAGCGTCTGTTTCAGGGAGAGTGGCTGGAAATCTAAGGCACGGTAAGACTCATCTGGAGCACCTCAACTTCCTTCACACATCCATCCATCCATCCATCCATCCAACGATGGAGGAAAAAAGGGTCAGAAACCCTCACAGTGTTTGGTACACTGCAAAAACAAAATCTTACCAACTAGACCATTTTGGTCTAATTTCTAGTGCAGATATCATGGAATACTTTAAATAAGACAAAACTAACTTAAAAGTAACTTTTCAGCAAGCTATATTTGCTTCCTTCATATTGATGGAAACAAATGGTTCCACTGGCAGATTATTTCACTTATAGCAAGAAACTTTTCTTGTGTCATTAGTGAAATAATCTGCCAGTAGAACGTTTTCATCAATATGAAGGGTTTACTGACTCAAAACAAGTTCCTAGATCTTGCTGAAACGTTATTTCTAAGTTTTTGTCTTATTTCAAGTTTACTAAGATATTTGGACTAGAAATTAGACCAAAAGTCCTTGGTAAGATTTTGTGTTTTTGCAGTGTGACCATCTCCCACCGTCTTCTTCATCACTTAACTGACTGTAGAAGCCATGTGTTTCCACATGTGCTTCTCCTGCTGGGTGAGGTTTGGACGGAGGGCCCCTAGAGGCGGGTGAAAGGGCCCACGTGCAGAGGGCCCCTCAGCTTCGGAGAGGAGCAGGAGTTGGAGGTGAAGAGAGAAGACGGGGAGGAGGAGTAAGGCGAAGACGAAGCGGACGACGAGTCGCTGTTGAGCGTGAAGACGCTGGAGATTGCCACGTCAATGATGCCTTGACATAATTCTGGGTAGAGTTTCCTGAACCAGATAGGTGGAAAACCATTAAAATATGATCTGAAACACAAATAAAACTGTGATTTGTGAAGAGCGTTACTGACTGAGCGCAGGCTGGAGCGCCGTTGATCTCGATGAGCCACACTTTGAAGTTTTCGTCGACCATGAAGTCAAAGCCAAACAGCTGGAAGCTCTGGTAGGACAGGTGCTTGGTGCTGATGGCCGCCTCGATGCACGACAGGCAGCTCCTGAAACGACACCAAAGTCTTCTCAGCGTCCAGTAATAACCACATTAAGGCATGCTATCCATTTTCTGTTGGACAGACAAACCCTGGCTCTCTGAGTTCACTACTTACCTCAAGCTAGCAGGATGTGTAAAGTTTTAAACTTTAAAATACAAGGTATTATATCCTATCAAGCATGTGCTTCCAACTGCAGGTTTTATTCAGCAAGCATTAGTTATTGTTCAGTTGTTTAGATAAAGGACTGATGTTGGTGCCTCAATTTTTTTCTACATTCTCTTCAAACTAACTAGTCCTAATAACCAACCACCTGTAAACATTAAATTGTTAATGATTTATTGTTTTTTTTCCAGTGAGATGCACTGAAATAGTATTTTTAAAAGGTGGTTCAGTGTAACATCCATCAAAACAGGAAGGTCCTGGGCAGAATCAGAACTTCTGCAGGAATCAGGTCGTTGTTTTAGACAGGAAACACATTGGGATTAGCTGGATGATGTCGGAATTTCCCTCCTGAATGGGAGTCAGAAAGATTCAGAGTGCATTCACACCAGCCCTGCTTAGTTCGCTTTAATCAGATTCCAGTTTGTTTGTCTAGAACGGTTCGGTTCATTTGGGGAGGTGTGAATGCGACATCCACCAAAAAAGCAAACTCTTGTTTGCCTGCAAACCTCGGTCTCAGTTCAGTTGAAGTGAACTCTGGCGGATAAGAGACAGTTCCAAAAACAGGAAGCGGACTAAAGCACAGGACACTTTGGATAAATACAACCAGAACAAACACGCTGGTAGAGCACTAGTGGAAGAAATGACTCAGTATTTTACCAAAAACAAAAGAGAAATCCTACAACTGCTAACTTCTGACGCTACTCCACTTTGTTTTCATTTTGTGAATAAGAAAGTCTTCTTCAGAGGTATTTGTATTGTTTCCTTCACTGGTTCTTGGTGCAGCGCCACCACAGGCAGAGAGGAGAACAGGTTTTTCAAAAGGTTTAGCTTGTTTAACACAGTACAGTCAGAAATAGAACCACACCAGCTGAAAATGTAACAAATGTTGCAACTTTGGTCCCAATCAGACTGAAACTACTCTCAGGTTTCCTAATATTTCATCCTAAACTAACTTCCCTCCACATCTGCTCCACAGTTTCCAGCAAACCGAACTGAAACAGGCATCAACTCACTTGATGACGTGTTTGATCTGAGGTAATATGGTCGTCTCCAGGGTGACGCTGTGAGTGTTGAGCAGGTACAGCTTGAACTCGTCAAAGAACATCTCGTTGCCCTCCTCATAGCGGCCGTAGTTCTGCGAGTGCTCCTTCTGGATGCAGTGATTGGTCAGGTGGCTGGTCATGTCCTGCAGGTCTGCACTGTTGTAGGGCTCAGACGAGGTCCGCAGCACGCCCTCCCGGTACAGGTAGATGTTATACTGATGGTCCACCAGAACCCAGCTCCTGTCAATGACAGAGCAGGTGAGAGTCAGGCATCTGAGGCAGATTCTCCAGAGGCGCAGCATGGCTGAAACACCTGCCTGATGTCAAACTTCCGATGGCCCGGCTCCAGCAGTAGGGGTTTCTCCAGGTACTTCTGGATAACATGAACCTGTCCCTGATTGTCAATATAGTCCAGCAGCTGATTGGCATCATGCGAGATCAGAATACCAGCACCTGGTGCAACAGGAAGGTTAGCTTAGATTTCTATCAGCAAATCATGAGGTCAAAGTTTAGGTTCTATCAGCTCAATGGTGGCTATAAATGCTAAAGATCCACTAAAATTGGATGGGTGGATAGATGGATGGATAAAAAGATGAAAGATTGAATGAAAAGATAAATAGATAGATGAAAGGATGGATGGATAAAAACACAAACATCTCTTTTAGCATCAACTCAAAAGCCGTTCATAAAAATAAACCAGCAGCTGAGTCAGAAACCAGTCTGTACCTTTAGCTCCAGCAGAAGACTTGGCGATCCACACGGTTCCTTCTCCGCTCTCCTTCTTAGCATGGTAGGACGCCAGGAAGACTTCCCGCTCGTCTGTCTTCGGGTTGCTCTTCAGGTGGCTGATGCCGTTGGTAGCCGGGGCAACGGGAGTGTTGAGGTTGGTGGGGTAGATGATGTAGGACTCTGGGAACCAGTTGCTGGAGTCTGACAGCTCTGGGCTGGTCTTTATTAGCCTAATGGCCCAGAAGGAGAGTGGTCAGCTGATTTTATTCCCTCTGGCTGATCAGCTTTCAGACGAGACAACAGAAACAAATGGGTCTGAGAGGAAGACAGAGACTCACTTGACCAGCGACGCCTTCCTGCACAGCTTGTCTGCTCCTCTGTAGTAATTCACCAGCTGCACCAGTCCTGGTTCATGGCCTGAAACGTCAACATGAGGACATTTCAACGTGTTCCAGTGACACTCGAGTCATTCTGAAGTTGAAGTCATAAACAGGAAGATGTTTAACAGAAACCTTAAAATCCAATATGGCTGCCCTGTGTTTAAAATCAACAGCTTGTTTTCACTCCACACAAGCTGTTTCCGACCAACTGTCACGTGAATTATAATCAAACTCTTGAAATGTTATAAAAAAGTAAAATGCAAATTAGGGATGTTTTTTTTTAATCATATGTTGATGTTACGTAATGTTATAATAAACAGGAAGGGTCCTGGACCAACCATTTCAGAAGCTGGAGGTTTGGACTTGTACTGAAATTTTTCTGAGTTTTGTGCCTCTGGTAAGGCACAAAGGTTCTAGAGGATGGGAGCTTTAGCTACATCAGAACTTATTCAGCAAATGTGTTTCGATCTCCCCATTAGCACATTGACTCTTTTCCGGAAAAGCCAAAAACTACCGCAAGCAAGCAAAAGGGTTTCTGTGAAACTGAGGAAATTATTTTGATTTGCAGTTTCTATCAACTGTTTCTAACACAATACTTCAAAATACACATTAAAATGTATATGGAAACACAACCACTGTTTGTTTCGGTTTTAAAAGTAAAACTCATAATATTTAGTTTATTACACACAGAAAAATAAATAAACTTAAGCAATCTGATTCATGTTTTTCCACTCTTCCTCCAGTAATCTGGGAATTTTTATTTCCAAATCTCCAATCAAATATAAATGTAAAACTTCCTTGTTTGTTGCTGACATCATCTCTGGTTCATATGTGACAGTCTGTGAGGGATTTCTCTTGAAGCTCCAGCAAGCCGTGCTTTTTTCCTTCCACTCAACTTTCCATTGACTCAGTAACTGTCTCCTGGAACTGTCAAGTTATCATTCTTCCAAATTACTGTAAAGGGCATTACATTTCTGAATTTTAAATAATACATTGGTAATAATTTGTGGGAAACTGACACAAACTTTAATTGTCATAATTAACATTAATAAATGCTTGAAATCAATCATTCTGTGTTTAATGAATCTAATTGCGTTACACCATTTGAATTTGAGAACTTTTGGGTTAAACTGCAGAACAAAACTGGGTTTTTTTTTCTACACAATGAAGACATGAATAAGTCCCAGCAGCCTGATACTGAATGGGTTGACACCAAATATAGCACATCACTCACCAAGGCGTCCAAATGGCAGCCGGTTCCGCTCACCGAGCATGAGGTTGAATCTGGGATTGTCTCTTTTCAGCCTCTTCCAGTGTCCGGTGGACAGCAGGATTTTAGACACTTCTGCATAAATAGTGCTGTTATCATCGCGGCTAACAAAGGTGTACATGGGAGAGCTCATCATTCCACGCTGACCACAAACACGTCAAGTAGGCTACAAAGTCTGGCTTGGTGTGTGCCGGTTAGCCGTGGGTAGAGGCTGGATCTGCAGCAGACAGCCTGGTGGGGATTATCACCTCTGCCCGAGCCATGATGGTGCTGATGAGTCGGTCATATTAAGTCCACACTTTTAACTGGGCTCAAACTGGTTTCCAATTGGATGAATCCAGCAGCTAGAGGCTAACACATGTTGGCATGAGATATGAAGGGTAGTTACTGCATGTCGCTGAGCTGATACGGTCCAGTTCCTCTTCCCAGACAAGGGTGTGTCTGTCTGACTGGCTCAGTGCTGCTCCGGTTCCTGGGGCTGATCCCGTCCGGATTCATTCACATCCTGTCTCCACTTTAGCTAAGCAGCTAACGGTCTCCCACCGCTTCAGATGCTAACAGTAAACTCTTCCTCTGCGCGTCGCCAAAAAGCTGCAAAAGTAAATATGAACCTCTCAAAATACAAACTGGCTACTAACTTTACGCTTCCATTTCAACAATACACAACATCCCCCGCTACAGCGCTTTATTCTTTGGAATCTCAGGCATCCGCTATCAACACTATAAGCAGAGCACTCTAACTCTTCTGGGTAATGTAGTTTCAGACATCAGGAACACCCAGCGTAGTTTACAGCAAACGATTTTAATGTAGCATAAAATAAACTGTGGATGAATTTTAAAAATATCTATGAAGAAATAAAACATTTAGTAAATTCAGTCACAGTAAAGGTCGCGGCATATATCCTTTTCACAAAACGTACTACATTTCCCAGAATACAACGCACTTAAGCGCTAAACTAACACAGGTGTTATGCCGAGAATTGCATGCCCTGTCTCGGGAACGCGCATCGCACAGTGATGAGAAAACTGACTAAACGGAGCAACTCTTGACAATATTTGCACGCATTTATTTTCCCTAAATATTATCCTTTTGATATAAAACTCATACCAGCAGTTAGGAGAAAAAGTTAAGAGATTTCTGTCTTTACTGAAAAATCCTTATTTAAAATATAAAAAATATTTGTATTTCATTTTAGGTCTTTTTTATATTTTATAGGTAATTTTCAAAAGTCGTACTTTTCTTCAATAGTTTCCAGGTCATGTGACTCATTGACGCGTAATGTACTAGTCTGGATAGATAGTCATTTTGATGAGTGTGCCTTAGTAGTTTTAGGTCTTTTCATATTTTTAGCAATTTCTTTTACTATTGTTAAACTTTTATACGCTTTTCTGAACATTTAATAAATAATGATAGAAAAATTATAATATTTAAGGGATGTAACAATGTTATTTGGAAAAGGTAAGAGAAAAATAGAAAAGCAGTCTCAATCATTCATTCATATTGTATATTCTGTAACCCTCATTAAACTAATTGAAGTGCGCAGATTTCAATAAAATACAATGCAACAGTTTAAACGAAGTATGTGTAAAAATAACTAAAGATCTTACATCAGGTAATGTGCTAATATTTTTTCTGGGTTTTTAATTTTTGGTTAGGTATTATGTTTAGGTGTTCATTTCGTATCTAATGCCTTTCAAAGGAGCGTTGTGCCACTAATGATTCACAGTAAAGCAACAGCTTGACTAAAAAGGAAAACACTGCACAGCTTCTGATGGGCTCACCAACGTTGCCACTCACAACATGGCGGCGAGTCATCTGTGGTTATCACGTTAAGACCACAAGATGGCGACGTAAACCTTTGTTATTCACAACGTGAAAGGATATTACAAAGTTTTAAAAGAAATAGTATGTTCTCTATGTAGAAGACAATTCTTTATACTAAACAATAAACATAATTTAGAGGATATTTGTTGAACTGTATCTGAACGACAAAGTGTAACAAGTTTTGGGTCTCGTTCCATTCTCGTTGGGAAAACTTTTTAAAATGAGTTACCTCTACTTTTCTTTCAAACAAAAAAATGTTTTTCGGTTGTTTAAACAGAGAACGTATTATATTTTCATCTGATTTTCCTAGAATCATTAAAAAGTAACGATGAAAGTTCTCATTGTAGGACTCCTTAGAGAGACGAGACAGGAAGTGGCGTCACGGAAGAGGAAGCCGAGTGGCGGGAATCAAGAGTAAAATTATGGCGTTTTAAAGTGGAACAGTGATCGCAACAGTTAGCGTGATAAAGTTAGCTGTTCCTTTAGCATCTTTAACCTGGTCAGAGCTAACAGGAAGGCCCTCCCGACTGTAAGTGATTCCGGTTATTCTCCGTGCTGTGAAGTGTTTTGGGGTGGAGGTATTAACTGTAAACAGTCCACGTGTGGAGGGCATGAAATTATGGAAGTTAGTAAATATCTGTTTAGCATAACTTCCACATTTTGTCACTTCACAACAGCAAACTCTATCGTATATTATTGGGACTCCATGAAAGTCCATAAAGTTCTGCATGTAAGCTTGGAAATCTGGATGTCTGCCCTGCCTAACAACATGCTTGTTTATGTTTGAATATGATACAGTCTGTTTAAGTTGCCCCATTTTCCAGTTATTTCCCCCAAATTTCACGATATTCCCATAATTAATTACTATGGAAAGTTTCCAACATGGAATATTTTCTTGAATCCCCAGGCTGAACTTTTCAGAGGTTTCCTGGAAATAAGATGTCTCCATTGTGTTACTTTGTTTCAACACTGACTTTCTCCTTCCTTGTCCTCTTTGTTGACATTCTCTAACAAACATCTGAAGTTTTCACAGAGCTGGATTTATATGGAGATTGATAACTTTACACATATCTGGACTCTATTTACTAATTTCTGAACATTCCTGTTGCAATAGGTTTTATTTAAGGATCTCAGAGTATAGGAGGATAAATACAAATGCAGGTGACATCACATGTATTAATATGTGCTGCTTTGTGTCGGTCTCTACGTTAAAATACCAACAAAGTTTGTAAAGTGACAGAATGTATAAAAGCTCAAGAGGTATGAATACTTTTGAGAGCTGCTGTAAATGTATTTAAAATTGTGATTTGGTTCTTTCTGATTATTGCTATTCCAAGGGATTAAAACATAAGAAATATAATATTTTAAAATGTAAAGTACTATGTAATATTTGTAGTGTTTGTACTGCAAACACTGCAAATAATAGAATGTAGATATAGTTCTATAGTTTCAGCAGCTGAAATCAGATATTTACACTGTACAAAAATACAACAAACATTTTCCTCCCTGTCTGATAAGTAAGATTAAAGTTTCCCTGTTTTAGGTCAGTTAGGTTGTTAAATACTAAAATTATTTGATTCTGTTGAATGTCAGAATAATAGATAAATAAGAAAAATGTTATGAATTTAGTCAAATGTAAAGGTTTACCTTAATTTTGTGGGTTGATTTCAATAATTAATTCCTCTAGATTATTCCGATTAATTGTTTCAGCCATACAGTAATCTCATGTTTTTTTCTTCTATATTTTGGAAGGGGAAAAAATGAACAAATTCCTTGTGAACATTTTCAAAGTAGCACCACAAAATCAGTGAATTTGTTTTTTTTTTTTTTTTGCAAAAACAGTGTGGAATCCTGGAGGGACTGAATTGTGTATTTTCCTCTGAATCCTGCTTGTTTGTTTTTTATTTTTCATCACAAACCGTGAAGAAGAGCATTTTTCTCCGTCTGCGTCAGATGTGGAGCAGGCCTTGGCGTTGACAGAGGTCATGTATTTTTCATAACGTTTGTCCCCTCTCCTCCATCAGGCCGGAGCAGACCAGGCATGAGTGGCGCACACCTGGAGGAATGGCAGCGCAGGTCCTTTGACATTTCATCTGGCAGCTGCACACCTGAACAGAAGGCCGACGCCTACCGGGCCCACATCCTCTCCATTCAGTATGCATGGGCAAGCTCCCAGCTTTCTCAGGCCGGCGCGGCCGGTCTGCTCAGGACCTATTCGGAGCGCTACGCCGCCGTGCTGGACTCGGATGACCCCCAAACGGGGCTCAACAACTACGCAGAGAGTGCGCTCCATCTGGCCCGCAGTCAGAGGAACCTCAGCGACAAATGGGAGTCGTCACTAACGGCGGAGAGCGTGCTGCGGATTCCCTCGGTGCAGAGGATGATTCAGGCGAGTTCAGGAAGAGAAAGCTTCCTGGTGGCACCAGCAGATGTTGACATACCTGTGGGACACGAGAGCAGAGGGGACCCCGCCTCAGCTCAGGTTCAGTTTACCGCAGCCAGTCGAGCACCGTCCAGCTCCGAGGTTAACAACGTTATCGGGAATCTAACAGAGAGACCAAGAACTTCAGATGGGATCTCAGTTCATTCAAGCGTTGTCCCTCGACCCGCAGTACGACCTCAGTCAGCGTTTGGTCATTCTTCTTCATCTGGTCCTTCAGGAGGCGCACAAACCCATCAGTCCTCCTTCTTTCCCTCCTCAAACCCGTCCAAACGGAAGAACTTTTACAGTCCAGACAAAAGCGATGGCATTACCGGCCAACATGGAGGTCCAGGGGCAACCGAACCCCGCGCCGTGAGCAACTTCAAAACCGCCCGGGAGCAGTTCATCGTCAATCAGCAGAAGAAACACTCCTACCAGCCCCAGAGAGGTCACCCGCCTGGGATGGCGGCGGCCATGAAAAAGTCTCTGGGGGCCAACAGATCTCGAGGGGCGTTCTCCAAGTTTGTGTCACCGATCCCCCGGCCGGAGGACGAAGACGGCAGTAAAAACTCCAACCCAGAACCTCAAATCCTGGACGAGCGACTGAAGAACTTTGAGCCAAAGATAGTGGAGCTGATCATGAGTGAGATTATGGATCATGGCCCGCCGGTTGCCTGGGATGACATCGCTGGCCTGGAGTTTGCGAAGACCACCATAAAGGAGATTGTGGTGTGGCCCATGCTGCGTCCTGACATCTTCACCGGGCTCCGCGGGCCGCCTAAAGGCATCCTGTTGTTCGGGCCCCCGGGAACGGGGAAAACGCTCATTGGAAAATGTATCGCCTGCCAGTCCGGTGCCACCTTCTTCAGCATCAGCGCCTCATCACTAACGTCCAAGTGGGTGGGCGAAGGAGAGAAAATGGTGCGGGCGCTGTTCGCCATCGCCCGCTGCCACCAGCCGGCGGTAATTTTCATCGATGAGATCGACTCCCTGCTGTCCCAGCGGACGGATGGGGAGCACGACTCGTCCCGCAGGATAAAGACGGAGTTCCTGGTTCAGCTGGACGGCGCTGCCACGGCAGCCGATGATCGCATCCTGGTGGTCGGCGCCACCAACCGGCCCCAGGAGATCGACGAGGCCGCGCGGCGCCGCCTGGCAAAGCGCTTGTACGTCCCCTTGCCCGAAGCCGGCGCCCGGCGGCAGATTGTGACCAACCTCATGGCGCAGGAGAGAAACCACCTGAGAGGACAGGAGCTGGAGAGCGTGGTGGCAGCCACAGAGGGTTTCTCCGGCGCCGACATGACCCAGCTGTGCCGGGAAGCCGCCTTGGGCCCCATACGCAGCATCCAGCTCAACGACATTGCCACCATCAGCGCAGATCAGGTGAGGCCGATTCTCTACGCCGACTTCCAGGAGGCCTTGAAGACGGTTCGACCCAGTGTGTCGGCTAAAGACCTGGAGCTGTACGAGGACTGGAACCAAACCTTCGGATGCGGACGGTGAACTCATCTGCCTCCGTTTGAGACCAGGAGGTTCTTTGGCAAAGAGCAAATAAAATCTTTGAGTGCTGGAAGGCATTACCTCTGAGTTCATGTTAATAACACAAAACAGAAAAGAAAATGTATTTCTTTTGAGTTTGATACACAGTGCAAAAATATAGAATAAATTCAGTGGTTAAAAAGGAAAATTTCTAATTTATGCTTCCCACAGAAAGAACATTCTCTCCTTCTGTCAACAGGTGGGGGAGGGACTGAATGCTAAATGCAGTCAGGACATTTCTTTCACCGCATCTCTTCATTTTATGCACATTTCAGCAGTCTTTATACCATAGTAATGATAAAAACTCTACTTAGGCAGACCGTGGTACCAGTAACTGGGCAGCTACCAGTTAGCACCTTTATGGTGGTTTTGTGACTGCAGTGTTTAAGTTACCAGCAGGGCGGCGCTTGGAGGTATCTGAATTTGATCAGGTGAAAATCTTAAAGCTGTGGTTGTGAAATGCAACAAATCCACCTGAAAAGCTTTGGAAATTAAACTTTAGCTAAAGGATTTATCGCACCAGCTTCTAGAAATAGTTCCTCACATTGAATCCAGTTTGCTGCTCAGATGTTTGGTTTTTCCTGCTCTATATTTGGATGAACTTTCCTGAAGGTTTTTAGTTTGGTCTTTCAGCTCTTTTATTTTGAAACCTTGAGTTTCTGTTTTCTATTGTAACGTGATTTGAAGTTCGTGTTCAGCACCTTGTTGGCTTCACAGAGCATGTTCCACCTTTTATTTTTTATTTTTTGAAAAGCATGAATGTTGTTAGTAATATTTGCTCAAAATGTCACATAAAAATATAAATTTCATATCTGTAAAGTTTATAACCCAGAATAAAAAATTAAAAATCTTTTCTGTGTTTCTTGTGCTCAGCGACTCGGATCTCCTTGCGGATCTGATCCACAGAGGGCAGTGTCATCCCTTCAGGTCTCCCTGTCCTGAAATCTTCCTGACTCTGGATGTGTTAATAATATCTACGGAAGTTGAGCAACGCTGAGAGAATCCTGAGTTTCATGAATAATAAAAAAAGTTTTCATGTGCTTTTCCTCCCTTCCTGTTAGAGTCAGCTGTGGAGTCGACAGAAAAAAACGGCTTCTGCAGCTCGACTGATAATAAACATCCATGTTCCTGTTTCAGCTCAGATCCTCATCCAGATACTTGATGATTGGTTAAAACATCTTTATTTGGAATAATTGTCCATTTTTTGTGGTAGTTTTGGCTACAGAATAAAAAAAATGTAACACTCACTGGACATTTTCACATTGTCACATCTACAAATTGCATTGTTTTATCTGACAGACATCAACAGAAGGGTTGATTTTGAAGTCTTTCCACAATTTCTCATTTCAATTTAGTTCTGGACTTTGACTAGACCATACTAACACATTTATTTTGGTCTAAACCACTCCAAATCTTTGGTTGTATGTTTAGGGTGGTTTTCCTGCTGGAAGTTGAAGCTCCACCCCAGTCTTCCTCATGCAGCCTGACTCAACTCTGACCAGCTTCCCCGTCTCTGATGAAGACAGATGATTCTACACAGTGAACGGCCGTGACCTGGTAGGTGTGTTGTACCAAGATGTTATTTTATACCCTAATCCTGTCCTAAACTTCTCCCTGAACGCTCTGATGTGTGTAATGTTCAATGCAATTAATTGCCTTTTTAAAGGAAAAAAAACTACAAAGGTTCTGGTTGCGTTTCTGACGTAAATCTGACGCACAAGCTACATCCGCTAACAACAGGTGGACAACAAAGCCACTTCTCTCTTAATTTTTGATTAAAAATGATCGAATAGTACGCTGAAAAAAGACTATTGCTGTGTTCAAGTTCAAGATGCCTAAAATAGCATCTCAATGCTAAACATGTAGCAGCAGCACAGACTAATGTCAGATTTCACAGCGTTCACATTTCTAAAGAAGTTCCATGAATGATCAGGGCTTCCTGAAACACTTTGCACCAAAATGATGCTCGGAAACGAAACAAATTAAAAACAATAAAAATCTTTGTTGTTGGGCTCATGTTTTATTTGTCTAATAATTTAGCAGCAAAAAGATGTTTTGAATTGAAAATGTTGATTATTTTGTCTATGTACTTTTTGATAAAAATGTGTTTAAATAATTACAGACCCTGCAATTAACTCAATTAAAAAAAATATTGAGCTCTCCACAACTCAGTTTCTTAATTAAATTATTTTTGCTCTGGTAGCATATATCAATTTTATTTACAAAGCTTAAAACAAAAAGTACTAAATTATTAAGGGAACTGTTAATAGACCATTAGTTGCACTGGATTGCTTTAGGGCGTCAGAGTGAAGGGGCTGAATACAAAGACAAATCAGTCCTATTAGAAATTTCACGTTACACCTTTTATGTTGCTCTGTTACATAAAATACATTGAAGTTTTTATTACAGTATGATAAATGTGGATAAGTTCTCGGGGTGTGAATACTTTTGCGCTCAGCTGTAAACAGACTTTTACAGACTGTGCACAAATTAAATGAAATTTTCATGCAGAATTAATGAGCAAATCTTTGAAAATCTGGAGGACCATGAAAAAGGACTTTCATTTATTTTTCATCTTTTTGTCAAGTCCCTGATAAATATTTCAGACCTGTGTGCTTGGCCACTCTATTGAAACTTTGTTGAATTAGCCAACAGTGAAATCACACACACACACGCCCACACACACCCCCACTCCCACTCACACACACACACACCCAGGGGTCTTTCTCCGAACACGGGGACTCCTCACAGCTGGACCGGGACAGATGCACAGAATTCCTCTGGTGCTGACGGGATCCATCGGGTCCGGTGAGTATCAGCTGAAAAGTGTGCCATATGGTGAGCGCTTGTAGTGGTGCTCACATCTGGGCCGGGGCGTTCACAGCCTACACAGCACATCTCCAGGAAGAATCTTAAATGTGTGTGTGTGGAGGTGTGTGTGTGTGCGTGTATTAGTGGTGGGACTTCATTAATCATTTTGATCAAGTTAATTGCAGGGTCTGTAATTAATTAATTGCTTTATAATCAACATATTTATCAATAAAATAAGCAACATTTTCTATTTAAAAACTCTTTTTATTGCTTGATTATTAAATAAAAAAGACAAATTAGCACAACTACAAAGACATTTATTGTTTTTAATCTGTTATTTATGTTCTTCAACCATCAGATTGGAGCAGAGTGTTATTTTACCCATTCAGCTTTCCAGTGTTTCCGGAACTGATGATCATTTATGGAATTTCATTAAAAATGTGGACTTTGGACGTTGACATTAGTGTCAGCTGCTACATTAGTATTTAGATGCTATTTTAGGCTTGAATAGCTTCACTGTTGGGTTAGCTCCTTTTAATACCACAAGTCTTTTCCCGCGTCCAATCAGATTGTTTTTTGAAGTAATAATTAACCCCCAGTGGGTCCAGAGAAGCGACTTTGTCGTCCATCGCGCCTGTTAGCGGAACTTTGTGTGCGTCAGATTTCCGGCTCCACTAGAAACACGCAAATTCACAGCAAATATGAGATTTAGTTTCTAGCTGGGTTAAAGTATTTCTGAATTGAATTGAAGAATATATAATCTACCCAAATTATAGTTATTTTGATTTTATTTACGATCATTTTCAACTGTTAGCAAATCGTAGCAATTGGCTACGTCACAAAATGATTTTTTTCCCCCTGAGATTTCAGTTCAGAATATTCGCATTGGTTTTTTCCACCACCAACCACTGGTGTCACTGAACTTAAAGATAAGGCCTGAAATCTGCACTGGTTACATCCTCATCATAAGGATTAGTGTCATAACTTTTTTACCTCTCAAAAGAAAATAAATAATTGCAAATTTTACACAAGGGATAATAAAAATCCAATATTCTAATGTACCTCATAGGGATAAATTTTTTAAAGTATTGTTTGGTAGTGAAATCTTCTCATCTTGTTTGCTGATATCTGCTCCTGATCTGTTTTTCGTCTGTTGCTCCAGAATATTACGTAGGCAAGATCTGACTGCAAAGAATATGTGGGTTTGTCTGTATTTATAGCTGAACTGGATATGATTCATGTATACAAACAGCAGTAACTGAGTCAACACGAGAAATCTTCTGGAAAATAATAAGACTACAGTTTACTAAAATACATGCTGCTTTGTATAGATCTGGTTTCACATTCTGAAAAAACAAGATGGAGTGGAAGCAATTCTTTACTGCTAGGTCTTACAAGAGATGACTAAAAATTATTTCTAAATGTTTTATTTTTCTAAATTTTTAAAAATATTTCAGTGTGAGATTATACTTTTGCTAAAAATCTGAATTTATTTCAAGGATTTTTAAACATCTTCACCAAATAGATGTGGAGGTTTCTGTGGTTGCATGTAATACTATAGAAATCAGAAGCTGCCAATGAATGAGGCAAATTAAAAATATTCAGCTCATCAAAATGTCTTGTGGTGAATAATAGGAGAAAAAAATAGTCTGTGTCTTTTGTAAATTCCAGATCTTATAATTTCCCTGGTGTATAGAAAAAAATCCTTACACTTCAAACAGACATCCATGTGAAATACATCAGAAAGATACAAGCAGACACATTTTTACTGCAGACTCTATATTTCACATTAGTGAGACGTCTGGCGGGTCTGCAGTTTAATCATATGCAGGGAAGTATCTCGTAAACGCAGAAATGCGTCGTATATTTGGATCTTGACGAGCCCACAACTGGAATCAGTTGAGTCTGCTTCTTGAAGGGTATTTTAGTCAGCAAAGGGTCGAAAAGGGGAAGTGAGATTTGGGATTCGGGTCGGGCCAGATTTGGTTGGCCAGAATATCCCTCTCATGCAAATAGTACTCCCCCCTCCTGCAGAGTCCCAATCAAGCATGGGTGCAGAGAGGGGATTCCACGTTGGCTGCAGCTGCTTCCCGTTCCTGTTCAATCAAACAGCCGCCATCTGGAGGTGGCCGTCTCCTCGCCGCTCCGCACAGTTCCTCCGCTGGCCCAGACTGCGTCTCTCCAGACAGGCCTGGCCCTCAGACCGCCCCCCTCCCTTCTACAGGCCTGGCCTTCCTTTCTGTCTGTCCTCTTCACTGCGGCGTCTTCTCAGCACGCGTCGTCATGCTTCCAGCAGTTATTTAAAACTGGTCCGCCTCTGCAGGAGGATTACTCTTTGTCAATATAGGCGTATCTCAACAAATCAGAATGCTATTAAAAACGTAAATTATTCCAGTGATTCAGTTTCCAAAAGTACCAATTAGGACTAAATAGAGATGATTAGCTGTAAGGGAAAAGCCGAAAGAGAAGAAGACTTTTCAATTGCTACCAAGGAATTAGTGCGCTTGATTGGCCTGCAAATTCCCCAAGTACTGAGTGCATATGTTTCATAGTTCTGTAACTGTGACTATAATGACATTAGCTATGTTTTCATCCAACACTGAGCAAACTTTAAAATGTCACAGAAAAGAAAATACAAGTTGTTTCCATCTGCTGGTTTGGAGCAACTCAACCAGGCTATGCAAAGGGTAATTTTGTCAGATGTTGGCGCTACACATGACTGTCATAAACAGGAAGTAGAGGTTGCAAGTTAGCATGGGCCACACATCTCAGAAAAATGGAGAAAGTCCTTTCCTCCAACAGAGGCCTGGACTTTTAAATCTTTCAGGGTTTTGTTCCTCTGGTATCCCACAGACCCACAAAAAGTTGGGGGTGTTTGATACGCCAGAACTTATTGACAAATGTGTTTCCATCTCAAAACTGTCTCCAGCGAGAATAAAGAGATTTTTGCAAAGTTAAGGAAGTTATTCCAACTCTTCCTTTTTCCATCGGCCTTTTCTAATGTGATACTTCAATATGTGCATAGAAAAACATTGATGGGATTATGGCTACTGTCTTGGTCCAATTTCAGTAGTCACACTGAGGTCCAGTTAGAACTGGTCCGAGGCTAAAAGATCTGAAAACATTATGCACCAATCTAAAGAAAGTTTTGGACAGAAGACAAAGGAGGACATTGAAATTTTTTCAATTTAATCTTCATTTAGTGGAGAACATTTTTGCCATCCCACTTTTTACACAAAGACATTCAGTTTAGAGACCTAAAAGATGTGCACAGCTGAATATCTTCTGCATAGCATCAGACATCACAGAGCTAAACATCCTCAAAATGTTCTGAAGAACAAGCATATAAAGCAGAAATTACATGGACCCAAAAACAGAACCCTGAGGTACACCAGATGAACCTTCCCAGGATTGGCAGCCTTCCAAAATTTCTCAAAAAGCGCATTGATAACTCATCCAGAAAGTCACAAAAGAACCCATAGCAACATTTAAAGGACTACAAGTGTCACTTGTTGAGGTCAGAGTTCATGACACGATAAGAAAACGGCTGAGCAAGAAGGAAAACAAGGGAAGAAATCAATTCAGAAAAGAACGCCAAACTCACAGTCAAACACGGTGGTGGCAGTATGATGATCAGGACATTTAGTGTCTGTTTTTGTATTTTTTTTCTCTTGTCATTCTCGTTTATTCCTTGTGTTAAGTTCAGTCGTTCTCATTGTGATTTTTTTGATAGATTAGCATTTATTTCTGTTTATGGTTCAGGTTTCCTGTTTATATAGTTTTTCTGTTTATATTTCCACCTTACCTCAGACTACCATTATTCTTCCGATCTTAGCTGCTCATCATTTTCTCACTTCACTTATCTGTTCCTTCCCCAGCTGCGTCCACTCACCTGTAATTAGCTCTGCTGGTCCTTTTGTCATTTCTAAGTTTCCCTCAGTATTTTAAAGCTCATTGTACAAACTCATTCAATAAATTAGAATATTATTGAAAAGTTGATTTATTTCAGCAAGTGGAGCACATTATGTAGATTTATTAGACAAATACTGATGTTTTAACACCTTTTCCTAGTAGAAGTCCAGACCTGCTGTAGAGTGACCTTCAGCAGGCTGTGGATGCTTGAAAATCCCACCAATGTAGTTAAAATAAAACAAAGAACGGGCCAAAACCGGTTCCTTCAAAACCAATTGTTAGGTTCAGGTTTTTTAAGTAGTCGAAATAATAATCATAATAAAATCACCGTATTAAAACCACTTCTAGTGACTTTTACTGTCTTTGATTGATTATTTGAAACACTGAAACATAAAAAAAATAATAAATAAACAGTGAAAAATTGTAACGGGGGAAATACTTTTTTCACTCTACTTTTAGGTGAACATTTATGTGTTGAAAATATTAGTTTTATTGGTCTAATGTTTGCATTTTTATAGGTTTTCATTGAGAAAATAATCAAAATGAAAAAAAAAATGCTTGTTATATATCAAAGTATTGACTCAACATGTGATTTTTAGTGTTGGAAATCAAAAATATCTTAGTAAATTAACTTTGTCTTTGTGTTTTAAATGACTGAGATTCTTCTGGATTTTGGTAGTTTATCAAATAAAAACATAAAAAATGATGGATATTATGGGAGGTCTCGAATGCTCTGTAGAAACACACTAATTATGAGGAGTTTTCATTTATTTCCATCTATCTCATAATTTTCCTTCAGCGCTTTGTGTTCATTTCTTGACTTGAATGTCAGTCATTCGGTCTAATTGTATTTTATTTGACAGCTCTTAACCGCGCAGCATCTTGAATGACATCCACACTTAATTATTTCAGGAGAAGTTTGAGAGCCAAACTCCACCAATCATTTATGTTTGACTTTAAACGTTTTGACATTTAAAACCAGAAAACATACCCACTCTGTGTGCATATATAAAATATCCTTTATTGACATCTTGAAAGCGTAACTCTCTCTCCAGACGATGGTAACTTTACTTTTAGTATCCGATACAGCAGATCTCGATCCTTTACATGAACAGCCTCCAGCAGCAGACACAAATTCCTCTCACACATTTTTAGTACAGCTGAACAGAAAAAAGATGCTATTCTATAACACAAAACATCAATCACTGTAATAAATATAAAAAAACAGACAAGCATGTAAATGTTTCATAAATAATCCCACAAAGACAAGCAAAAGGTTGAGACATGTTGAGACATCGACACTGGTCGATGACGGTTTTACCGGAATCTGGACTCACCTTTAGCTGATTGTATTTACCTGTGTTTTGTTTGCACTGAATCTTTGTTCTTTTTTTATTTTGGTGCAAGTCTTGTTCATTTTAACAAAAAGAAAAAGGTCCTTTTGTATTTTTGGCTGCATTTTCTACAATGGTTGTTCATGTTTTCGGAAACATTTTATTTAAAATAATAATAAAAAGAAGTTTTTCATATATTCATATATCAACAAACATGCAACATGGTTTAAAAACTTCCAGACATTAGGAGTGTATTTTACATCATGTATTTTTACACTTTTATTGCAGATGTGTGGTTTTTTTATGGTATTTGTTTTGTCTTTTTTGCACTGCAAAAACACTAAATTTTACTAAGTATTTTTGTCTAATTTCTTAGTACATTTGAAATAAGACAAAACTAACTAGTAACTTTTCAGCCAGACTGACTGATTTTTTTTTTCACTTTAAACATCGGAAAACATCTGCCAGTAGAAGTAGTACTTTTTATAAGTATTAAGAAATTAGTGATTTACAAGAAGCTCCTGTATTTATTTAATTTACTTATCCTATCACACTTGTGTATAAATATACTTTATATAAATTTTATGTTGCTTATTCGTGGAGTAGCTTGTCAACATATGAGCTTTTCCTTCCTGTGTATCAACAGGTGCACCGATTGCAGTTTTCTGGCCGACCGCGATCTTTAAAAAGCCTGACCTGCCGATTCCGATCCTAACCGATAGTGATATTTTTGTCTGAAATGTTGCTAAGTTGGCAGCAGTGGGTAATTGTTTGACCCTTGCCAAATTCACATAAGTATCGTTCTCCCAAAATTAAGGAAATCAGGGCCGATTTATCGGTGCATCCCTAATGAAAAGTGTTTTGTCTTATTTCAAGTGAATTAAGGTATTTCCACTAGAAAGCAGACCAAATACTTGGTAATATGTTGTGTTTTTGCAGTGTGGACTGAAGGGGGCGCTCATCAACGATGCTCCCCCCGGGTTATGTGAGACGAGAACTCGTAGCGGTCTTGACTCCGGTGGCCGCAAATGTTGCACTCGAAGGGGTCTCTGTGGTCGTGGCAGCCCATGTGAATGGTGTACATGACGTGGTCCAGGAAGAGTACGCGGCACGGCTCGCAGCGGTACGCTCTCACCTGCTCGCCGTCCGCCGTCACCACCTTGAAGCTGTCGGCGGCCACCTCCCTGATGGAGTCGTACCTCTGCTGCTCCTCCTTGACCAGCGGCAGCACGCCGTTCCTCATGCCCATGTGGTTGGTCAGGTAGATGAGGCCGGTGGCCGCGCCCGTCCGGTCTTCGTTGTTGCTCTCGGTGTCGGTGGAGTCCTGGCCGCTGTGGCTGGGCGAGCCGTCCTTGTCGCTGGGCGCCGACTTGGATAGCAGCAGCAGGTTCTCGGCCGCGCTGTCTTTGGCCGACAGGACGGCGCCCACGTGGCCCTCGGGGACCGGCTTGTGGAGCGGGTAGATGGAGCCGATGCCGACCTCGGAGGGCGCCGGGGAGGTCTGGACCAGGGGCCGCAGAGACTCCGCTCCCAGGTAGCTTATGGCGCTGTTGATCGCCTGGTCGATGACGTGCGGCTGGATGAGCTCTCCCGATCCGCCGTCGTACGACAGATCCGACAGACGTTTGTCTCCTGGTGGGTCAGAAACAGACGCAGATATGCTTCACCGACGCTCCCAGACATTCACTCACATCTTGAGGCTAACAATCTCTAGCTTAGTCAGAAAGTGACGTACAGTGCCGTGCAAAGCAGTCACAACCTTTCAGCCTTTTCACATTTTAACACCACAAGCCTTCATTTGTTTTAGAGAGATTTTATATGATCAGCCAATCGGTTTTTATTGTCACTAACTGTAAATATTTGGGGGGTTTTTAAATGTAAAATTTTAATAAACTAACATTCATTTGTACTGGAATACTCAATTTCTTTGTAACAACACGGTATGCATGTTGAAATTTCCCACTTACTGCACAGTACTTTAACTCCTTATTCTGTTTTTATATATTTTATATTCTATTTTTGTGAGTCTACTTGCTTTTATTTTCCCACTTCCAGGACAATAAAAGATATTTCCATCCTAAAATAATTCCTTTTACAAGTTCCAATCTAATAAATCTGGCATTTATTGGGGTCAGCACTGTGCAGAACCACCTGCCAAGTCTTTTTTTGGATCAACTCAACCATTTTTCACATCTAAAAAACTTAACATTTTGCCCCTTTTTTCTTTAACCAGGCCATTCTAAAACATAGACATGCTTTGACTTAAATCAAAACATAATAGTTCTGATTGTTTGTTTACAGTGATGGAAGTTGAATCTTCTTCCCTGTTTCACTTTTGCAGCCTCTAATATCCCATCAAAACATCCCCACAGCATGATGCTGCCACTACCTCATGTCCGGCATTACTTTTCCAACTCATATAATTTGTTTTGCATCAGTCAAAAACTTAATTTCTGCATCATAATTCCAGATTCTCTACTGGATTTAGGTCCAGACTTTGACTAGGCCATTCAAAAACTGATCTAAATCATTTCATTGTGCTGGAAAATGAACCTCAGCTCCAAACTAATGTGTTTTGCCGCCTGTAAAATGTTTTTTCCAGGCTTTCACACTGTACTTCACTCTATGCATAATAAGACGAGCATTCCCACAGCATGATGCGCCCACTGCCATGTCTTAAAGTAGGGATAATGGGTTAAGGGTGACTTTTCAGCTCTTATAGGGGCGCCAAACACTGATCATTAAAAAAGCCTGACCTGCTGATTCTGGCCAATGCCAATTATTTTGGGTGAAAAGTCTCTAAATATAGCAACAAAATCATAAAGTTGTCTACAGTGGGGTGACTATTGCTAACTGCACATTACCTGGTGGATGAGTTTGTCTGATTTTCAGCCCTTTGCTGAGGTAAATAAGATCAGATCTCATGTAAATATTGTCTGATCTTCCAAAATTAATTTACTAGGGCCGATTTATTGGTATGTTCTGGTTTTTTATTCATAAAACGTTTATTTAGGCTAAAAACATTACAGTATTTTTGATCTTACCCGACCAGAACATCTTCTACACGTTTGCTGTGTCTCCTTTGACCTGGACTTCCTAACCTGTATATCTTTCTTTATACATTAAATGTGATTATAATGTGAAAACAGTGTGACTGTTTTTGCTTGGCACTGTATGTTTTCATGTTCTCAGTAAAACCCTGGTCTGATACCTGGATTTCATGTTCCCTCTTGTTAATCTAAAAGTTGTTTTTTTCTTAAAATAATCAAACAAGCTACGTCTTCATGCATGCACCGTGCAGAGCCCAGGTGGCAGAGTGAACATAAAGGACTATGTAGCTAGCAACAGTAAAAGCATTTTAAGTCACACAAAAGAAGCAGATTGCAGCCCTTACCCACAAACTTCTGGGGCATAGTGCTCTTACGCTTAGCTACATTATTAGCTAGTCTGTCTAGCACCAAGGCTCTGTCAGATCCCGTCTGGCTTAAGTCTTCCCTCTGCTCATTCTGGTTGCTTTCTTCCTTTACTACTGGAAAGCAAGACAGAGAAGTAGATTTCAGCGTCAGAATAATTTTGAACCGGTCCTTTTTTTTTTTTTTCTTATCAGATGATGAGGTGGAGCCTAGTGATTCATGCCGGATGGTATTCCTATGTATTTCCTGTGTGTGCAGCTCAGAGCGGACTGTTCTGACATGTGAAGCTCTTGGTATTTGCTCATGCATTCAGAGGATCAATCCTATGCAGATATGCCTCCAGTCATCATCATGTGGATCATAAAGGCCCTCAGACAGATCAGTGTTGTTGGTATGTGATGTTTCAGAGTTGGGCTGACGTTGGGGAGCGTTTCGGCGCCACCAACCTGTGTAGATGCTGTTCTGCAGGCCCATGCACTGCAGGTAGTTGTGGCAGCGCTCCTTGTGCTCCTCCAGGGAGCTGCGCTGCTTGTAGCTCCGGCCACAGTAGGCGCACTTGTGCGGTTTTCCAACTGAAATACATCAAAGAAACAGAAAACAGGCTATAAAGGTGCTCACCAAACCACATTTTGTCTGAAAGTATCTGTTTTAAATGCAGATGAAAGAGAATCTAAGTAAAATATTAAATTCCTAAAAATGCAATTATTTTACTATTTCATTTCTCCTCTAATACAAAAGACTTTTCTCATTTTTGTTCTTTTTTTTCTTAAGTACAAATATATTTGTAGAAAATACCACAGTGTCCAAATAGGTATAATACATCTATGTAACACATAAACATTATAGTAAAGTATCTATTTAAATAAAGAATAATGATTACTTATTTAAATTTCACCCAAAAACAAAACTAATATTCACAAAAAAATTACGATTTTTTTTATCTTCTTTTAAAAAGCCAGTTTTAGGTGCATATGATTTATTTATTTTACAAAAGGAAAAAATATTGAAATAAACTTTAAAAAATAAATGTTTAAAGTAGATTTTTTGTACGAAATCAAATATTTAAAAATTAAATAAATTCATTTAAAATAAAATAATTATAAAAATTGTTTATTAAAACAATTCACATTTTTAATTCAGTTTTTATTTAGTTAATTTATATTGTTTTTAGTGCCAAACTTAAAACGACAGATTTGCTTCAGTTAAAAAGTACAACATACATTTGAGTTGTTTAGAAAAATGAAATACTTTAAAAATGTACAGTAAATATATGTATTATTTAATTATGTTAACTTTATATAGAAAAATGAGATATCTAAAGTAATAAATTAATAAATATACATTTTTGAAAAGTCAAATAAAATATTTTACATAAAGTCAGACTTTATTGAATTTTTTTTTAAATCAACATTTTATTTAACTGATCAGGAGAATTTGCAGTTTTTCTGGAAAACATAATGAAAGAGCTAAAATAAATCTGTATTAAATATATTTCGGTTGAGATAAAATCAGAGATGAACTCTGCCTTAGTTTGCATGTTCTTGGTGGTTTCACTGCAGCTATTTAATTTAAATTCATCGTTTCTATTCGTCCCAGCCAGCCTGTGGTCGCCAGAAAATGTGCTGCAGAAAACAGATTCATTCCAGATAAGATCTGACATTTTACACTGCGCCTCTTCTGGTTCTCCTAATGCAGTGAAACGCCGAGCGCCTGCACATGCATGGCTGTTAGCCGTGCAGGTTATCCCTCCGCTCTTCCGTTAAACTGTTCAGAGCGAGCTCGATGTTTACACCCAATTTTATTAGCACATACTTCTGCAAAGCATTTCCAAAAAAAGAAAAAAAAGTGACACCATATCTCCATGCTGTCAACTTCCTCTTATAAAGAACTGTGGTCTCACTTTGTCCACAGCAGAAGTTGCTCTGTCCTAAGTTTTCCTAAAATCACCGAGTGTGTGTGTGTGTGTAGGAGTGTGTGTTGATGCTCACCTGAGTGGGTGCGCAGGTGTCCGGTGAGGGCGTCCCTCCTGCGGCAGGCGTAGCTGCACAGGTGACACTTGAAGGGTTTCTCCCCTGAGTGGAGCTTGATGTGACGCAGCAGGTTGCCCTTCTGGGTGAAGGAGGCGCCGCACTGGCTGCACTGGAACGGCCGCTCGCCTGGGGACAGAGAGCAGACACTCTGAATGCACCCAAACAGAAAGCACAACGTGCACCACTGCTGCTCAGCTTATGTGTTTTTATCTGTCTCAATGTCTTTCATGTGAATAAGCACAAAGACGTGCAGGGTCACTGCGCTACAAGTGCCCCGGGCGCCAGAACACGCTGGATGATGGAGCGTTGCCGGGGCCGACAGCGATCCAGCAGCCGGCGGGAGGGTCTCCTTCTCCCCGCGTCCCCCCTCATCCCCCTGGCGCTCTGATCGAACATGAGCCTCTCACACTCAGCCTGCCAGCTCCGTAATGCACCATTGCTTAGGTCAATTTGATCTGAAAATCTCATTTTTCCCCCCCTCTTCTTCGTCTCTGAAATAAGCGCGCCACATCACCATGCAAATTCAGCCTCATTTGAATAAAGCGAAGGAAACACTTTGTGTTGAGAGCCAGTCTTCCTGATCAGCGCCTCTGGAATAAACCAATATCCAGCCTTTCCGCGTGTTGTGGCATTCTCTGAAAACGTTATAATATGGCTTTTTTTTTTTTCTTTCAAAAGCCCGCCATAAAATAAGAGACGCCAGTGAAGCAGCAAAAATATAAAGGGAAATTCATTAAAAATGCATTTCAGGAGCAAAAGACGTAGTGGAGAATATTTTCTTTTTTAAATAGGAGCCGTTTCATTATATCTCTTAGCGTACTTTCTTTTGCATTTGCATCAGTCGACTGTTCCTTTCTTCCATTTTGAGTTTCATTAGTTTCAGAAGCCTGACAGTTAAGTGGCTTTTTCGCAGATGTTCCCCACCACTGGTTTGGCTCCGTTACAATAGCATATCATTTCTGAATTTCTGAAAAACTTTTTAACAGCCAGATAATTGTCGTTTTAAAGTCAATTCCATTTAACTGCAGCAGATATTCTGCTTCTAAACTCAGGGTGCGTGTATTTCTTTTGCTCTGAAACTAATGGATAATTAGTGTTTGTCAGGCGGTTATTAGGAGAAATTTAAGTGAAAAGTGATGAATGTTAAATGTGATGCTGAGAATCTTTCAGGCATGACAGGAGAGAGAGGAGATGCATCGATCAATGCTGATTTCTTTTCTAAAGTTTAGAAGATAAGAGGAAATGTATTTCCTAAAAACGAGATTTTTAAACATTTGAGCTGCACATGAAGATGATTATTGGTGCATCTTTCATCTGTTGATCCAGATTTTTCTGCAAAGTGAGAGAATTACAACTCAAATTTATCTGAATTGCATTATTTAGAAATGCTGTTTGATGCGTTTGCAGATAGAAAATTATAGTTTTCATGCATTTAATAAAAAAGGGGGAAAAATAGATTTTTAGATTTATGATCGGCTGATTGGTGCATCTCTCATCGTGTTTTTGAGATTGAAAGCATGCTTTTAGTATTTTCAGTTAAGGGCACTGTGCTACATTTTGTATTTACTTGAATAAAACAGATGTGGTGCAGAGCTTCTGAGTTTTTCTTGAACAACAGGAAGTGCCACAGCAGCACACAGTCTTCTCCCTTTCATACTGACAGTCAACATGGGTGCAGAGGAAGAGCAAGAAACATTGCAGGCGGCTTACCGGTGTGGCTTCGCTTGTGCACCATCAACACATTGGGGCCAATGCAAACTATCCCACAGATATCGCACTTGAGCTTCCCGTTGGGCAGCCGGATACCGCCAGCCGAGGAGAAGGCCTTGGCTTCGGGACTCGGCTGTGAGCCGTTCAGCTTGGCCCCGGAGGAGTCGACCACGCGCAAGTCTTCCGCGCACTCCTCCTCCTCCACGCCATTCATCATGTCACAGGCCAGCCCACTCTCCTCATCACTGCGAGCCTCAACTTTAATGTTACAGGCTGGAAGAGAGGGCAAGGGGGGGCCACGGTTTAGAATACGAGCAAACTTCTGTTATCATGTCAAACTCTAGAAGATGGGCACTTTGATTTATTCAAGTAAATCTTTACATTATCCTGACAGTCTGAACCTTAAGGCTGGAGTTTGTAACTTTTATAAAAAATGTATTTATTTTATTTTTTATTTTTTGGTTAAACTGTCACCATGTCAGCTCCCCTTCCTCCTCCCAGTGCTCCCAGTACTGACTAGAAACAACCAATCAGAGCCAGGAGGCGGGTCTTAGCGCGGTCAAGCAGATGTTGTGAATGCTAAGGCTAGTTACCATAGCTACAACTGAGGGCAGGTAAATGGTTTTCCTGATCTAAGAAGTTGCTTCTCCGCTATTAGCATATTTAGCAGCAAATACATGAGGATGATTGACAGCACTAAGACCCGCCTCCTGGCTCTGGTTAGTTGTTTTTGTTAGAGAGAGGCGCATTTCTTCAGCAATAGTAGCTCATAACAAACAGTCACAGCATGGTGACATTTTTAACAAATATGTAAAAAACATATTTTTATAAAAGTTAAATGCTGCAGCTTTAAAACTCAATAAATTCATGATATTTTGTGTACTTGGTGTCTATTTCAGATAATTTCAAGCCCTTTTTCTGTTTGCTTTAGATACAACTTTTATAATATAATAAATTTCAGTTTCTTTAAATCTGGTTTTAGGAATTTAAAAAAATATTTTTCATTCATCATTCTGCTCAAGTGTTTTCGGTGTGGGCTTGTATTGTACTTGTATTTCTAAAACATGAACTGTCACATTGAACAAATAACATGTCGTATTTCTGGAGCGCCTCGCTGCTCGGATATGCAGAAACTCGCCAAAGTATTCACACCTCATGAAATTCTCCACATTACAAACTTCAGTGTGTTTATCTGGCAAACCAACACAAAGTGTAACATGCATTTGTTTTTAGACTCAAAACTTTACAGAAACATTGTTTTTTTGGGTGTGTCTCCACCAGTTTTATAAAATCTCCAAGCTTTGTAACAGATCTAAACTTTGATTAATCAATTCAAAGAAAAAGTTTGATCTAATCTTTTCCTTTAGTGGTCAATAACAAGCTGTCTTACAGAGTTCTGTATTTAGCTGTATCCATTTGTCCTTTAATGCTTTTAAAGGAAGCAATAAACTTTAAAGGAAGCCCTGCAGCATGTTGCTGCCACCACCATCTTTTAGAGTGAAACACATCAGATTCCTTTTTGTCCTGGATGCTGTGCAGCTGGAAGGATTCTTAATCTTACTGTTTTAGTTTCAGTTTTGTTTTGCTGCTTAAGTTTGGAACAGTATCAATTTTACAACTTTTAGCAGCTGACTAGCATCTTAAAAGCTCCGGTAGCGCCTGAACTTTGACCCCCAGCCACCTGTTGAATTTTCAACAGGAGTTGAAAAGGAGGCTTTGTGGACGCAGAGCAGGGACAGAAGGAGGAAGTTCACCCATCATGATGGAAAATGATCATATCCTGACTAAAATGTCTCACTGATCGACTTTCTATGTCTAAAAAGAGACTTATAGAGGAGTGGCAAAAGAAAATGAGGTGGATTAGCAGAGGTTGCTAACAACTGATGATGTCATCCAGGACATGTTACTGTGAAACATTATCTCTGCTGCCTGGAAATTAAGCTTTTTTCAACAGTCTTCAGCCAGAGGCCTCTTCAAATTCAATGCAGGACTGACTGCTACTGGAGATCCTTCCTGTCCACAGCATCATCTATGATTCTTTGAAGATACTTGGATGAATTAACTAAAGTATTTAAGTATTTTAAAATATTGTACAACTTTGTGTTGGTCTATCACATAAGGTCCAAATAAAATACTTTGTTTATAATCTTGACGCTAAAAAATGTGGAAATTTTTAGGAGGTGTGAAAACTTTAACCAAACCGTCCATTGTTTCAGCACCATATGGTGATCCCTCTATCTTTGGTTATTCATCATTTCAGTTTCTCCAGCTGGAAACGAATCGGTATGTGACAACCCTGCGCTACAAAAAAACCACAGCGGCTTCGTGATAATGTCAGACTGCGGCGTTTCCATGCGTTGCTCCGCCTGCATCAAATCTTCAAGAATTTCCCTCCTATGTCAGGCATAATGTGAAGCGACAGCAGCTTACACGCCAACAGGCCGTTGGTCTTTGCTGAAGCACGGCCCACGAGTCGGTCAGGACACACAGTTTGGAAAGCATGCCTTCAGGATGTCAGAGATGAGATGCTGCAACATGCCGATCATCTCACACCATCACACTTTGGTAAAGCAAATGACAGCAAGATAAACAGGAAACAGAGACACAGGAAGCAGTGTCAAACTTTAGGGACTGAGGCAGAAACTATCAGCGCAACAGAGAGCTCAGAATCTCACCTACACTGCAGACACAAATCTCAATTTAACTGGCAAAAATCTCTAATTCTGCATGGTTCATCAATGCAAACCACTACTGAGGACAAAGTACAAATAAAAAATCATTTTTTTTTATGTCTATTTGATTTGTGGTTTTCCACTGACCAGAAAAAAAGAGAAGCGTCCTGCGCAATAAACTGTTTGCTCCTGCTTTTCCCACCTGAGAGCGTTTAGAAATGTGTAAGAGAACCGACTGATCGTGCAAGTCCCACAGCCACCAGCCTGCGGTTTGCACATCTCGGCAGCAGCCTGATTTCCCCATGCCTCCGTCTCTGTTTGTACAACTGAAGAGGAACAAGTGGAAATCATGAAATATAGGAATCTATGGGAAAAGGGGAAGCTTCAGAAAGAGGGCCTGTCTAACTGAAATACCAAGAATTATGGAGAAGTGACAGAAAGGGAAGCACGGGAAAGGAATTGTTAAACAACATGCAACTGAAACTGTTTTTTTTTTTTATCGCAACAAGTCAGAGGGAACATAAAGGTCCGCTAACAGAAGGCAGGAGGTGAAGTGAAATATAAGGATCACCAGGTCACGTAATGCATTTATCTTTATTTATCTGCTTTGCACATCAAACTTCTTTCTGACTACTTTTTTATTTTTGCAACCACGTTTCCTGTATTTGTTACGAGTGAAAAGGACATGAATCTGTTAAACTAAATGTTTCCATGATTCTGCAGATATGAAATCAGGACAAATATAGTGTCTGTGAATAAACTTTTATCTCCTTTACACATGTCTTCTTAATTCAGCCACATTTTAAAGCATGCTTAAATTCATGCCAAAACATCCAACCTTCATTTTTGTTTTGGTTTTTAGACATTCAGAGACGGCTGCTGGTGTCCTTTGGATCATTGTCCAACCTCAAAATCCAACTGCTGTTGAGATTAAGGTCATAAACTGCAGGGTTTGTTGTTTGAAAGCAGAAGTTAAGATTTAATCAACAATGGAAAGTGATCTAAATCCTGAATCATCCCTATGATGGATGTACAAGGTAAACTTGGCACTTTGTTTCCAATGTCCAACTTTTTAGTTCTTACTCCAACTGTTTATGTGGGCAAGTTTAGATAAGTATCTATTTTTATGGTAGTCCTTCCTAAATTTATGCAGTTAAATGGAATGTTCTTTTTTCTTTCCCATTTTGAAGAATGCACCAGGATGGGCCTCCATGTGACTGAAATAGGAAGTCCAACATTGGTAAATAACATTTTCTGCTCTATATCTACTTTACTTTTTTTTTTTAAACATATTTCTTAATTCTGCATTTGTCTCCCACTGTTTAGTGTGAAACAAGGGTCCTGCAATACTAAAGAAATGCTTTTTTGTAAAGTTTTTCTAAAACACATCTTTACTGGGGCAACACGTATTGATGGGGTTTCATTTATATTCTATATTTAATCAATTTTATATAAACACTTGAAATTTATTTGAATTCATGCTTTTCACCAACTGTTAGCATGCTAATGTAGCCATTTTGTTGTTAGGTTATTGTTAGCTAAGAAATTAGCCATATTTTGTCCTCTTGTAGTTTGCTATGTCCTTTTTACTTATTTATAACATCAATTAGTTTTTCTGGTGAAACATTCTGATACACCAGACTGATACAAGTATTTGGCTAAGTGTTTTAGTTGCTAGCTTTCACAGCTAACTAGCGTTAGCTTAGCTTGATGGTATCTGCTTAGACTGTAGCTATTATTTTATGTATTATAAACACTTCCAACATATTATTTAACACAAAACTAATGTTATTTATTTAATATATTTTTGACTATTGTTCCTTTATTACAACACATAACTAAGGAGGTGGGAGAAGAGGTCGCTAATCGTTAGTGAGTTTCTGTTATGTACTATGAATTTGTGACATCTTATGCTCTGTCTGTAAATGTGAAAGAGAATCAGCCGGTACAACTTGCTCAGACAAACATCTCTTTTGTAGACTGCGCTGCACGTGTTGCAAAACATGAAGCTCTCAGAAAAACCACCAAGTTTTTTTTCTTTTCTCTCAGGCAGGCCAAAGCAGTTCAGTGATGATGTAAGTCTTCCTGCTGATTTTAAAGTGATCAAGTTTGTTACACTGGAACGCACGAACTTCAAAGCACATTTTACTGAAATATAAGTATAACTCAAACATTAAATGTAAGTGTTTTACAAAACATAAATAAAGGGATGATTCGCGGTTCAGTATTATCAGATTTTTCTGTGGAAGTTTTTCTGACTCCAGATAATTTGGGGGAAAATTCACCAATGGAATTTTTTAGAGCATATCTAAAATATTCAAAAAAGTTTAAATATTTAGGCTCAATGCTATTAGACATGCTATTGACTGGCTTTTGGAAAAGCAGCCAATCAAAGAGTGGCATTAATTTTTCTTGGTTCTGATTGGCTGACGTGGCGGGAGCAGAAATAAGGAAGATTGTAGATGTTAGCTTCTGCGGTTGCGACAAGACAGTTTCCACTGTGTGTATATTAATGCATATTAAGATATATTTGGTTTTTGAACCATTAAAATAGGAAGTTATTAGTGTTGTAGTCGCTTCCTTAAGTATTTTAGCTACATGTGAGTGTCTGTGTTTCTTAACCTACATGAATACCAGGGTCCAATTTAAAGTAACAATATCTGTATATTAAAAAGGATATTATGAGGGGGACATTGCTCATTGTTGTTTTGTCCTGCAATGTTGAAGCAGTCAAGACATCCATAGTAACGCTTTTTGTTTTGGTTTGTGGTGTAAAATCTACATATAATGACAAACCGTGAACAATGTTATGGGATGGGAGCACAATTTAGATCCAGTTGGATATAATATAAATGGTTATTAAATGAACCTACACTGAGGTGACCTGAACAGAAAAGCAGCTAAAATGTTGAAGCCATGATCAGGCTGGACTGTAGAGAAGGGAACCTTTAGCGCTGGGCAGCCGCCCAGGTCTCATGGATATGAGGAAGTTGTGACTAAATATGGAATAGGAAGAAAGCTTTAATTTTATGTTTGTCATGATCACACATCCTGATTTTTCATTTTGGGAAGCAGGTGTCAGATCACAGTGTAGACAAACACAAAAGGTAACAATAAAAAGTCACAACCTGATATACGGGCGATCTGATCCTCAAATTACTAATAGAGCAGATGATAAACTATGATATGAGGAGAGGCTCGCTGCAGGGAGAGATGTTAGCGGCGTAGCGTGGACGCAGGGCGCCTGCTGGAAGTTGCTGTTTCTGTGCTTCTCTCAGGGCCTGAAAATAACTTGGTGTGCAAGGTAGAGGAACCACAAGTGTCAAACCACGGCAGCGACACATTGAGCACAACTTGCAGGAACGCTAAATACAGCCTACTTTTCCCCTCACACACGACAAAAAAAAACTTGCAGCCATGTTTTCGGGAACTAGTCTCCCTCTCACTCTCATGCCTCTGAAATAGCAAAAGGCTCCATCTGAATCACAGAAAGTGAAAGAGAACCAAAAAAAATAAAAAATTCAGCGGGAAGGTTCATCTTGCAGGCGTGTAACTTCAACTCAACGTTTCTCCTGATTTTCAGCGAATAAGAAAAGGGCCTCACTATGACCTTTAAACCTCCTTTCTGTTTGTGTGCGTTTGTAGACTGTGTGACTATTCTGTCCGACAAACTCCATCCCGAGCTGTGAATAGTTATTTGCAACAGGAAACAACCTGGGTTTTGAGGTTTCGAGCTTTCGATACTTTGAGGTTCCGTGTCCCACATTTAGTCTCCCCCGGCCCACTATTTGCCTGTTGTGTGTTTTTTTTTTCACTAAAGAGAACTGAGCAGCACATGATCCTGGGCGATAATTTTAACTAATTCTGGCTTTTATCACAGAGGCAGCCATGCACAGATGTACCAGATACTTGCACTTCCCTTCTTTCTCTCTGTCCCTGTGCAGAGATACGCACACACACACGCTAATGTACATGGATTAAAAATATATATGCATTATGCATCTATGTATACCACAAACTGTGCCATTTTTCTTCCACATTTGGAGCTAAACATTTTTTTAAAAACGTGCTCTTTGACATTTTTCAGCAGAAATTGCAGATCTTGTAAAGAACGAAGTGTAAGGAAATTTCCTGCCTGAGTCAAGTTCCCTTCCTGACATCTCACCGGTAAAGTCAAAGAGAAAGCCTTTGTTAGTAAGCATGCATTTATATATATATGTGTGTGTGTGTGTGTGTGTGTGTGTGTGTGCGGGCGTGCGCGCAGGTGTGTGACCTCTGTGGTGCAGTGATGTGCTGATCTCTTTCTGCTTTGGCCCTGCTCCTAAACTCTTTATCTCCAGGAGTGTTGAAACTGTCTGATGGCAAGTTCTTCTTAGGAAACTCTTACACATCCTATTTCAGTTTCCTCTCGCATCTTATTTTTGACTGCGCGCTGCTAATCTTTGCCGTTATCTGGATATGTGGAACGCTGCAGATAGCACATGACAAGCCTTTTTTTTTTTGTCACGATGAACACAGCCATTTTTTTTCTCCATCCTAAGCAGAAAAATTTCCACTTAAACACCTACAGAGTTTAAATCTTCACCTTCTATCCAGGTTTTTTTTCCTTAGACACCCATGAATGATGAATATTTCTTGCTCTTTCACAAACCACCCATGTTAGGAGACTTGAGCTTGCTTCATCCTCATTTTCACCATCAAATTCCCCTGCTTGATGTTCACAAACTCAAATCAAGGCCACATTAAGTATTCCTTAAGATTGGGGTTCTTAATGACATGCCATGGATCAAAGGCGTCTCTATTTCCTCCACCTTTCCTGCCAATGACCTAAATGTGTCTCTTTGCATCTTTAAATGAATTTTTCCAGGGGGTTTAGTCTGTACTCCCGATGGAGCTACATGGGATGAACTTAGTTGAACATTTTTATATGTGTTTTGCTTTTGATCCTGACATTTTCACATATCTGTCTGGGTTTCATTTGGATGCACTGGGAATGCTGCTGCAGTGTTTTTTGTTTTTGTTTTAGATTTTGTGGCTCCTGTTTGTTTGCTGCTTCACTGGACGAACTCATCACACACATATAGCGGCTCTCAAAAGTCTACACACCCCTGCTGAAATGCCAGCTTTTTTTTTTGCAGTAGAAAATAAGGCTGTGATAGTTAATATGAAAATGTTTTCCACCTTAGATATGACAAAATCTGTTTCATGTACCTGAAAAATTACATCTTGTAGTAGAAAAAAAATAAAATTTGCTCTAAACTTTTTGCATAAGTGTGCACTGATACATTATTAAATCATCTTTACATATAGCCTTCAACAGCCATAACAGTGAATCTAATATGTTTGTTCATTTATATCCATTAGTTAAAGCCATAAGGGATCAAAATTATCTCATTAATCAAAGGTATCAGTCAGGAGAGGGGTGTGAAATAATTCTGAACAAGTTCCAACAAGTACTGGTTGTCAGAACAGTCTCCTGCATCATCCATGTTTCTGGACAGAGATGTAAGTTTCAAATCTTCCATAAACAATGCTGGAAATGAGCACAGTAAAAAATGGAAGTGGCAGCATCATGCTGCGGGGTTGTTTTTTCTGCCAGTCTTGACTCAAAGCATTCTGGTTTCTGCTAAAGATCTGAAGATAAAGATGGATTTTATTTGTCAGTATCACTGTGAGTGCAAACACACATTCAGGTCAACAAAGTCTGACTTCAGAAGAGGAAGATTGAAGTTGTGGAACGGCTTAGTCAAAGTCCAGAGGTTAATTTGGACTGAAAATATGTGGGGCCACCTAAAGAGATTAATCTGATGGACCTCAAATAGTTGAACTGAACCAAAAGGTGCTTCAACAAAGTATTAGTTTGTAAATCAGGGGTGTCCAAAGTGTGGCCTGGGGACCATTTGTGGCCCTTGAAAGGATCTCGGTTGGCCCCTGACAACAAGTCAAGAATGGTAAAAAATGTGGCCAACAAAATGGAAAACTTTCAAAATTGATGACCCAACAGATTTGGAAATTGCCTGTTTTTCTTCAAATAAGACAACAGTCTAAGTACATTTTATACCTTTGATCTTTAATGATATACAGATTTTGAGAATTGTTATTGTCAAACAGGTAAATATGAAAGAAGACAATTTTTGAAATTTTTCTATTTTGTGGCCCAACAATAGTTACATTTTTCAGTTTTTGTCTCTGCCTCAGAAAGGTTGGAGAAAATTAACAGATTTTTGAGTTTTTCAGCTGAATTGCCATGTTGAAGGTTAAACAAGGAGTTCTAATTGACTTCCAATTAACTCAGGGGTGTGTACACTTTTTAGACTCCCTGCAGGTCAGGTGATTCTTTATACTTTTTACTCCAGATCTGGTTGGGCTGTGGGAGCAGTCGTACCTTTGTCCCCCCGGTTGTTCTGCTGATGGGTGGAACCGGCTGACAGGTCTTCGGGGACGGCCATGGGTTCCTCTGCCTCCTCAGACGCTTCGTTGGCAGGGGGGCTCTCCCTGCCTGGGACGGGGGGGAAGACACACACCAGCAAACACCCATCACTCACCACGCAACCCCTCGACACGTCTCTCAGGAGGAGATAAATTACCTCCCGCTGATGCAAAGTGGCTGTTTGTGGGCCTATTGTCCCGACTGTGAGCTACATTTCAATCATGAGGTGGGCGAGCTTTTACCTGGCATCTGCGCCATTTCCTGGGCCTCTTCGGTCTCCATGCGGTGCAAGTATTCTGCAGAGGAGATGTAGATGCGTATAAGTTTAATCAAGTTCAATGTTAGAAGCAGCTTGAGTGGAGTTAAGGGTGTGACTCCATCAGCACAGCGGGATAACTCTTGTCACAGCCAGCGTCCCCCGCGTTACATTACAAAGAATTACAGACATTTTCATTATAAGCCCTGACAGAGAGGCTGAGCTGCAGCGCGGCCCCGGCTCCGGCTCGCAGGGGCCCGCCGGTGGGAATGGGCTTTCACACCACATTTGTTATTTATTGTTAATTTCCTGCCACGTAATCATCCAAAAATGCAAACTGACTGCCGCAAAATTAAGCAGAAAATTAACTGGCCTCGGGGTCACGGGGGATGCGGGCGACCGGCGTGCCCGGCTGATCGACGCTCGTGTTCTCTCTAATTTACTGAGCATGCATCGCTGAGTCCGCGGCCCGAGCGCAGACACCATCAGAATCACGGAGAGGGAGAAAAAAAAGGCGGCTGAGAGATAGATGGCTACGAGGAGGCCAGGAGTCAAAGGAGAACGGGCACGAGAGAAGAAACTTCTGCACATTTTATCAAGATTTTCTGTGAGAAACCAACATCAAGAAGATCAGAATTGTGAGTTGGAGGGAAAATAATGTATGAGTTGTCAGCCCCACTTTACTCTGATGCTCCTAGATAAAATCCCGGAGGATTGTGTTGGCTCTGGAGGAGCTGCAGACACAACGAGTATCCATGCACTCTACTAACCTGGACTCTGGGAGAGAAAAAGGAAGTTTGACATGTAGGAAACACAACAAACATGAAACATGGTGGTGGCAATATGCTGTGGACTGGAAAGTCAGAGTTGATAAGGCACCCAGGGAAGAAATTTCTCTTGTCAAATGAGAGAAACTTTGAACTGTATTGAGGAATATAATAACTGAAAATTCATGTCTCCTAGTTTGAGAAACTGGTGCTGCATTTTTTTAGTGAGTTGATATGAATATGGACGGAGCTAATCAGAGAAGAATCCTGGAAAAAACCTGTTAGTCTGGAAAAAATAAAGACCGGAGGTAAAGTTTTAGCTTCTAGGGGAATAATGACCCTAAAAACACTGGAAGAGCTGAAATGGATTCCATCAAAGCATGTTCATGTTTTAGAATAGCCCAGATGCAATATAATTGTAAAAATGCTGTTAAGAGTTGCTCTCCATCCAGTCTGACTCAGATTAAGTTACCAACGTATGTTGAACACCTAAACGCCTCAGTTTTTTATTTAAAAAAATATTTTCACTTCAGAATTATGCACTTCTTTACATTTCACCTCAAATCCCTTTACAACACTCTGAAGTTAGAGGTTGTAATGTGACAAAATGTGAAAAAAAGTTCAGAGGGTGTGAATACTTTTGCAAGGCACAGCAAGGGACTGAAGTTCTCTTTATTTATTAATTTTTTCGCGCGAGCCGAGGCAATCCAGAAGCGATCCTCTGGCCAGGGCTGAGTATCTGAGGAGTCACCAACGCCCGTGGCCCCATTAATAATGGATGGCCCTCAAGCCTGCAGCAGATGGGCCCCGACAGCCTCGGCCCCAGCGCCGCCACTTCAAGAAGCCCGCGCTGGGGCGGCTGCCCGGTCCAAGCAGCCACACAGGGAGAAGTGAAGCTCCCGAAAATAGCGAAACAAGCCCAAGGGAGAAGGGGAACCCAGGCCTTCCTGTTTTACTGACAGATGGCTCCACACATTTGGAACGAACAGTGGGAAGCGAACCGGGTCCGCTCTGTCGCAACGCTCAACGTCAGGTCGGGAGCGCGACGCCTACAGATGCCAACCAGGATGCAAGTGCGAGAGCAAGAGGAAGAGGAGGAGGGGAGTGGGGGCAAAGGTCAACGGTGCAAATGATTTGTGTGTTACCTCAGCATCTGGAGTTTGCAGACAGGACTCCTTTCTCGTGTACCTTTATAGTTTTCGTCAGGGTACATGAATGCTTGGTGGGGTGGGTTCATGGGGTTATCTTGACTAAAATAAAGGCCTTAAGACGGAGTTCCTACATTCTCAGCCACAACACGCCTGCCTCGGCGTTTGGAAAGTAAGTTACTGGGTAGAACAATCAGGAAGTAACTCTTCAGCTGAACCAGTGACTCTATTTTCAAGCTGTTTTCACTCTTTACATGCGACAGACAGTTTTGAGTTGTTCTAATTTTATTAGTGTCTCATTTGTACTTCAGCTTTTCTTATTTTAAAAAATGGCAGCGTTGCACGTTCAGATTCCACTTTCCCCTCCTTTAAAAACCCAAAATGTTTTAATTCAAGCTCAGTGTTGCCAGTCTGAAACAAAGCGAACTCAGGCGTGTTGGTGGATGAGTCTTGAAGAAAAGTGGGGGCAAGTGGAAGATTTGTGCTGGTGGGGTGGAAGTCATCGAGAAGACTTCTGACACAAAGCGCAACAGGACTGGAACAGTTTTTGGTCGTAGTTTTGTCAAGTGGGGAGATGCAGGAAGAGGCTTGTGGGTTGACAGAATTCTCGGTCTTCCTCCTGCGTGTGTGCGTGTGTGTGTATGTGTGTGTGTTGGATAGTGGTGAAGCACTAGGGGTAGAGTTAGAGGGGGTGGAGGGGTAGGTTTGAGCCTTCTGCTCAGTGCGAAGTGCAAAAGCTACACCAGGGAGCAGGGTGGAGATGAGAAAGCAACGAAACCGTTAACAGATACTGAGGACCACGCCAGCGCAGTGTGGATACTCAGGAGAAAGCTTCAAAAACTGCCTCCTCTCAACTTAAAACCTACAGAGTTTTACACTTAAAATTATCTGAAAAGCTTAATAATAAAACAAGAAGGAGAACAAATGTACTTTTCCTGTTTTGCAATCAGGAAACAGAATAAAATCCAAATTGCTGCAGCACAAAAACACTTTATTACCTTCAAATAAATTTGAAATTTCTCCCCAAACTGATTAAATGTTCCTCACCTTTATTTTGCGTTTTTTTGCACAAGCTGAATTATTAATTTTTCTCTCCCGTGGGTGCCTTTTATTACCACCAGTTATTAAGCTATAACAGTCACCTTTGTTCTCCATATATACACACATGGAGATTCTCATCAGTAATTCATGAAATGTATGGGTGGAAGTGGGTAGAGGGTGTTAGCAGATGTGTTCTGGGAGCCCATGGAGGGGTGGAGGGGCGAGCAAAGGTGCTCTGAGGAGAAGTTTCCTTCATTTGCATCTGACACACTTCACTACTCTGCTATTCAGACAGTACAATCATTTTAATAACTGTCTGTCTTCCTGCACCCAACACACACACACACACACACACACACACACCAACACACACACACATGCACACTCTTCTGGTTCTTCTTGACAAGAAAGATGATGTATCTGCAGAGAGGTTTTGCAGCACTTCACTTTCCATGTGAGCTTTGAAAAAGCCCCATTTGAGCAGGTACTGCCTTCCACTTCACACCTATTTTATTCTCTCTTTTTTTTTAAAAAAAATTGCACCATTATATCAATTATAATTATAGTAAGATTTAATTAAATGTATTATAGAATTTTAGCAGATTTTTTAAATTTAAAATTAATTTTTCAACTATATATGCTACACATTTTTTTAATCAATTAGTATTTATGACTTTTTCCCTGCATCAAACCTGAAGGGCACGGAGAATAATGTCAGGCTGAATTTATTAAAAGTCGGAAAACATAGTGTTTCCTTTCTTTTTCTAAGTGTTTGGAAGATAAAAACAACTTTATTTCCTTTTCTGCTGGGCGTTGATGAACAACTTTTCACCTCAGAGGCAGAAGTGTAAAAAGTTCCGCCTGTACGTTTTCCTCCAACGGAGACGCGAAACAAACTGAAAATGTGGTTCAACTGAGAACAGAGACACATACCAAGTTTTGAGGTTTGGGGAAAATGATTTGATTCATTGATTATTTAATAGTGCGCAGCGCGTTTTCGACCCTGCGCGGCTCGGTGCGGACTGATTTCCTGTTTAAAGAGAGCAGAGTTAACTTTTATTTTAAGCCCATAATTTCGTTATAATGTCTTTTTTTTTAATTTTGATAAAAAATCCAAAAGTTGGTTCGGTTATTCTGTGAAACTTCAGAGTTGTTCTGTTGGACTATCTGAAGTTTACGCATCTGTTGCAACAGGTGCCGCTTCATGAGAAGTTAAACGTGTTAAAATGATAAGGAAACGCGCAAGCAGCCCAAACAAACCACAAACACGACATTAGTATTTTTGTGTAAATTTAATTAATTTATATGTTTCATTATTTAATTTATCCTCATTCCCAAAAGAAAAAAGGCCCATGGGAAAAAAAGGGGAACATTTCCACTACTTCCTATAAATTAGTGGCGAACAACGCGGAAAATAGAAGTAAAAGCAAAATCGTCACATTGAGTTTTAAAATATGATTCTGTTTAGTAACTAGTTTTATAACAAGATGACATTTTATAAAAACGAGCGGCGGCAGTCGGGAGCTGATGCTGAGGCGCACCTGCACCCAAACTGACAGGAGAAACTTCTTTTTCCAGACGCAAACGTTTCCATCGTTCCTTTTAGAGCGAACCGAGCCGTTTCTGCTGGCTCCACCAACACAGCCTGAGAGTTCAGCGGGAAGCCCGACAAAAAAAACACAAAACAGCGCGGTGGAGGTCACTTTACCTGCTATTCCTTGAGTTTGCAGAATGAAGTTCTTCCAACTCTCCCCGGCTCCATGTGCAGAAGGTCGCAGCGCCGCGGCGGCCCCATGGAGCTGCGCCCTGAGTCCCTCCCCTCTCCACTGCACTTCCTCGTTCCAGCCCAACATGTCTATGCCTCTGAGCTCGGCTGAGGCATTTTGCTCTGCTTTTATCCACACTCTGCGGCGGGGAGTCGAGCCCACCGAACCCTTGGCACTTGCTTTGTGCCGTGCCAATAAAAGCTGACACCCAGCAGACCATCACTGGCAGCCATGCATGAGATGGGATGCTGCGAGCGAGGAGAGTGGACCATTCATTGTTTATTTATTTCATTCACACGCAGGGAGTTGATGGGGGCCAGTCCGCGCCTGCATATTGGACAGCTCCCCTTCTGTCACCTGTTCTGGCTCTGAACTAGTCCATGAAATTAACTCAAGTGTTTTTCTTTACCTTGTAATGAGCTTTTCTTTTCTCTCTATTCAATATTTCATCCATTACTGTCCCTCCATGACCTTTTTAGAGTTCAGGCCCCGTTTTACATTCTAGGAGCTTCCCAGTAAATCAGAATATAGTTGATCTGGATCAGATTTCAGTATTTTAGCTGTTCTATCTGATAATAGTTGGTAAGCTGATGAAAATCTCAAATTGAGGTTCCATGAAAAGTTTTCACATGCCGGGATCCAGCTTTTGGTACCTTTGGTATTGTGGGTCGGTACCAGATCCTGCTGGAAAATGAAATCTGCATCTTTGTAATGTTTTTCAGCTGAAGGAAGCAGGAAGTGGGCTAAAATGTTCTGGTAGATGGCTGTGTTGGACCACAACCACCAGTGGACATGGCACTCCAGATCTGGAATCAGATCTGGAATTTGGATTCTGTGCCTCTGACCGGAAAACTAATTTTACTTCACAATCCTCTCCAGCCTGCAGTCGTTAACCTTTTCTACCACACTTTATCCTTCCACTAAACTTTTCCTTGACATACAGACCCATTCAATCAATTAGAATATTATTAAAAAGTTTATTTATTTAAGTGAAGCACATTATATAGGTTAATTAGACAAAGACAGATGTCTTAACCAGTGGCGATTCTAGCCCTGTTTTAGGGGTGCTTTAGCTTTAGCACCCCTAAAACTGTACCTCAGCACCCCTGAATAGGATTACTACCCCTCCGTAAAATACCGTTAAATATCACGTCTCATATCGAACCGATACATAATTGTCCGATAGACACGCCCATCACACACATATCAACACTAAATGTAACAATAACGACCAAAATAAAACACAGGAAATATTAAGGTCAGCTAAATTGTCGTGACGGAGCTCAACAGGACCCCAGAACGCTACAGACCGACGCTGCCGTCACGGTCGCCTAGAGACTCTACGCAGCCCGGCGAGCTGCTATCAACCCGCGTCTTTTTAAATTACCACCTGATACTCCACCGTCCTTAAAAGCAAAAACTGGCAAAAATACAGATGTGAGGAGGAAGACGCTCATTCCAGGCTGAACAATGTCAGTGAGGATGGACAATGTGTCCATCGATGGACAAAATAGTGTCCGTCGTGGCGCAGTGTGCTGCTGTTTGATTTTTTGTATCCGATTACTCGATTAATCGTAAGAATAATCAATGGATTACTCAGTTACTAAAATATTGGTTTATGACAGCCCTAGATAGGATCACATTTTCCACCTGCAACCTGAGTCTCTGGAGACTCAAGTGGCTCTTCATTGACTTAATATATGTATATATGTAACATCCCACACTGCTATGCTTTTTGTGTAATTCTTTTTTACATGTCCCCATAAAACACACTGACTACAATGTCCCCTGTGGTAAATGTGGTCTAGAACCAGCCTCTAAAAACCAGTAGAGACCATTATATAGATGTTTTTTTAACCAGCTATAAGGGGCCAGATTTGTATCATCAGCAGCTTTATTCAGACGGCAACTTGTAATGCAAAATATTATGCTTAGCAATTTTTGCAATGGCCAATGCAGTACTTAATTTATAATTATTTTTGTGATATTTATGATTGGAAATTGTGTACAGCATTGGCTTTATTTATTTGAATATTATTTTTTAGTTGTTCAGTACAAATGTCGTATGTGTGCAAAATATTTGGATAAATAATGGGTTAGTCTGATACTTAGCCTTGTTAATTACTCTTTTTGATCTTCTTTGAAGTTTGATTAGTGACTGTTGTGTTGTTAATTTCCCAAACTTCTCTGGAGTCACTTAAATAATGTAAAACTAAAAAACAGCACAGAATGTTTGGGTCAGGCTGTTTCTTTGCAAAGAAAAAAGTGTTTAGTCTTGAAACTATGACAGGCCAACTGCATGAACTGTGAACTGAACAGTAAAACTCTGACTCAAAATGTTTACCATTGTTTAAAGAAAAAAGGCCAACAGCTACATAACGTTCAGATAAAAATAATTGTAATGCAATTTCTAAATATGATTTTCAAATAAAGTTCAGGTTAAGGACTAGTGAGAACTGGTCATTAATCTGACCTTCTACCTTGATAATAAACTGTTTTCATATTTATTAATCCTATGAATTTAATAAAATGTTCTTCAAATGAAATGCATAGTTTTGAGTAGATTTTATTTTAATTTCTGGGTTCAGACCACAATAGGACTGTGTCACTGCAGCTGCTTGTGTCTCATTAATGTTAGCAGATGATGGGAGGCATGATGTCGTCTGATTCTGTTTCATATGTATATACAGCTCTGGAAAAAATGATCAGCCCTCCGATTTTACTTTTTATTAGCGCAAGTAAACAAATAAATAATTGTTTAAGTAAAATGAAGACTGTTGAACTACTGACAACATGTTTCTGAAATTCCAAGCAAAAACTTTGTAATTATTTTCAGAAAATGAGAAAAGGTCAAAATAACAATAAAAGATGTGGCGCTTTCAGACATCAAATAATGCAAAGAAAACAAGTTTATATTCATTTAGAAACAACAAAACTAATGTTTTAACTCAGGAAGAGTTCAGAAATCAATATTTGGTGGAATAACCAAGAGGTTTTCATTGGGGTTCAGTGCAGTGGGCTTTTATATTTTTCCAGACCTGTATGAAGTTGTTAACAGTTTTAGTTGGACAAAGCTATTTAATTTCTTATGTGAATGTATGTAAATAAGCAGTGAAGTTTAGAAAAATGCACCAACGAATATCTTCTTATGGCTTTTACCCCTGCTGGGGGCTCAGCACCCCTAAAGGTCAGATCCTAGAATCGCTCCTGGTCTTAACACAGTTATTTTTCTTCATCGAGATTCATTTCTGCTAACAGCTAATAAAAAAGAATCACATTTAAAATTAGAACATTACATCAGACCAATTAAAAAACTATTTTTAGACTTAATTAAAACGTATTTTCTAGTTTATTGAATATGAGGTAGATGCAGCCTGACTGTCTGCAGGACATTTGTTGACAGAAGCCCCTATAATTGCAGAGGCCAAAACAAAACTTTCCTTTTTTAAAATGTTTTTTTATTAGTTTTATGTAATTGCGCTAATCTGATCATTTGCACTTTGGGGTTTCGTGAACCTTCAGCCATAAACTCAACACAAATATATCCTAAAAATTCATCAGTCTGTGTAAAATAAATCTATATAATGCATTAATTTCCCTTCTGCACTAAATAACTGAAAGATTAATGTTTTTCACCTTTATAGCAGATTCAAATGTAAACCAGGTTTTCCAGTTCCCAAAATGTCCATAATAATCAGTCTGTCCTTTAATTTGTTGCGTCCGCAGCAGTGCGTCCCTTCAGCTCAGTCCTGCAGTTGATCTTCAGGCTGATATGCATTAATTTTCTGACATGTGGTTTTCCCTCTGGTTTTCTGCAGAGGCTTCTTGAAACCAGCACCGTCTCACTGACTTCTACAGCTCGACGTTACTGCAGGCATTCCACCTTTTGCATCAGAGTTGATTATTTAAAACAATCTTCCTGTCTGCAAACGCGACCACCTCCACCTGCCATGCAGCTCTGAAAGCTGAGAATGAGACTTTAGAGCAAAGAATGTTTTCTTCATCCATTGATTTGTGTTTTAGCCAAAACATCATTTCTAAATATTTCTTTTCATTTTCTATGACCATCTAATGGACTTTCCCCCCAATGTTCTTTATAAGTATTCACATTCCTGATGGAGCAACACAAAACATTGTGTAACTGTGAAGTTAAAAGAAAAAAGACCTAATTTTTATGTTTTCTTTCCTTGCAAATATAAACTTGAAAGATGCGGCAGGCATTTGTATCTAGAATTCTTGAGTCAATTCTTTGCAGCAGCTATAACTAGTTTGAGATTGGATGAAGAGTGTCTGTGGCATCGATTTCCACTGGATCGCAGCAATAATTAGGTCAAGGTCGTTCTAACACATGGATATGCTGGGATGTTGTTGTTCCAGCTTGATGTTGAAGGTCATTGTTCAAATCCCCACATCATAATGCTGCCACCACCATGTGCTGTTTTTGTGCTTGTAGGTCAGAAAGTTCAATCTCAGCCACGTTTACTGTGGCTCCAAGATGACAACGTCCAAATGGGCTTTTTTCTGGCTCTCTTGCAATTAAATGATTTACCTGCTGGGTCTGTAATTAATTAATTCGAAGTAATCACATTTTAATTGAAAACCATATATCGACAAAATAAGCAACATTTTTAATTCAAAAACTCTCTTTGCTGCTAAATTACTGAATAAACAGACATATGAGCTCAAAAACAAAGATATTTGTTGTTTTTAGTATGTTATTTAGGTTATTAAACTGTCAGATTGGTGCAAAATGTTGTTCTATTCATTCAGCTTTTCAGTTTCTCAGGATCTCCTGATCATTCATGGAACTTTTTTAGAAGTGTGGCTTGTGGACATTGAGGATGTCGGTGCTGCTGCTACGTGTTTAGCATTGAGATGCTATTTGTGCTAAATGGCTAACTCCTATTAGCACAACTTGAACACATTAATACTCTTTAAGTGTCTCCAGTCCATCACTGGACTGATGTTGCTTGTGCGTCAGATTTACAGACGTACCAGAAACGTCTGAATACAAAGGTTCTGGCTCGAGATTTTGAAAAGGAAAGCAAATAAAATTTTTATGCAATATATTAATCAAAATTAGCACATTAAAGTCCCAGTCATAAATTACACACGTAGGTACTTTATTTACCAATTAGATGATATTTGAAGGTGGTTGGTTGTGCTGGATTTAATTTACAGTTATGCAGTAGATGGATGCTACGTGACAAAAGTTGGAAAACTTTAAGGGGTGTTAATACTTTTGCAAAGTGCTGTAACGTCTCTAATGATTAAATTAGAGCCTGACGCTTCCAGTTACATCCTCAGCTTAAGGCGTTGCAAAACAAGCAGCAGTTTCACACTTTTCTCCAGTTGTGACTGTTTTTTTTCCCACAATCCCACTGTCCTCTGGCCCCCGGCTGCGCTCTTATCTCAGGAGAAGCTGTGTGAGCTCGGCTGCTGAGTCACCTTTCATGGGAGGCTGCCCTTATCTCTGGAGAAGCACAACATTGAAGCGGTTGGTTACAAAAGGAGGAACTTTGGGCAGGAGCAGCCTGTGGTCCGCCATGTCTTCACGGCCAGAACAGGGATTGCAGCAACACTTCCTCAAAGCTTCACAGGGGTCACCTGTTTCTCACTCCAGCATGAAGAGGTGTGAAAAATACAGCAGAAGAGAAGCATGACTCAGCAAATATTTGGAAAAGTGTCTCCATTATTGACGCTTTTTGCTCTTCGGCTGCCTAGGATTTGATCTCCGTATGTTTTTCAGGTCACGTTTTTACATCAGATGCAATCAAAGTGCGCTAAACTCCGTGTTTCCTCAGGTTGAACTCATGGAAAGCATGTTGCTGTAATTAATACCAGCAGCTTGCAGGTCTCAAAACATCATCAGGTAGCGGTGACGGTCGACTAGCGAACAAAAGGATCTTGGATGGTTCTTATTTCATGGATCTTTAAACAGTATTCACCATCTCGCATTTGGAAGCACAGGCAGCATGTAACCCTTAATTGGTTTCAACACCTTAATAAGTCAAAGACGTTCAACACTGATAATCACATTAAATAGTCCAATTTATCTAAAAAGTCAATTGCAAAGTGAAAAAGTCTCTTTCTTTAGGAATGCATTATGCTGTGAGGATGTCGGAGTAAATTAAATTCCCCTCTGCACACTAAAGCATCAATTTCCTTATGGTAATTATCTGCTGGAATAGACGTGTCACTAGAAGGAGGCAGGCATGCTTGACATTTAGCCTTTTTATGGGTAAAAATTAAGACGAGGAAAAGGAAATTAATCTCCAGCCCAGGCAGGCATTGAGAGATCCTGGAGGATAGCAGCTGAATCAATCATGATGATTGTGAGCCTGTTTTGAAAAGAAGCCACTGATGTGATTCAGACCACAGGCTGGAAAATCTGAAGAGGAAGATGAGGAGGAGGAGGAAGATGAGGTGTCTTCTTCACAAATAGAGTTATGATATCAGTGAGAAGGTTACAGACTTTGCTGCGTTTGAATCAAGACTGACACAACGACCGCATATGTGATTGTTTTTTGTTTTTTTAATGTTCTGACACGATATTCATTGTAATTTACTGGGAATTTCTGTGTCAGTCCAACACAAAGTGGGGCGGGAATCTGGAGGAGCTGCAGAGATCAGCAGCTCGGGTGGGAGAATTATCATTTATGGAGGTGTTGAAGGAAAAAAGTCATTTTTAAATGAGCCATGAAGGGGGAAAAGATGTGTTTAGCCTCCAAATTAAAACGTGGCAGTGGCAGCATCATGCTCTGGGGAGTGAGTTTCTTCAGCAGGAACAGGAAGCAGAATTGATGGGAAATATGAATGAAGCTAAAAACAGGAAGTTCCTCCAGTTTTTCCCGATTAAATTCACACTGAATCAACAAGTTGTTGGATTTTGTTGAGCTAATCCAGAATCATGAGTTTATTGGAAACTGTCCTGTTGATCAGAACCAGAATCAGCTTCAGCTGTTGTGGTGCTCAGAACCTTTCTTTGGCAAAAGTAATGAAGAACCAACTCATGTATTTCAGCTAAGATATAATAAGAGTCGCAGGTTTTGGCACTTATTCAGATTTTTATGGAATAATTGCTCTATATATCTAGAAAAGAAACTATGTCCTTTTTCGCAATTAGCATCAAAAGCTCAAACAATAATTTTGACTTCAATTTCACGTGCTCACTGCATTAAAATATTGTGTGTAAATATATAAACTTCACAGGATTTGTTTTGTAGCATTTTCACAAATATCAACATCCCATAGCAGAAACTGTCTCCATCTGCTCTGTTGCAAAAAATTGCATTTCTCTTAGTTTTAAAACCTAAAATTATGAATAAAATGATGGTTCTTTAAAAGCAAAAACACATTTTCTATGATAGATATTTATTAAAAGTTTTAAGCAGTCCTTTTTTCAAAAGATTATATAATATTAACAGCCTTAAACAAGTTTTATTTAGCTAAACGAGGGTAAAATGAGTGGATGTTACAGTCTGTGTTTTTCTGTTGAGCTTGTTTCCTGGTCTTGACTTGATCTCTGCTGCTCTTGTCTGCAGGCGTTGCCTCACATCTGACTCCAGAAGGTCCAGCATTCAGTGGAGCTCACGGTTCCATCAGTGGCTGCTAACGGGCCCAGATCATCACCCCTCCACCGCTGTGCTTCATCCCTCCACCGCCCCAGGGGTGTGTGCTCTGATACGTGTGAAATCAGTTTTCTCACACTTGAGGTTTAATTTAAATAAGTATACAACCCAGGATCGTTTTTATTATGTTCTACTGTGCAAAACCTTAAAACTGAAAGAGGTTGTACTTTAGTTTTAGATTTTCAAACCATCGTTTTAAGTTGAAATGTTTTGGCATAAAGGCCGTCAGCATCACAGATCCTGAAACAAGTGATGCTCTTTGACTTTGATCAGTGTGATGTTGTATATATATATACAGTACAGTACAGACCAAAAGTTTGGACACACTTTCTAATTGAATTCAATGAGAAGGTGTGTCCAAACTTTTGGTCTGTACTGTATATATATATATATATATATATATACAGTATAAAGAAGCCTCTTTGTCTGTAAATATGTTTTACCCTAAATTTATCAACTGGTATATTTTTATATTTGCTCAGTTCCAATTCATTAAAAATTCTCTGTCACTGCATTTTAAGCATTAAAATGTTTATTTTTGTATTTAAAAAAAGGATTATTTGTTTATTTGCATTTTTTTTATATATTTTACAGAAAATGCTTAAGTGGTTAAATAAGAAATCAGCAGAATGTCCCAATTTCTCTACCCGATTAATCATGAGAATAATCAACAGCTCAATCGATTACTAAAATAACCATCAGTTTCCCTGCTCTGCTTCTGCTAAGACCGTTTCCTCTGTGCGTATTAATCCATATTAAAGTATATTTAACGTTTGAACTGTTAAAATAGCTATGAGTCTGAAGTATTTATGAATTTTAGATATTCATGGATGATGGTGGTCCCACATCACCTGCAGAGATCCTTAAAATGGATGCCATGTCGGAGTGGCAGGAATCCATATGGAAAACATTGTTTATGAAACAAGGTGGAGGCAGCATCATGCTGTGTGGATGCTTTTCTTCAGCAGATGGGAATTCAGATAGATTTATTCACAAGACTGTCCTGGAAGACTATCTCCTGGAAGCAGGTTCATTCATTAGAAGGGCCTAGTCAAAGTCCGAACCTCTTTCTCAGATGCTCTCCATCCAATCTGTAGCTTCACTGAATACAAATACTTTCATTATATTGTAGTTTTCTTCCACCTTGTCCTGGTTTGTGGCATAAAATCCTGTTGTGGTTGTAAAAGTGACAGAAAGTGGAAACGTTCCCTGGGAATGAAAGTGAATGGCTGAATGTTGGCGGAGCGCTGCAGTTCCACGTGCGGCCAGCGCAGCCTGCAGATCAGGCTCAGCTGAAGCTTGGTGACACTAGTGAGGTTTAATGAACGGTGCCAGCAGGTTGTATTGTGGCTAAAGTGTGAACCGCTCCGAACTCTCAACCATAATTGAGAATCAAGGACAAGAAGCTTAAAGTTATTAACCCCTCAGTATGAAACTGCCCGGTTTTGTTCCCATTCCCCCAAAACAAATAGTGTGGTAAATGTGAGCTGAGTCTCCCAGCCGTCACCAAATCAGCAGCATGTTGGCGTAGAAATCCCTCCAAGTGCAAATCTAAACAAACTATAGATGAAGAGAAACAGGAAAACCAGCTCATTCCTATTTCCTGTGTAAGCGCGAAGCTGCTCAAACCACAGACATAAAGATATAGCTGGCAGGAACTTCATAATAATCTCTACACAATATGTTTGCCTCAGAATGATGTGACTGCTGGCGGCTGCAGCAGCAGCAGCAGCAGCAGCAACAGAAGAAGATGATCGCACCACAAACTGCAGCAGCAGCACCAAACCTGCTGCTGCTGCTTCAAACACAAAGATGGTGGATTGAAAACAATTTACTGCCATCCATTTACCCCCCCCCCCCCCCCCGAACCACACACACACTTAACGACTGAGTGCGTCTGTAAGAGAGCAAATGTATACAAGGACAATGCAAACGCTCGGCACCCAGAGTTAGAAAACCACTCATCTAAATCAGGGAAATTATGATAATGGAGAAACTTATTATTCTCCCACTGACTCCGGATCAGTTTCTGACGTTCTATTCACACAAACTGATTGGACGACATAAAGAGGAAGATGACGCTTCAGAACTTTCTCATCTTCACGGGGTTGAGGCCTCTCCAGGCAGGAAGCCGGGCGCTCAGGTAGGGGTTACAGGGGGTCACAGAGGTCACCATCCTGGACAGCGGCGCCGCACGCTCATGTCCTCGGGTCCATCTGTGGAAACATAGGAAGCATGTAGTGTCCAAAGTGTGGCTTAGGGGCCATTTATGGCCCTTGAAATGATTTTGTTCGGCTCTTGACCACAAATCAGAACTAGTGAAAATTCAACCTGTAAAACTTTTTTACCCAAAAATCTATTTTTCTTTTAATAAGGCAACAATCCAAAGTCCACTTTATGTTCTGGCTCTGTAAAGACGAACAGATTTTATTAAAATGCTTTTTATTGTTTAGCAGGAAATAATAAAAGATCACAATAAACACATTATTTCATTTTTAATTTAATACTTTTGTGGCCCGCCATGAGTTAAAACTTTTTAACATCACTGATGTAGCGCATATGTGTCAAACTGAGGGTCCGTGGGCCAAATCCGGCCTCCAGAAGTTTTTATGTGGTCCTCTAAACTCAAGATTACAGTCATTTTTAAATATTGTATTTTATCAATCAAATCAACAGTTTATCTATAACACGAGATTACACAAAGGTGAAAATATATTTAACTTTATTTATGTTTAATAGGAGCTCATCGAACGGAGGAATAGCTATTTATTTACATTTTAGCCATTAGTTAATAGGTGTAGATCTTGATTCGGCTGAGAATGAAAATGAGTTTGAGACGGATGTAGGAAATTCAGACAAAAGTAAAACCTACTGCACAGTGGCAGCATTATGCTGTGAATTTCCCCCAAATTCAAAATAAAGGAATACTGTCAATTTGTCAAAACAGAAAATGACTAAAAAAAAAAAAGTAGAAATACAACAAAAATAGAGTTCAAGATCATATTTAAAAAACAAATTATTTTGGTTTCAATCGAACTAGAGACAGAAATCCCAGGGAGCGTCCGCCCGTTGCTGCAGACCGTTAATCAATCCAAGAGCCTGTGTTTCTCTCTGCTGGGGAAAACGCTGGGAGGCCAGCCTAATCAGCAGAGGAAACAGATCTGAGAGGGTGTCAGGCACCAGGAAAATGGATCTGGGTTGTGAAAAACCACCGTTACCACGAGCTGCTCTGGATTCAGCCATCTGGAGATGCCTGCTCCAAAAGCCAGTAAAGTTTGTTAAACTGGGGCCCAGCTAGGAAACAGGTTTCCACCTCCTCAACAGACAGCCAGCTCTCCCAGAGGGGAACGACACTTTTCTTTCTTTTTTTTTCGCTCTGCAGATGTTTGATGTCTGTCGTCATGTAAAAAAGGTTTTCCTGATATAAAATACCTTATTTTAATTGTATATGAATTTTTTTACTGATTTTTGGAGAAGTTTTCATTTTTTTTAACTCCGAGTATCCAACCTGTTTATCTTCTTCCTTTGTTTTTTAAGCCTCATTCTTCTTAGCATTTTTAAATAATGTTGACGTAAATAAGAATTTCTTCTCAGTAACTCAGCTGGTCTGATAAAAGTCAAATTAATGAATAAAATACAGACAGATTCAGATGCAGATTCTTATATAGCTGTAAATAAAGTCACTTTATTAACAGGCACCAAAACAGAAAGATAGAAATACTAAATAATATGGCAATAATGCAAAATAAGACTAATATTTTATGGTTCTTAAGTCATGAAGCTATACTAAAAACAGGAATAATTGACAAAAGCTAATGCCTTTTTTAGTGTTTTTTGTCTTGTTGATTTGACCAAATGTCTTTTACTTTCTGATCTATTTTTGACTGACTTTCTTCTTATTATTATTTTGTTTTTTTACTTTATTTTGCGATCTATTAATGCAGTGATTGTGAAGCACATGCATCCAGAATATTGTTTTTCCTTCCTGTTTCCCTCAAAATATAAATACTACTACTACTAATAATAATAATAATAATAATAATTGTAGGAGCTATTTTTCAGTAAAATCTTAGAATTTAGATTATTTAGTTTATTTTTATTTGCTTATATTCTAGTTGATTTATAATTAGAATTTTTGTGTAATTTGTTATTTAAAATAAGTTCTTTGGTTAGTAATTCACATAATTAGTTAATTAATTTCAGTTTGGGACAGTATAAATATTTAGGTTTTAGGCATTATGCACCTGGATGGTCATAAGGTTTTTTTCTAGTCTATCCAATCAATCAGTCATCAGCTTATAACTTGTTTTGCCTGAACTGTGGAATAAAGCAACAAAGAACTTTTTTGACTGTTTTGATCGTTTTGGACAGCATAAGCCAGAATCCACGGTGCATCAGGTGACTATTTGAGTTTGGACAAATAGTCACGACAATAATAATAATAATAATAATAATAATAATAATAATAATAATAATAATAATAATAATAATAATAATAATAATAATAATAATAATAATAATAATAATAATAATCTCATAATTATTATTTTGTTAATTAATTTCTGAAAATGTTAGAGGTGAGTTAAGTTTTCTTTTTAATGTCAATAAAATGAGAGCAGGTCCGTTGAGCCAGCTGTGTGACCTCATGTCGCCCTCTAGTGGAGGTTTGTGATCGTCCATCCGTCCAATGTTGAATTTTTGTTGGTTTTCCAGCTCAGGCGGTTGAAGCAGGCACACATCAAATATGTTAGGGAGTTTTATTTTTTTAATTTATTTTTTTAAACTGAGGTTTTACAAAAGATACTAACAAAATGGAGTATTTTTAAAATGGAAACTCTAAGGTGTAACATAAAAGTATTTATCATTAATCGTCTTTAGTATTAAATGGGACTAGAAACATCCAGGGATTTTTACTGAAGAGCAGATGTTTGTTTTAACTTCGTGGAATAAAACGTGTGGTCTATATCCACACATAAATAAATATGGATTTATTTACAATCTTAACATTTTTTAAAATAAATCCAAAAAAATTATACTGTTTGCTCTTTCTTCATTGTTGTTTTTTTTAATCAGCCAAGCCTGCAGGTGAAGCACAAAACATCAAATAGTTTTTGCAATTTTAATAAAAGAAAAACATACATTTTGTTGCTACTGAGAACTTTCAACAGGACAGTTTTGACCTTCAGTGGTGAAAGATTTGACACCACTGAATTCAGTTAACCTTCATGTTTTTGGACTGTGGGAGGAAGCCGGAGTACCAGGTCAGGATTTGAATCCAGGATCTTTTTGCTGCCACTGATTTGTAATAATAATAAAGAGTGCTGCTCACCCAGAGACGGAGGCCTCCTCAGCAGCAGGGGGAGCATGGACACCTGTGAAGCCTGGCATTGTGGTCCGACTGGCACAGAAACAGAAATGAACTCTTACAGGTTTCTGGGTATTTCTGTACGACCAACAAGCTAAATAAATAATAGCACAAGAACAGGTTTTTGGACGCAGCTTTTGTCTCACTGCGCTGTCAGTGTGTACGACGGTGTGATGCTCCTCTTCACAGTTAGAGGCTGGAAATCTGCCTCCATGTTGTCAATGTCGTCCATGTTCTCTGAGCCAATCGTTCCGCTGTAAAGACAAGAGACATGACTTACATTCATTCATAACCCTCATTTTCAGGTGGATTTTTAGTCTCTAAGGTTGGTGTTGTAGTGTCTGACCTCACAGGGGAGTTTTTGTTTACTTGCCAAACATTTTAAGCAAAAGTGGAAAACGTTGAGTCTGAACAAACAAGGGAGTGTATGGACAACAGGAGATAGTCAGAACTGGAAGCTGAAAAGGACCTAAAGTGGAAAGTATGCATGTGATAATAACTATGTGAGATACATATGTTGGGAAATGCTTTATGGTATTGAGATGTTTCCAAGAATCCTTTTAGAGACGTTGTCCAGAGATCAACAGGGAATTTTCTATGATTGGACCAATATTGTCTCAGGATTTGGTTTTCCGGCGACTTGAACTGCAAATTGACATAATTTCTTCACAGTTCAGCTGAAGTTCTGCTTGCAGAGTTTTTACTCCTAAAGCATCACCACACCAGCACCGCGAAGACAAACACTGGCAAATACGCCAGAAAAACTTGGCGTTATGAACAGGATTCAAACCTGCTGGATTTCAAATCCAATGGGATTACCTCCAATGGAAGTGAAGGTGGTCAGACACTATAGTACCTTCATAGCTCTCTTAAGCTTTTCAGCCAGATTGAGATCTGAACTTTGACTGGTCCACAGTCACACTTGATTCTTCTCTTGTTCAGATCTTATAGATCTGCTGCTTTATTTGGAGTCAATGTTCTATGTATAACACATTTTAGACCAGATTTGACTCTACAATACTTTGGTGTAAAGAGGAATTCATTCTTGACTTAAGCTAAGCACGTTCAGTAACAGCAAAACAAGCCCATAGCATCTCCACCACCATGTTGGATTTAGTTTTTTGAACAAAACCGTATTTGGTTTTCTCCAAATATACTCTGTGCATTATAATCAAACATCTCTTCTGTTATTTAAAATATGTTTGCAGAAATCGTTTTATTCATCAAGATGTAACTTTACAATCGTAAGTCCATTGTTATTTTTTTCTGTAAAGATTCATTACAGAAATTTTTCCTTCAATTGTTCCAAACAAATCTTACTTATTCAGACTTTTTCTAATTTTCCTGCCATTAACTGAAGCACAAAGAATCCAACATGGACTTTTGGAAAGAACAGCATCTTGTAAATATTCTGTGAAAAGATGGATTTCAAACCGTCTGGAAGTGGGTAGTAACAGATCTTTGCTTCACTAAGATCTTGGGCATTGATTAGCAGCACCTGGCTGCTACTTTTCCTCTTAAAGTCAGTGAAGGCAGCAGAAATTTACCTGGTTCTCCCCGTTTTCAGCCCTAATAGTAATCCCCAAAACTCACATAAATGAAGGGATTTGACCTGATCTTGCATATCTGTAAACAAAAACACTTCTGTTGGATTTCTGATTGAAATGAAGACTCCACCAAGAACTGAAAGCGTACAATGAAATGGGTTTCCTGGGGTCGTTCCTGCGTCGAAGCTGTCGCCTGTTCCACTCAGCGCCTGCAGACTGGAACCACACAGCAACAATCAATCTGAAAGCAGCATCTGACTGCAGAAACATCTTACTTTGACATATAAACCACTGATTTAGAAGAATGAAAATAAACACAGGTGCTGATTTGCTTAAAATGTCTTTAAAATGCTGTTTTGAAAAATTGGGGCCAGATTAGGTCAACTTTTATTTTCTACATCAATATTTTGTAGTTTTGAACAGTTTAGAAAAATTATTTTTGTCTTTTTTTTTATATATAAATACAAAATAACAAATATATATTCTCCCTCACTGTAATTACACTGTAAATTCACCAAATATGAGTATTTTTGGTTTAGTTTCTTGTGTGTCTTAGTACACTTGAAAAAATATAAAACTGACTTATCAGAAAACTTTTTAGGAAAATAGAATGTAGTTTTACGTAAACAATTCCTTTAATATTGATTGAAAAAAGTAATAGTTTCACTAACAAACTCAAAAGAAGACTTCTTTTAAAAGACAAGTAAAATAATCTGCCAATGGAGTTACTACTTTTTAAATCAATATTAAAGGAATTATTTACTTTAAAAGAACTCCCATATCTTGCTAAAAATATTTGTAAGTTTGTTTTGTTTTAATTCAAGTGTACAAAGACATTTGCACTTGAAACTTGACCAAAGACACTTGGTAGATTGTGTGTTTTGCAGTGTAAACTAGATTATTTCCATTAAATAGCCTCAGGCTAATTACAGAGCACCAGATATTTAGTTTTTCAGTGTTCCGGCCCTTTAAGAGAAAGGAGTGAAGTAAAAATGGAGAAATGGTTTAGATGTGATATCAGTCAGGACAGAGCTCACCTGCCACAGCTGAGGCCTGCTGCTGTAGCGGCGTGATGAGGTCTGCTCGCTCACAGGGTCGGCCCGGCGCTCCAGGGTCGCTCCAGCTGCATTTAGGGATCTGGGGAACTTCATACCCCAGTTCACCTCCTCATAGCTCCTGTAAGGACAGTTCTGGGTAACGGTTTGGGTTTATTTCCACTCCATTGGTCGTCTTTCATTGCATAATCTCAGTAAGGCAGCCTGGGTGATGATCTGATTCTGCTCCAGGCCTGGAGAAAGGGAACATTTCATCTGCATGGTTTCTCTGCACAGCTCTTAACGTGAACAGAGGCCACAAGGTTTGCTGATGACATCACCAGAGCGCAGGATTTAACCTATTCACTCTGGATTACTCCAAAGGCAGAATGACACTCTGCAGGCTTTACATAAGGGCGCGTGTGGGAGGGGAGCTTTGTTTGGTTTTATTATTAGATGTCGCTGTTTCCTGACCTCTGAGTGGAAGAAGTGTAAATGTAGCGTCGGAGCACCGCTGAGTCATCACTCCACGAGCTGCGGGCCAACGAAGAGGAGGAGGTCTGATGGAGAAGAAAGTTTAGTGGAGGAAGATCACCAGAGGTTCAGAGAGACAGGTTCAGTCTGTTCACAAAACAGTAGAGAGGAACGACGAGGATGATGGTCATTCATTCATTCATCCATCCATCTATCCATCCATCCATCCGACAGGTCATCCACCCATCCATCCGTCCATCCATCCATCCATCCATCCATCCATCCATCCATCCATCCATCCATCCCTCCATCCATCCGTCCATCCATCCATCCATCCATCCATCCATCCGTCCATCCGTCCATCCGTCCATCCATCCATCCATCCATCCATCCATCCATGCATCCATCCATTACTTTTCTAGTCAGTGATCTACAGATTTTTCTCCTGGTAACTTCAGTTATAATATTCAACATAAAATCATAAAACAGGATAATGTTATCAAAGTCAACACCTGGCTGACGATGTTTAATGGATAATACTTCACTCCTGCTATAAAACACAAGTGATTACTTCAATATTGCAGTAAATAAATAAATAAATAAATTGCAAGGTGTGAAAAAGAGGCTGAATGTCAGGAGTTAATGAACATTTTTAACTGTGGATTATTCAGTTTCTCCATCTGACAACAAAAACACATTTCAGAGTTTGGTCGTTGCTCACCAGATGCCCAGCGTGTTTTCCAGGGAGGCTGCTGAGCGTTGCTGCTGTCCTCTGTGACTGAGTGGGAACGGCTGAACCTTGGACTGACAACAGCGTTCAAGTTTCAGCAACAAAGCGTGAATTATGATCATAGACTGAGCTCAGATTACCTATGAAAGAGATGCTTAAAATCAGGGACCACGTCTCACCAAATTATACAAGATTTTAAAATGTAACCTATAGTTGTGTTTTTATTCTAAGATTTAATAAATAGAAACTAAAATCGCCCTGAAGTCTTGTTTTTGTTGTTTGCTGCTGTTTTAAATTCTGACAGTGAAGCAGCCATTAGCTCTAATGGCTATGATTACAGGTGAATGCTAACGGAGTCAGTGGATTGTTGCTTTTTCAGCCCAATTATGCGTCTCTATACCATTTCATTTGCATTCCCACTCTGTAGTTCTACTTTGCATTAATAATCTCTTGTTAGTGTGGATTTTAGATTTTAAAAAGTTCTTACAAAAGAAAGAAAATTTGTATTTCTTATTTTCTACAACTTTTAGAAGGCTTGAAGCAACGGTGAATCACTTCACTAAACTACTAACTACTGATAATAAATCCTTCATTACTTTACAGCAGATATCTAAAGCCTTTGCTCCTTCATTTAAATTATTTCACCACTCAGTCTTAGTTGCTGCATCATGGTGATCCTCCTGGAGTTGGAGAAAATACTCAAACTCTGTACTTAAGCAAAAGTTCAAATAAATAAAAAGTACAACTCTAATATTTTTACTTGAATATAACTACATGCTTTTAAAAAATACTTAAAGTAAATGTATTTCTTGAATATATTCCCTACTTAAATTATTTAGAATATCATTAACTGTTTGTATATTTTCTTTAATATATCAGTAGTCTTGTGCCATTTTAACGATCAATGCTGCAGATAATCCATCTTTTTACACATGGATTTCAGGGATTACCTGCAAAGTTAAATCCCATTAACTCAAATAAAAAAGATGAATGATTATACCTTTAAAGTTTTTATTCAAAGCAAATTAAAATGTGTTATTTTAACTGCAGAAGGCACATTCCAGTGAAAGTTATGTGCAGAGAAATGAACATTAAACACACCTAACACAGGATCATTTCCACTGACGTTTCAACTCCAGTTTGTCAAATACAATACATTCAGCTTGTTAATGGATCAATGGATCATGAATAATATTTCAATTTTCCTGACACCTTTTTCAAAACTTGAACCCAAAAGTTATTTTTGATGTTGCAATATTTTCTGTGCGAAAAGCTGAAAATGTCTGAGCGTCTGCACCAAGTGTGTAATCTGTCAAAATGACAGATGGCCGTTAGATATTTCTATCACCTTTTAAAAAACACATTAAAGATGAAAAATATTCAATTAACGAGACCTGTGATATTATGTGAATGTAACGCAACTTTATAGAAATGCAGTGGAGTAGAAAGTCCCCACAATTAAATCTACTTTAGTAAAGCAGAGATGTACCTAAGTAAAGTAACAAAGTGCTTGTACTCCACTGGTTAGGTCAGCACTAACCTGAAAGGCTGGGAGTTGTTTGAGGCCTTTTTCTGAACGGCTCTATGAATTCTGTCCGGCTTTGGATCCCAAGCTGCACTCTGGCTCCTGCGCTCAGATGGCCGCTGCAGGGGTCCAGCAGGGGGACATCGTCTCTAAACGGAGCCAGAGCAACGGGCTTCTGAGAGGTCACACGTCCAGTTCCCGGCTCATCCCTCCTTCCTGCTCTGCACTGACCAGAGCTCAGCCTGTTGATCACTTTTATTTCTGTGGGAAGAGACGTGAAGGGGTCCGAAGCTGCAGCCATGCTACAGGATGTTTTGTTTCAGTCGTTGCCTGGAAACCGTTGTTGTTTTCTGCTCTGATCAAATGACATGCGGAGAGGCCGTGAAGATGCTGCTGCACATGCGACGCATACAAACACCTCAGATCGAGTCTTTCTTCTGTTACCTAGAAAATACTTTAAATGGACTCACATTTAGTCAAACCAACACTAAACCCTTCTTCCATACTAAATACCATCTTTTCTCTGCAATATGCAGGACATTCAGTATATCTATATGATCTTTCTATGCTCTGATGATCAAAATGTTATTATTTTATCTTGCTAATCAAGAAACTTGCTAAGCTTTCACAATGACCATAACTCTGAAATAGAAATGTCATTTTTCGGCAGAAAGATAACATGGAAAACTTTGAAGAAGTAACCACTTCTAGATAGTTTTATCTGCAACTGCAATATCTCTGATGATTAAAAGACGATGTAGTAAAAATAATCTATTTCATTTCTCTAAAGTAACAGAAAAATGTGTGACGTCTGACCTGGAAGAACGAAACAAAAAAGACACAAAAAAAGACAATAAATGTTTTGCTGATCAATCTGGTCCAATTTGGTTGAGTAATAATCTTCACTTGCATGGCACACTTTGTTATTCTCGTTTTGATAGATTTTATAATCAATAAGTTTCTCTCCATACTGACAATTTCATGTACTGTATGTCAGAAAAGGCCTCTTCCTGTCAGTTCCATCATACTGGTTCAGTCATGGCCAATTATATTTAATTTATTCTAATTTTATCATTTATTATCATTTGTGTTGTTTCCTGTTACTATCACCTTCAGGTTTTTCTCTTATGTTCCTTTTGCTTTCGCCTCATTCTGCCCATCTGTTTAGTTTCCTCATTTGTCTTTCCCAGCTGTATCAATTCACCTCTAATTAGCTCTTCTGTTCCTTTTGTGACTAGCTGCGTTTCATTGAACATATAATTGCGCAACTTGACATTTAGAAAATAAATGCGCTCAATGGAAACACGGATATTTTGACAACGGTTTTATTTCAAAAGTTTTGCCGCATCAAAATTGGTTTATTTCACAAAACTGCAAGGGAAAACCTTTTTTAACATCTCGCGAGTCACATGATCAACAACCGGATGTTGTCATTGGCGCAAACCACGAAGAAGAAGACGGTAGGAAGTGGTAGGAGGATCGTGGTGCGCCATGTGCTTTAATAAGTTATTGTGTGGAAAAAGACGAATTTTACTGTTTTTATTTGTGTTTATTACTTAATGCAAAGACCTCAATCAAAAATTGTGTTTTTTCAACGTGAATATTGACAAAGTTTTGCTCAAATTTGTGACGGAAACGCAGCTACCTCCTCCTCTCTTTCAGTTTTCCTAGCTTCCCTGTTGCTTCTGCTGTTTTGTTTCTGTTTCTTTGTCTAATCAGCCATTTTGAAATGGATGTTAGTGTTATTAGAATTAATGTATTTATTGATTTTTGTGTAATTAATTAACAAAACAAAACCACAGTCTAACATGCTATGAACCATCTCCATCAGATGTATCTTTGAGTAGGTCAGACTGATAAAGTTTTGTACATTAACATAGTTTAACGTCGCCCATCAGTTCTGCTACATCTTGTGTGTTTGTTCTGCCGCAGTTGTTATGTTTTCACAACCTGCAGCGACTAATATATCATAGTGAGGAAAATGTGTTGCGAGAGTGAGGAGCAATTATTATCCACAGAAAGCTGCGACACCAAAATGTGTTTTGGTGGCAAATGATAAACAGGAGGTTTGACCCTGCCTCGGGGTTGTTTTTGTTTTTTTATTGTCCGGAAATTTAAAAAGGTGTCTGCCGTTTCTCCACGTGCCCACTAGATGGCGTACTAAAGCCTGTGTGGTGAATGACGCCAGAGGTTAAATCTGTGCATGCTGCTCTGCTGTTCAGTCATTACAATGCAGTGCACAGGTATCAATTTTATTCAAATAAAAATGATTAAGCAACTCCAGATTTCTCCCCAAACAAATAGGAAAGTGAGTTTTCAAACAAGCTGCTGTTGGCTGAAAGAACAACTTCAAATACGAGCTGTTTGTAAAAGTCCTCAATGTACTAAATGGAAAATATGTAAATTGCATGAAGGCAAAAAGAGTTTTTAAACAAAGGGAGTAATCTGGTGACGGAGCGAGCTTGAAAGAGCCGTCTTCCAGTCAACCAAGCAAGGAAACAAAAATATTATATGCCTCACTGTCCACTAATTAGTCTGCTTTTGTTGTGTGAAATTAGTAGAAACGGAGTCAATATGCAGTTTAAGCGTATAGGTGCGGACAAAGGCGTGAGCCCTCGCTGCGTGTGGCTGATTGGTGCCGTTCTTCTCGGGAGGTGTTTGTTTTAAAGTTAATGTGTCCGAGGCGATGATGGTGATGCATGCTGATAGACGATTTTTTTTCCCTTTTTTTTAAACTCAAGCCTTCATTAGCAAATGTAAACACCCAAGAGCTGTTGAAAAGAGGGAGTAAAAATAGCCTAATTAGAGTTATTCTGATAACTGAGTTGTGAATATGCCCACAACTCCCACACAAAGCCCCCCCTCACCCAAACACACACACACACCCACACACACACACACACACACACACACACACTTCACACAAGAGAGCAGAGCAGCAGGGATCAAATGCAGCCTGTTTTAAATCATTTTTCAAATAAAAACTAAACAATTATCTGCTTCAGTGATGGAGTTTATAAGAAGTCTAAGGAAAATTCTTCTAATGAAAATGGCTCCAGAAGTCCAACGGGTTTAAAGTCCATTATTCCAAATTCTACATTCATCTTATTGTATTCCTGTTCTGCTTTAAATCTCATCTTCTGTTACATTTTGTAAAGAAGCCTAAGTCAGAGTTGACTGTTTTCTTTTCCTTTCGCAGAGGATCAGACATTCCTGGAGTCATTATGACCTTGTTACTTTCCCCTGTGTTATTAGTCAGCTTGTCTGCCTTTCTCCAGACTTCTCCACCGTCTCAGAAATTATTTAAATCTCAAATCTTGCCCACGGTGCAAAGCAGCAGCAGCCACTAATTTGCACAGGCTGAATTCATCTGAGAGAAACTGTTGCTCCATACTGAGAGGCGTTGTTGTTGCAGCTGCTGCTGCAGAGAACCAACAAAGCTCAGATCAAGTTGTGAATCAGATTCAGTTCTGTTCGTCTGAATCTGAGCGGTTCTGGGTTTGGTATCCATACCGCGGTCTGTTCCTCTGCTGGAAGGTGTCACAGCGCAAAGAGTTGGATCGGTTTGAAAAACTGAGCTGCAGCAAAAGTGATGTAGTGGCTATTTAAGAGACTGAAATGGAGAATTCAAAAAGCAGCACCTTCCGAATGTTTCCGGCTCTAATTTGGTAATGCAGAGATCCATAACTCAGAGGGGAGAGGTTGTTGGCTGAATCACGCACATTATGGAAGAGTGTCAAGAAGAAAGTGATTATTTAAAGAAGGCTTTTAGAAGAGCAGCACTCCTGGCAGATTAGACCAAAATTAAGCTTCAACACGGTGAAATATGGAAGTGGCTGCATCATGCTGTGGGGATTCTGTTTTTCAGTGGAGACAGGGAAGTAGATCAGAGTCAATGGGGAAATGAATGGAGCTAGATCGAGGACAATACTGAAAAAAAACCTGAGAATGAGATGGTTTAAACTAAAACATTTTCATGTGTTAGAATGGCCTAGTCAAAGTCCAGAGTTAAAACCAATTGCGAATCTGTGGTAACACAAGAAAACTGATGTTTACAGATTCTCTCATATGCAGATGTTCTCAGCTGGTGGAGTGATGAAAATAAACATCCCTGATGTAAGTATTAATTCAGGTGTGGCTGAGCCCAAATGCATGCCACACTTTTAAGATTCTTACTTCCCTCTCCTTTCATACATGTAAAACTATATAACATCGTTCTAGAAAACCAAAAGCATATTGAAAATGTGTTTTTAAGTAAAAAGTTCAAGGTTTCTAACTTGATAAATACAACCTGAGGTACAAGTTTAAAAAGTTTTATTAGTGATAATAAAATACAAAACAGTTTTCCTTCAGTGGCCCAAACTTCCCAAAAACTAATTACTCAACACAAGAACAAAGAAAAAAAAATCATCTTGTGACTTTTGGTCATTGTGAATCAAACCATATATGGCCTAGTCAAAGTCCAGACTTCAATGCAATACAGAATTTGTGGAAATGTGGCAAATTGATCACAGATGTGCTCTGTCCAATCTAACTTGGTTTTACAAAGAATGAAAACAAAACATCTGCAGTTGTAACGTTTTATGACTTGAGTGGGAATTCAAGAACATGCCACACTTTTCAGAATTTTATTTATAAAAATAAATATAAATTTCACAATGATCTACATCATAAAACTAATTAAAACACATTGAGGTTTATGATGATAATGTGACTAAATAAACAAAAGGCCAGTAGATTTATTTAAGACTCTCAGAAATAATCATATTTCATCATAACTGAAGTTTTAACAACGAGCCTCATCAGCGCTTCATTCATTACGTAAAGCGCGCGCTGCCAGCTCCCCGTCCATTTGTCTTGTCAAACGATGATAACGGAAGAGTTTATTAATAGCATAAAGGCCGCGAGGTGCGGATCAGGGGTCACGCGCATCACGCTGTAAAAGACGGACAATTGATTACTGTCCAATGAGCGCGCGTGCATAAGACTGGCCGCACGCGCTCGGTCTCCTGCCGCGCGTGGCACCTTCAACCATTTGGAAAAATCCAAGCAGAGCGTAGAAGAAGCTGGAGAGTGGCCCCGGGCCTCGGTGCAGCGCTGCCTCGCTGCCCTCGGTGGCTCCAGCTCCCCGCTTGTCACACTCACTTAGCTCAGCGGAGTAATGAATCCGCCGCTGTGCATTTTTCATGAGGGAGGCGGGGGAGAAAAATCTGCTCCTTATGATGCCTTTAATATGGAAGTGTTCACACGCCGCGCCCCGCAGCGCCCCCTGCGGGCTTCCAGGAGGCTGCGTGATGTTTAATGTTAACATTCCCCCAGGGGAGGAGTCAGCACGGCGCAATGTCACTTTCAGTGATGAATATGTTGACTGCAGCGCGCGCGCACTCAGCTGGAGATCAGGGGTGGATTTGGATTTAACACCTGCTTCAATCTGGAGGGAGATACTGGAAATAAATGGCCGAGTCAGCCAGTTAAATGCTGCGACCTTCCAGAAACTGTGAATTATTCAGGATGAAAGGGAGAGGAGAACATTTAAATTGGATTTGCGGTTTGGACTGGATTTCTAGAACCTGGAAAAGATGGCTGCTCTGCACTGGAAGCCATTACTGGGCAGCTCAGCTGGAAGAAAGGCCCACTGATGGAGGAAGGACAGAGAGAAAGAAAGAGGGAGGGAGAGGAGATTTATAAAAGAAAGAGAAACAAAGCAGAAAATCACAACAGAAAACATCAACACAATGGTTACACAACAGGAAGGAAGGAAGGAAGTATTGAGACAGAAGGAAGAACTTAAGGAAGGAAGATAGGGAAAAAAGAGTGAAGGAATGAAGTAAGAAAGAAGGGAAGGAGAAGGAAAGAATGCTGGGAAAAATTGAAGGAACTGAAGAATGAAGGAAGTATTCATTCTGGAAGGAAGGGGGTGAAAGAAGGAAGGATAGAAGGGTAATATAAATATAAAACCTCAGAACAGTTAGCATTAAAACAGGAAGTAAATAAAGCATTGAGCACAAAGGATCCTGTTCTGTTGGATAGAAAAAAATCCAGACTACACTATAAGGAAAAGTACAAAAAACCCCAACAGGAAGTCCTGCTCACCATAAAAAAAGATCAAAAATTGGGGCCCATATCAATACCTGATATAATTATTGCTGTTGTGGCCGATAACCAATATTTACCAATATTTTATATTTTTTATATATGATTTTGATGCCTTAAAATACTTCTCTGCTTCAGTTAAATTACCCACAAGCCTGTGAAACAAACAGCAAAATGATGGAAATAAATATCAGTTCTTAATACCAATCCAGTTTTATCCATGTATTGATATGTTAAAAATACTGATGTTGAATGAAAGATTTTCTATAGCATGCATGCAATAAAAGCAACTCCAGGTATATTTTTGATGAGGGAATAAGATTATAACATGATTGAGCTCAAAATAGTCGATTTTCCCTGGTGTTATCTCTTTAATGTTTCTGTTCCCTTTGAGAAATCACTTTTGCTATCATAAATAACTTTTAAATATGAAGACTAATCGCCTGACGCTGCATTTAGATCCTTAGTTCTGGATACAAAGGGATGGAAACACTTTCAATCAAATGTAACAGAGCATGTTTGCTAGTGTTTTAGTCCAGGTCACCTAAACTGATTCTAAACCAAAACCAAACAACCGTTTATAAGATCATTTCTGTTAATATTTAAATAAAATCCTGCTGAGTAGCTGACCTGCAGCAGACTGACTGGTTCAGACCTCAGAAGAATCCGGTCCGATATATCTAAGAATCTGAACAGGTAAAACAGACAAACTGTGAAGAGCGCAGACATCCAGCTAATCGCTAACTCATTTAGCATGAGCTGCAGGCAGAGCGAGTGAAGCAACAGGTGGAGTTGGACTTAACTCAGTTAGAGTTATTTGATTCTGTATGTTGCACTGTATGTTTTTTCAGAGATCATTCCTCCCTCTGGTTTTCTTCTCTCTCATCTTTTCATCCTCTGTATGTTGGGATAGCAATTACATTTTTGATCGAATGCCACCAAAAGTTTTCATTTCAGCCACTCTCATAAACACACACATTCAGCATTGAGTAGAGAAGAAAGATTAACAGGAAGTGGTGGTTATCTGGTTATGGATGTTCTCCTGAAGCCATCATTTTGCTTGAACTCTTGACTTTTGCACTTTGGCCCTTTGATTTGATCTCATTACTACGTGGAAGCAGGAATGGAACCCTCAACTTTCTGAGTACAAGACAGCATGTTTCCCGTCTATGTTTTTAGTTTGAAGGATGGTAAAGGAGGTAGAAAAAACAATTAATGTTGAAGACCTGCAGCAAAAAGTGCCATCTTGTGGTTACCATGTCTCCATGGCAACCATTAGACGGTCTACGAGCCACAATGTTTTTCTTGTTCTATCACAAATATAAACGTGGAGTTTGCTAATCTCTACAGGAACTAATTTAGATGTGTGCGTTTTGGTGAGAGTATGTTCACACCACTTGAATCTGGTGTGAACATGTGGAGACGCATCTCAGACTCACTGGTAAGTACGGCGGAGGATCCGTTAGCCTGGGGGTCGGTTTCTCTTCCACAAGCTTTGGGAAGTTTGTTAAGAGTCCAAAACATTGTACACTTACTGAAATCCAAAATACTTCAGATAAAAACTGACATCTAGTAGTAGGAGGTTGATGATAAACACAAAAATGATTCAAGTCACACCAAATTAAGCTTCATCCAAGGCCATCTTTGTCCCAGAACAGAGGAGAGAAACAGGATCTAGAAAGTTGGTGTCAGGAAGAACGGTCAAAGATCTCTCTGTTTGTGAACTGTTGCAGCAGAAGCCTAAGTGCTGTCCAGCTGGCAGGGGGGACGTGTTGTACAAATTACTCACAGCAGGGATGCAAGTACAAGTGGTGCCAGTAATTTCTGAACAACAACATCTATTTCTAATAACTCATTAATGTGTTTTTCCTCCTAAAATGTGAGGTTGTGAGGTGAGCTGGAGGAGGAGAAGGCTCACCATGTATGGAGGAATTATCTGTCCTCTGCAGCCATCAGGGGTTCAATTCCCAGGAATTTAAGGCAACATGTGAACAGTTGGTCCCATTCAGTCATGTGAATTAAAGGGACGTTACACAGAATTTTAGAAACGACTAAAAGCTGAAAATTCCTGCGCATGTAAAACATTTTAAACTATAAAGTGTTTGTAAAATTACTCATTCAAAAATTAACAGCAATAATTTGTGTTATTCAGCCTGATATAAGAGAAAAGAACATGATGACTCATTTATTAGTTATAATTTCACATTTGTCATTCATTTATACATTTCAAGGATACAAACTGAATATTAAACTACAGAGTTAAATATTTAGTTCACTAATAAAATATTTATTTGTAAATGTGAGTACAAACTAAATATTTAAGTGGCAAACAAAATATTTATCTCTGAACTAAATATTTAGTTTGAAAATTTATCTAAGTTTTTAGCTTGCTAACTAAATATTTAGTGTGGAACTAAAACGTTGCTAAATATTTATTTTAGTTTCTACCTAGTTAACTAGTTTAAAGATAATTATTTAGTATGCTATCTAAACATTTAGTTTGGAGCTGACATTTAGGCAGCTACAAACTATTTTAAGATAGCTATTCTATCTTAGAAGAAGATAGAATAGTTTTACAAACCGGCAAACCTCCTGCAGATTCATCATTACTCACAACTTCCCTTTTCATCTGTTCAGGCTCTTCCAGCTGAAAAACAGATCCATTCACATCTGTAAGGCCACTCACAGTAACCTTGGGCTTTATACGAGACGCCAAGCTGCTGCAGAATGTGCTTTAAAAAAAAATAAAATAAAAAAATATAAAGTAAATAATGACCTTCCACACATACTGCTGTTTTTCTAACGGTTGTAAAAAGTCAAAAATTGAAGCAAACAAATGCATCCATTCAAGTCTGAGAAGCAGCATGCAGCCACTCATGCAGAGAATGTATGGAAGCTGTCTGAAAATAACATTGGATATGCCTGCATTGGTAAAAAGTGCCAGACCTTGTAGCAGGGAGCTGCAGGAACGAGGAGCCTGAAATGAAACGGACTCATGAAGAGGCTGTGGATTAGGAGCTCTGCTGTGATCCGGCATAAAAGGCTGGTTAACAATACATCATTTCTACTTTTAGGAAACATTTTCTCTGCTCTAAAAGAGACATAAGAGCCTCCACTCCACATTCTTGCTATTGATCCGTGCATAATAACAACTCAGATTTTCAATTACATTCAGGACGCTGCATTAGCCAAAGACACGCTGAAGGTAATGGACTTTTTTGGTCACAGAGACAGATAGACTTGTTCCTTTGAGGCCTCAGTTTTCATTATTAATCCCCTCTCCTCCCACCAAGGCTGTTTCCTTCTGCTCTGATCAAGGTAAATTACCTGCTTTACTAGAAAACCAACAGAGTGGAACTCCACTTTTTACAGTGTGTGACATGGTGGAAAACGTACAAAATCAGAAACATTTGGCAAGACTGTTGCAAACAGATATACAGTTTAGAGGAACTAGTTTTCATTTTATTTTGTATTTAATTCACTCAATTATAAATATGAATAGTTTGTGTAACAACTGAAAGAAATCATGAATGAAAAGGAGCAGAAAAACGTATCAACTTATAACATCTGCACCCAATTTACATAAAAAGAAAATTAGCTATTCATATTTGTATTTTGCCTTATTTCTCTTGCAATAAAATATTTTCACTTGTAACTGGACTTGGTCAGATTTTGTGTTTTTGCAGTGTATGGGGGAGTTTACCTCTTCTTCCTGCACAACTGAAGCTTTTTATGGTTCCAATCTCCTGATTTGGTGAGGGAATGAAAAATTGGAGCTTGGTTGCTCCTGCCAACCAGCCGAGATAAGAGATTTCTGAATGGTCAAGGAGTTTTTATTCCTCAGACATTTAATATTATATTGTGTAGACTGGAGTCACCTGCTTGTCTCTGAATGCAGCAGAGCGGGGCTGCACTCCAGGTTGCTAAGATTTTCATTTAGTTGTATGTTTTTAAAATGCTTTAATGCTTTGGGATGTTAATTTGTCTTTTTTTGCTGCACTGCTGTCTTCTGGGAAAATGGAGTGAGTACCAAACATTTTTTGCACATTTAGTCATTATCTACCATTTGCATTCATTACTAGAATTACCGTTTGAGCATTCCTGCAGCTTTCTGTTGGGTTGTAGTGAAATGTTTTGTTGATTTCCAGCATTTTTAATGCATCTGTTCTACTTTGTGGTTAGCTGTTTTTGTGAGTGCATGATTTTTTTAAACAAGTATTACCAGGTTTATTGGGTGTTGTTTGTTTTGTAACTCAATTTTAATCCCATTAGGCCAATTTACTCACATGTTGTCTTTTCTTAAATAATGTGCAGCATAAGTTAAAAAGGTTAATGGTACAACTTTTTATTCTCTAGCGGTGAGCGTGGGAGAGTTTTTCCCCCACATCTACAGTCCTCACTGTGGGGAAAAGTACAAACATGGGTTCTCATCAAGCAGAGCAGAAATAGGCCTCATGTTTTATTTCCACCCAGTGAAACAGAGAGTCATTGATTACTGATTAGCAGTTCCTAGAATGGTAGAAAAAAGAAGTAAAGTACAAATGAATAAATGCTTGAGTTAGTTTTATTTTAAGATGATTGAGGCATTCTTTCGAGGTATGTATGATTATATTACTTTAGAAGTGAACAGGTTAGACTACCCCTACAGGTTGCACAAAACATGTTCGTCACATTTTTGCCCAAATCATGCATAGAGAGATTTTAATCTGCTCAGTTTCAGAATGAGCTGTTTTAGAGTGTCTGTCACTTTAAATCCAAATAAGCTGCTGCTGGTCACGGCCCCAACTCGACGTTTACACTCAGAGGTGAAAATGGCTGCAAACAGATGCACAACTATACAACCGAAAAGCATCAGTAGAGCCTCCTGCATGACTGCCAAGAATGCAGCAAGTGGTTTCTGGATGGTGGGACAACAAGAGCTCTTGGTCTGTTTTTAGAAGCAGTAGAAACTGAAATGGAAGTATAGAAATGGGAATTTTGGAAAGTACACCCTCTGTAAATTTTCTGACACCTTAACCAACAAAATTATCTGCTTCTATAACTTCCTTTTTCTTCTCAGAAGCAGGCGCACATGTGAAGGTTTGTTTTTTCTTAATCTGACTCCTCTAATGGTTTTCATAAACCCATAATAACTCCAGGCGATGTGCTGCAGCACGTGAGCCACTGGCTAAGGCACTAACACCAGGCTCTCTGTATCACGGCCTGTATGATAAATTACAGTTTCGGGGCTAAGAAATGAAAAAATCCAACAAGATGAATGTTGTGCTGCAAATACAAACACTTAGTATTCCACAGAGCCGCTTCTTTATGATAGCTGAACCATCAGCCTTACTATCTGTGGTCTAACAGCAGCTTATGCAGATGTGCCCGGCTCTCCAGTTTCTACAAAGCGTCTTCTGCAAGCAGGTCACATTGGCAGCGTCTGTGTGCCGCGGATGAAATTGTAACGGTGTCCTGTGAAACGCTCTAAAGCCTTATCACTCAGCTACCTGGCCTTTAACAGCCGCTGATGGAAAGGGACAGATTGAACCTGCAGTGACTGAAAGAAAATAGGAGATATTTGCTTGCTCCATGGTTTGGATTACCTCTTAACTCCAAAACAAAGCCACATAAGTTGTTTGATTTCCATCTAATGCTCCGATGTGCCGGAGCACATCTGTCACTGTGTGAGGTGTGACTGGAGAAGCAACTCCACTCGGATCGAGGAGTCGCAATTGTCGCTGTCATCTGGCGGCCACAGAGCCCGAGAGGTAAAATTGGAAAAGTGAATATGTTGCTAATGGCGGAGGAGAAGAGCTGGAGCTATAATACCTAATCTATAGAAGACAATTTCAGGCCCCAGACGCTGGAGAGCCGAGCGCTCGATCCAGAAGCGATTCGCTCGGATTGATCAAGGAGCGTCGTAATCACATGGGAATGATACACGCGGACGGCAAGGAGTGTCAGCAGATTCAAAGGTGGGTTTAATGGATTTGAAGAGATGTGCTTTGAAATGATTTCAGAGGGCACAAATAGAATCCTCAAAGCATCTTAGCAGCATTTAACAGCTGTCCGCTGAAATTAACGTTCAGCTACAGTCGACGGGATCTGAGAACAGAGGCCTGGAGTTTCCTCAGCAGGAATTCAAAGAAACCCTCACTTCCTGAAAGAACAATCGGAAATCTGCTAATGAACCGCGCAGCTGCAGATAACAGAGCCTTATTAGCCTGAAAGCCTAAATGCACTTACAGATAAAACCGCCTTTTCTTTCATTCAAATGGCTAAAAGCTTGGCGCTCCCTCTGAAACTGAAATTGAAACACTGCAAACGTGGAATGAAATATTCATAACCTTCAGCTGTCGTCGCGCTCTTCCTGTCTCAAGATAAAACGCACAACGACAACAGAAGAAAAAAACACAATCCGACATAATTATTCACCTCTAATGAGTGAGGAGAGCTGAGCAGCCGCTCGGCCCACCGGGCCTGGCGGCAGAGCGCGGGACTTCCTGCTCTGCTGCTAACAGCAGCTGCGGCGCCTGCTTCCTGCAGATACCGCTAATCTAAAGTTCCCAACTCTGCCGGCTGGAGATGCAGGCAGGTAGCTTTACTTTTTCCTGTCTCGTGAGCTCATGGAACATTTTCACCTCTGTTCAATCTTCTCTGAGCTCTTCATGTATTTGATAAGACGGCAAACAGCGGCGCCACTGACACTCATATTTATGGAGGAGAAATCGTAACTGAGGTCTTCAAAACTTTGATTGAATTTTGCACAGAAGTGGTTTGATTTAAAGCTTCAATCAAGTTGCATCTTCCCTCTGAGATTTTACAGCTGAGCGAGAGTCAAATGCATTTACTGGTGAGCCGTCGCGCTTTGAGACATTCCTCCTGATTTTTTACATCTGCCAATTTGACAACATGAAACTAATTTATTAAGATAATAAAAGGAGATGTATTGAAAATAGCAGAAGGCTTTACAAACAAAACCTTGGATATATTCATCTTGCGTTGTAAACGACTCAGCTTTTTCAATGCCTGACAAATAAAATCCAAGGATAAAAATGAGATTAAGAGATGCATATTTTATCATCCCATTCAGATATTCAATTATTCGTATGTTGGTGTTAAAAGTAAAGCATCAAAGTTCCTTTTAAGTGACAAAATATGAAAAAAGTTCAAAGGGTGTGAATACCTTATGGATGACCTGAGGTAAAAGTTTAAAAAGTTCTGTTGCAGTACTGATAATAAAGTAATGAACAGTTTCCTTCAGTAATGTAAACTTTGGTCAAATGATTTATTCATGAGAACAAAACATGATGCGATGACTTCTCTGTTTACATGATGCGATGAATCTCTGAGGTGACCTTTTATCACGTCCTGTTTACTAAAGATCTGATGGCGTAGCGAAAAACAGATCAAATCAAATGTAGACAGGCTAAAGTAAAGCCTGGAAGAGGCTGCAATCAATAGCTTAGAAAATGAAGGTAATTATATCATCATTTGCTGCCTTTTGATTTATAAAATCAGTGACAAAAACATTTTTACAGAGAACAAGAAAAGTTTGAATTTACACCAGCCAGTTTAAAGGAGAAGACATTAATAGTGAATAAATCCTTCCTTCCCTGTGTAACCTTAGGTTATAAAATCATTATTTTTAAAGAGAACTTTTGATTCTTTCTTTTCTTGAATGTTTTCACACCTGATAGTCCAGTAAACTTGGTTTGATTGAATCAAAGTTGCACATTTTTCTACATTTTCAGTTTCAAGCTGCATTGTCAAACCAACCAAACTCTTTGAGCAACCTGTTCCCCTCCTCGCCTGTGGGGGCGCTGCACCAAGAATCCTTGAAGGAAACAACACAGAAATCTCAAAAAACACAAAATGCAAACAAAAATGGAGTGGCATAAGATTTTAGGTTGTAGGATTTCTCTTTTGCCTTTGGTAAAAGACTAAGAGCCATTTCTCTAGAGTTTGATTAAACTCAAAATACAGGAGCTGATGAGTTCAAGAACATCGGCACTTCTTCCTGTTAAAATGAAATTAAATAAATAAATAAATTTCTACCACAACCTGGTGAAGGATGAAAAAAAACTTTACTTTTACCCCAAATTCAGTTAATACACCGTCTTCAGGTCCACGGGCCTCACTTAGCATTTAAGTGTTAAAGTACATAAGAGGTAATTTAGAAAACCACAGAAGAAGAATGGGTTGTTTATAACGGCTGCAGATAAAAGCCTCGTCTCTTCAGAGAGACTATCTAAGCTAAACTTACAAAAGAATGAACCACAAAATGCAAATCTACTCCAGAACGGCTGAAAAAGAAAAGCAACAAAGGTATTCCAGTGGACTAGTCAAAGTCCAGACCTTAACTTCTTCATAGTGCTCCAATAATATCTTAAGACAGCTGTGCAAAACAGAAGAGAAAGAATTGAGGCCAAAGTCTTGATAAACTCAAACAGGAACGGTTATTGGTGGGGTGTACTTACTTTCCCGTCATTGAAATAACCTTTTTTCTGCACCTCTCCTCTTTAACTTCAAAAGATAACACAAAGGAAACAACCAGAGTTGAGGACGGATCCCTCTGTGGCCTGGAAACCCTCCGGCGTTGTGTTTCACAACAAGCAGAGAAGAGAACAACAAGTGAAGGATTTTGATGCATGAGGCCAAACAGAAAAAAAGAAACCTTTCTCACATCCAGCCCACCAATTTTTAGTTTCCAGCGTCCTGCTGTTCAGAATTTACTGGAGCTGTTTAAGGATCCATGCTGTGGTGGAGAACAGAAAGCGGCTCGACTTTATCCTGTCGAAATAACAGGAAGTGTCTGCAGCAGCATGTCTGGATGACAGCGTATGCTAATCAAAGCTTCCACATAGTTTTCAGCATCACAGATGTGTGTTGCTCTGTGCTCTAATGCGCCCTCATACATGTGATCCCAGATGCCGGCTTTCTGAACAGTTAGACAGATGGTTCATCTTTTTCATCTTTCCTCAACCTTCTGTTGATTTTATAACCTTCCCATAATCAAAATTCATGAATTTTTCAATCTTTTGTTGCCTCTGGCTCTCAACCTCTGACATGTTCTGCAACAACATCAAAATGGATGTTTTTGTTACTTTACAGACATCTAATTTATTTAATAGTTAAAAACATATCTTTTTAGAATTGGTTGTACTCAGAAAGGCCTTTATGTCTGCAAGACATTTATTGCTGCATCTTATGTCTGAAGCTGGCTGGATTTCTGCTTCCGTTTGTTGACCACTCCAAGCATTACTCCACATGATGCTCTATTTTAAAAGACAGAGGCTGACTGATTGCTGTAAATGAATAATGCATTTCATCACCTCCTGTAATATGAACGCATTTCATCTCAGCGCTCTCCCAGCGCATTGTCCGGGCCGGGGCAGAAGCCTAATTACATGGTTTCAGCTCTGGGAGAGGCCGACCTAATCTCTGATGGGCCTTTCCAACAGATGTGTCCAATTAATGGCCTCTCTTTGATGGAGTTTAGATGCCTTCTTCTCTGGGAATTTGGTTTCAAAGTGAAAGACTCTGCCTCGTTTCTGACGAGCAGACTCCATATCCTCTCTTAATCACAGCTTTCTTCTGCCCACAAATCCAGTTTTGAAAAACTTATAGCAGAAACCAGATATTCAGCGTCTCACCACTCTAAAGTTTTGAGTTTTCGGTTAGTAAGGACTACCTATTTTTTGCTAGATGCCAAAATAAGAACAGATAGAGCTTTTTTAATAACTTAAATTATGGCTGGGACACCAAGGCGATCATTTTGATTAATTAATTACATAGATATTAATGGATTAAAATGTTTAAAACACAATTAATTGCATTGCTTTTCTACATCCGTATGGAACCTTTGTATTTACATTTTTCTGGCACACCGTAAATCTGACACACAAACAAAATTAGAAAAAAACAGCATAGGACGAGCATTTGGGGTTAATTTTTGTTTCAAAATTTGATCTGATGCGACGCTGGATAAGTTTACCGTTGAGTGCGCAGAAGACGAACGTAGACGTCAAACAGCAGCACTCAGTTTACGGCAGTAATAGTGGACGGTGCCATCTATGGATCGATTTTAATCGACAGCATCGTCACAAGATCATAAGACGAAGGAAGCAAATATACAAAAACTAGAGGGAAAAAGCTGATGTAGAGAAGTCTGTTTAGAGGTCTAGTCAAAGCAGGAGTGATGGGATTTGGATGTGAGGCGTTTCATTGACGGACCTCTTTCATGATTATAATTTTCAGCCAGTGTTTATGTCCTGATTTACTGCGTCTGGCTCCTGCTGGTGCAGAATTTTGATACGTCTCACATCAATGATGTAAAAGTCCAATATAATGCAGACGGACTGCAGACGTTTGAAAACAATTGGATACATATTTGATTTAGTTCCACATAAAAGGGATGTGAAAAGACAGGAATTGGGTCGTTCTAACTTCAGTAAACAAAAGTTGGAAACGTGCAAAAGACGTGGATTAGGGTCACATCTGTCTACATCAAATACAACCTGTGTGACAACAGGAAGTTGGAGATAAAAGACCTTAAAAAGCTAATTCAAGAACAGGTGAGAAACAAAGTCAGCTGTTGTTCCTTGAAATGGTAACAAAATGTTCCCTAAAGCTTTGGGAGTTAATTGACCCTCAGTGAGATCCGTCCGTCCGTCCGTCCGTCCGTCCGTCCGTCCGTCCGTCCGTCCGTCCGTCCATCCATCCATCCATCCATCGTCTTCCTCTTTTTCAGGATTGGCTCATGGGACCATCGGGTTCAGGAGGGAACCGTAGAAATCCCTCTCCCACCAACATCCACACCGGAAAAATGAAGTCTGCTTTACTAACAGACAATGACAAAAGAAATAACCAGATTTAATGTCTGGTTTCAACTGTAAAATAAATGTCCTAATCTGCAGCTTGTTAATGACCAGGGCAGGGACAGCAGGACCATTACCCCTCAGCGGGCGAGCTGCATGGGAAATTAGGCATTATGCTGGCAATATGAATGAAAACAGAGATAATATCACAGCAAATCTCTTTGGGAAAAGGATAAGAGGGAAAACAGGCACGTCCTGCGCAGCATGGATGAATGGATTTGTTTTGATTGAAGCTCTTACAGTAAAAAGAGGCAGAGGAGTGAGGATCTTAACAGCTCTGTGGCCCCCAGCTGTTCTGAAAGGAGCCTGTCGCGTAGCGTACCACGCACTCAGGCTTATTTACCTGGATCCCGCTGTCTGTCTGACGGACACGTCTCGCTGCTGGAGATGCACAGCCGTCCGGTTGTCTGGCAACCTCTGAATCAAAGAGTTTCACAGCGTGGTCTGGACATGGCAGAGGGGGCGACACAAAGAGCGCAGAGAGACAGAAACACAACACCTGCACCCGTTTACCACAGCCTGCCCACGGCTGCTCATAACCCCAACTTAAATTATTCATTTTCATTTTGATCTGCCGGTCGATCGGCCACGACAAGCCGCATTCATTACTCCACGAGCCGATATTGAAAACGAAGGCAGGAAGAATGTGAAGCAACTGTGTCGAAATCCTTGAACTAAATTGGAATCAGCAGCGCTGCAGCCTCCTGTCTGGCCTTTATTAGCGAACTCAGAAATCCAGAGGCGACTCAGGACAATCAGTATTCTCACCAGTAACATCTTCCTGTTTATACTGTGATGCCTCTAGCAGCTGGAAATGAAGCTTCTCATCCTCTTGACAGCTCATTAAATATTTACCTGCAGCTTTCACACAAACACATCCCATCCCAGGACTTCAGAACCGGGGGAAATGTATATGCCAGAGGAGGGGGATTTGTTCGGATTTGTCCCGTTTAACAGGAACTGTGGGATATCTGGCAGATAAAGGTTCAATCAGTCCATCTCAGTAACGAGTCGTGATTCAAATAAAAGCAGAAACATTTTTATTCATTTGTAAGACCGTCAATACAAAACACCACCGACATGGACTATAAAAAGTTACTATTTGAGCATTTACAGAGCACAGATTGGCATTTGTTTCAAACATGAACACCAATACGAAGAGAAATACAAAAAAGCACTTTCAAATCAAAGCACATTTGAACATCCAGAAAAGATGAAAGAAAAGCAGAAACAGTCGAGTCCTTTTGAATTATCCCTCTGGTTTCGTTTCACTGCAGCGCTGCTTCGCCAAAGTATTCACACCTTTGATTTTCGTTTCACGTTTTTCATGTTACAAACTTCAATGTGTTTACTGGAATTTTTGTGATGGACCAAGAAAGCAAAACAAAATAGTACATGGGGGTAGAGTGGGAGGAAAATGAAACATGCATGTCAAAACAGTGACAGGTGAGACAGCTCACGACTCTGAGCTTTCTCTCTACCACATTTACGCACATACAGGATGAATTTCTGACATACTTTTTCTTGGCAAATTGGCCGGAAAGCATTTGTCTTTCAACAGCTATTCAATTGGATTTAGGTCTGGACTTTGATTAGACCATTTTAAAACAGGTGGACTCTTCTCTGATCCAGTGATTTCTATAGATTGGTGGTAGTGGATTTAATTGGGCCACAGAGGAAATTGGGGTTGGATACAAATGCAGGGTTCCTATTATAAATGACTTTGTTTTAGTCCATCACTTAAAATTCCAGTTTCACATTTCACTGTCTGACTGTTCAGGGGTGTGAATACCTTAGCAGTTCTCAGTATTGATTTTGAACTTGGTCGTCTTACACAGCAAACATTTGGCCACCTTTGGTTATAAAAAGATGGTCTGGCCTGCACTTTGGTGGTAGAGAGATTGGTGTCTGAAGTGATGTCAAGATAGAAAGGAAGGAGTTCTGCTGGGACGGCTCAGAACTGAAGTTAGGCCATGTGTCAAGACTGGTGTCAGGAGTGGAGTTGGACTGGTGCAAGGACATTTGTTGGGACAGGTCAGACCTGAAGTTGGGCCATGTGTCTAGGTGTCAAGAGCGGTGTTGGATGAGTTCCAGGTGTTGTTACTGGTCTTGGGACTAATATTGGGACTGGTATTAAGATTAGTGTTGGAAGGTTGTAGAGACTGGTGTTTGGACTGGTATTGGGTCTGGTGTTTGGACTGGCATTGGTCTGGTGTTTGGACTGGCATTGGTCTGGTGTTTGGACTGGTATTGGGTCTGGTGTTTGGACTGGCATTGGTCTGGTGTTTGGACTGGTATTGGGTCTGGTGTTTGGACTGGCATTGGTCTGGTGTTTGGACTGGCATTGGTCTGGTGTTTGGACTGGTATTGGGTCTGGTGTTTGGACTGGCATTGGTCTGGTGTTTGGACTGGTATTGGGTCTGGTGTTTGGACTGGCATTGGTCTGGTGTTTGGACTGGCATTGGTCTGGTGTTTGGACTGGTATTGGGTCTGGTAATAGGCCTGGAGTTTGAGGTGGTGTTGGGTCTGATATCAAGACTGGTGTAGGTATTTCTGCCGGGACTAGTGGTCGGAGCAGTCAGGACCGAAGTTGGAACATTTGTCAAGATTGTGTCAAGAGTGGTGTTGGACGGGTCTGGGCCTAGTGTGGAGACTTCTGCTGGTGTTGGAACAGGTTCAGCCAGTTAGGACTGAAGTTGGGCCTGGTTCTAGGATTGCTATCTAGACTGTTATGAGGACTGGTGTGAGGACTGGTAAGGACTGGTGTTGGAATGGATGTTGGGCAGATTTTGGGAAAGGTCTGAACTGGTTTCTGGTGTGGTGTTTGGGGTGGGGTATGGACTAGCTTCAGGACAGATTGAGTCAGGCGCCGTTATGAGCACCGGACTGGTGTTGGGTCAGGTCACGATGACACCACATGTTCAGACATTGAGGTTTTTCACCTCTAGAGACAGCTGTGTGTGTGTGAGCGTGTGTTCTGTACATTCCTTTGTTGTTGTTGACCTCTGGTCCAGTACATTGCTTATTAAAATACAGAAATTATAAAAAATATCTTTTCACTAGTTCAGCATGACCTTATATTTTGAATATATTCAGAAATAATTTAATACATAGATAAATAGATAATCTGTGTGAAGATTAGAAACTTTCATAAAAGCATTTTCAGTCGTTGGGGAGTGGCTGCTGTATAAATGCTGAATTGTTGGAGCGCCGCTGTCTGACCCTGATCATCAGTGGACTGGGTGAGAGTCCGAGAGTGTGCATGTGGTTCGGCGAGAGTGTTGCCTCCTCCGCCCCTCCTCACCTGTGCCAGTCTTTAGCTTTGTTAGCACTCGTTTTTACTGCAGGTGGCCTGCCGCTCGATCTGCCACGTGCCCTCCTCATACGTGCAGTAGCAGATTGTGCAGTCATCAATCTTCACCTCTCGCCCAGCTGGTATCACCTCTGTGTCCGCATAGCAGTTGGGCCCTGTGGGTGGTACAGAGAAACAGAGAAACTAGTGAAAAAGGAATAGCTTTTGAATTGTGCTTGAAAATGAAATCTCCAATGGACTCAGCTTTTTTTTCATCTGTTTCTTTTGTGTTGCTGGCACCGTGTCACATTATCGAGGTCAGACTCTCAATCAGGACACTGAAAATGCATGAATATCCTGAGCTCCTGTGGTTTAATATGCAGCAGGAAGTGAGCTGGGGTTAAAGTAAATGAGCATAAATGTAATGAGTTGTGAGCTAACATGTTTTTACTTAAGCTCTGCATATGAAAATGGAAAAATACTTCTACTTTCAGGTGCTGGAGTCACTTTATAGGTTCTCCGTCTGTGCTTTCAGCTTTACGACCAACCAAGGACACAGTCCAATGTTTGAAAAAGAGGCGTAAGGACAGATGACACAATTTAAAGCCACTCTCTTTGTGTCACTTGAAGGATGCCAATCAGTTTGAAATCCTGCCAGCTCAAAGAATTTCATCAGCCTTGAAGCAGGTGAAGTGTGACATAAAAGCATCCTGTAAATTGTAACTTTCGGGTGAAAGAATCTGTTTCTGTTACTTCTTTTCATTCTGTAAACCAGCCAAAGCACATTAAAGGATCAGGAAATCTGACTTGCCATTAACACAGTGAATATTTCACTTTATTTTTACTCCATTCTCTTCAGTAATGCAGAAATCTCATTTTTATGTTGGGCTTTTAATTATTTGAAAAGTTAATAAAAGAACAGATGGGTCACGACTATACAGAGAGACTGAAATATATGCATATATGCATATGCATATGTGCATATGTGTACTCCCAGTGGTGTTTGGGTAAAAGTCTCTTAGCAAGTTTTATTTTCAACAGATACACCCATTTTGTGCAACATACCAATACCACTGCTAAAAGCCCCACAGCCTGCAGCTATCACCACCATGAATGACAACTGTTACTGTTTTCCTATTCTCTGTAGAATTCCTCACCTTCACTTCAGTAAATATTTATGTTATTCACCTAATGGCTGCTGGAAATGGCACCATGGCACCAAATTGACCTGCAAGGTCCAGGAGTTCTAGACAATGGACAGGTCTCAGTCTTAAGTCTCGTTTGATGATAAAACTATTTCAGTCGAACCTAAATGACTTGATTTTAGAGCATTTTTCTTGGCTGCCACTCATTCGTTCCAAGTCTATTAAAACCTGCTTCACTGTGGACAATGCTGGTTTCCCAACACATTAATATTCATGGTAGGCTTGAGCTTCAGTAGATCCTGGGTTGCTCGTAAACATTTAAAGAATTAAGGTGATAGTCCAGTAGGTTGTTCCAGTTTCACACTAACCCAACGCAGATCGAGGTTTGTAACCAGACCAGAGTTCACTTTTCTGGTCCGCATCAGAGTTTGATTACACGTTCACATTCTTAGTTGTTTAGAAATGGCCCCAAAAGACTTTTATAAATCTTAAATCTCCACAGAGTGCCTTGGATTTTCTCATTGCTCTGAATACGACCCAGTTCAGTTTTGTCAGACAAATCTTTTTCTGCTGCCAGTTGCACTCAAACATGGACACCGAACAGGAGTAAACATTCTTTAATGGCAACATTTTGCATGTATGTCTGTGACGTGCAGTGAGGTTCATAACTGGTGAGGCACTGACTTAATCTCTGCCTCACCTGACCGCACGTCACTGGTCTGCTTATAGTTGAACCTGTTCATACAGGGTTGACCACATATGGATGAATGAAAATCCATTCCTGCCAGCCTTTCCTCGTTAAATCACTAAAGCTTGTTGATTAATCCACTCAGGAAAAGCGAGTCTTCAAATAAATCATTAATAACCTCAAATTAACATTCATTGCCATGCAGGCGACGAGTGTTTGTAAACTAACTGGAAGCAAATGTCTGAACCAAAGAGTCTTTGAATGCGGCTGTTTGGTAAAAAAAAAATGTGACCCTCGCATTTATAAACAGAGAGCAATATTCCATGCACAATATTACTTAGCATATGTGTGAGCAGAACTTTTAAATAACATGCAGCCTTTTCTGATCACTTTAACATCCAGTGGGTAATAAACAAATAACATGAGTTTCTTTATATCACAGTGAAACAGCAAATGTCGCCTCTGCTGCACGCTCTGTGAATTCAGTGCAGAACAGGTTATTGGTAAAAAGATAAAAATATTTCTGAGGAGAAGAAGCCAGAGAAACACTCTGTGTTTTCTGACGGACGTAGAGGCTATTCAAGAAGACATTTTATGAGAAAGAAGATTTCTGTTTGACAGCATGTATTTAGGTTTCTCATGCCTCTACCAGATGATATGCTCCGGAAAATACAAACTTACATCAGCCACATTTTAAACAATCACACTGACAGAGATTTGTATTTAGAGAGGACACAAGAAATGAGCCTGCAGAGACAAAGAGGAGCCTTCATGTTCAGTTTGCTCCAATTCGTAGCTAAACTAGTCACAAATTAAAGTTGATTAGCAATTGTAGAAAATATCAGGCAGTTCTCTTTTGGGAACACATAACTTGCTAATTGCTCTAAGTTTTCTAACCGTTTCCTACGTAACAAGAGAGTGTGAATTTCTTTTCACAATGTAAAGCTCAGAGGAGTCCATTCTGCTTCCACAGAAAGCATTAAAGACATTGTTATGCCTTTTGTTGGAAGAGCCAATCATTTTAAATTCAGCAGATTTACAAACTTCTCTTTGGAATAGATTCATCTTCAGTAAAATAATCTTGTTATAAAAAAGTTCGGCTTCTTTCTGTTCAGTTTCACATATCAGAATATGAAAATCACCTTGTGAAACAGCGAGTTATTAAAAGAAAAGTTAATCTAGATAATTAAATAATCTTCCATAGGTGTGAAAAAACTGACTAAAAGCAATAGTTGGGACATTTTGCTACTCTGGAGCATACAGCTCTGTGCTCACACAACACTAAAGTGTAGAGACATCAGCAAGGACTTAAGAGAAGCAATTGCTGCCAGTCGCCAGCGATTTCAAAACTATTCATCCAGCCATTATCTACACCTGCTTATCCTTGCAGGTTCTCTGGGGGGCTGGCGCTTATCGCTTGCAGTCATTTGGCAGGAGGCGAGGGACGCCCTGGACAGGCCTGCAGTCCATCACAGGGCAACACAGAGACGCAAGACAGGCAAGCATACACACTCACACCTGAGGACAGTTCAGAGAGACCAATTAACCAAACAGTCTGGCTTTCAGGGTGTTTTCACACCTGATAGTCTGATAGACTCTGTTCTATTGGGAACCAAAGCTGCAACACTTGTTCCATTTTCAGCTGCTGTGGTTCTCTTTCTCTCTGCTCTGAGTCCAACCAACCAAACACCTTCCCTTTGAAAAACCTATTTCCCTCCTTGCCTGCAGGGGCACTGCACCAAGAACCACTGAAGGAAATGACATGAAAACCTCTGAAGACACTGAGCGCAACTTCCTTCTTCACAAAACGGAAACAAAAATGAAGTGTCAGATTTTATTGCTTGTAGGATTTCTGTTTTGCCTTTGGCAACAGACCACGAGCCATTTCCCCTGCTAGAGCCAGACTAGAGCCTTTGTCTTGATTGTATTTACCCAGAATGCCCTGCGCTGTAGTCCGCTTCCTATTTTTGGAGTGATTTCCAGTCCACTTGGCGTTCACATGTGTAGTCAAGCAGCATCAGAGTTCACTTCAGCCAAACAAAGATTGCGGGCGAACCAGAGTTTAGGTCAGAGTTTGATTGCACATTCACACCTTCGCAAACAAACCGGACTTTCTAGGAAAACAAATTTGACTTCAATTAAAACGGACTAAACAGAGCTGGTATGAATGCACTGTTAGCCTGTATATGGGAGGAAACCAGAGAAACTGGATAGAACCCACACACGCACGCACAGACATGCAAACTCCATGCAGTAAAACACCAGCAGTACTGCCATCTGTACCACTGTGCAATCTGATTACAAAACTATTTAAAGTTAAATGTGAGGCGAAGTGTCTGACAAATCATTTTCCAAGCAGAAAACATTCTAAAAGCTTCCTGTTTTCGTACATATGGAGTGTAAACACAAAGCCATTAGCAGTGGCCTTTAAAGCAAATCATTCTATGAGGAGAAACATGATCTATGGGTGAAAACTTCAACACAGGTTCACTCCAAGATCAGACTGTGGAATGTTGCTAGAAATTGCAAAAAATCCAGAAATCTCTCAGCCTCTACAGCCTGCAGCTACAGTTCAATTTAATGACAAAACCTATTAGGAAGAGAAAGCAGGAGAAAACCTCTCTCTGAAATGAATATGGCAGTTTGACTTATGTTTGACTTCTAGGTAAAAGTAGAGATGTTTGGCCACAACGCGCTGCCTGGAGAAAAACAAGCACAGTATATCAGCACAAAGTCTGGATAACAAGAAGCACAGAGGGCGACAGCTGATTATCCAGACTTGTGCAGACTCAGGACTTCGGCACCTTGCAGTCAGAAAGTCAACCATTAACTCTTAATGCTGTGGTTGAGGCCAAGCCGAGCTGAGCAGAAACCTCGGTGAGCTGACGCAACCATGTTGTGAGAGACTGATGATGCTGTGTTTAGTTTCTCACTCACAGCTTTTCCATTTTGGCTTCATCTTTGTTTGAGAAACAACAACAGTGTGGGCCGGGTGCTGGAGCGCATCCCAGCCATCACTGGGCGAGAGGTTGACTCTGCTGAAATAGATTTCTATCAAATCCATCATTAATATGTCGATATGGGCTGGAAAATAAGACAATATGAACCCAGACACATATTTTTGATTTCCAGAAACATCCCACTCTAGATCAGAGACATGAGTCTAATTATTAGTATCTTCAGTTGCTGTATTAGTTTTACTTTCAGACGTCAGATCTCTTGCTGAGTTCTGTGATGTTTTTTCATAAAATTCAAGCTATCCATCAAAAATGAGGCTACATGCAACAGGCTGGATGCGCTGCCCTGTTTTATTTATTTGTTCCAGTGGAAAATGGGCTCTCACATGTGAGCGTTCATCGATTGCTTCCCATAATAGTGTCCCAGTTAGAGGAATATGACAGGAGGAACAGTGGAAACATCAGATCCAAGGTCTGGGAGCTGCTGGAGTCGGCGCACGTTTCACACAGCAGCTGGTTTTTCTGCTAACCGATGCTGAGCACGTCTAACATGCAGGAATCTTTCCACTGGGGTCCCCTTACAGACAAAATTTATCACGTTTCCCTACCTCTCTTAATTAATCATCCCTCGGCCTTGAATCTGCCTAAAATAGATTTTCCATTGGCCTTCATTACCATGCCCTTCAAACTGCTGAATGACCATTCACGGTTTATGCAGCGAAGCGTATTTACAGGCGAAGTCTGAGATCCCGGCAGGGGAAGAGATTCATCTGGGATTTACAGAGATTACGCTGAATTCTCAAGGACCATTTATCCCGTCCTCTTTCTGGGATTCAAACGTTTAACTCCAGCATTTTTTTTACAGACTGCCGGCTCTGGCTTTGGTTGTGGGATTGCACATTACAGGTTTTCAATTACTCATTGTTCCACAGCCGTAAAGCACATATCTTGCTGAGGGCGGATTCTATCCTCCAATGACCTAAAGGTTGGAAAGCGCATAAGAAAAAGTCAAATTAAGGAGTGTTGCGCAGCGCTTTAATAAAGTTCTGAAGTGGAGCCCAGGGGACTGTTTTTTCCTTTTCCTATATTGCAGGAAATTGGCTCTTGCTAATTGAAGTTTTGATGTTAAGAAGCTGCTGCTAAGAACAGAGCTCAGTATGTGGCCAAGACAAATGCAAAACAACAAAACTATGACTGGAGCAAAGCCTTTTGAGCTGTTTTTGCCCCTTTACAACTGAAAATACGATGGATCTTATTGGGATTTCATCACAGACAGCAGAGCATTGTTAAGTCAAAGGGAAATGATGCAAATTTTTGTGTAACTAAAACAGTTTTACATCCAGTTTCCTGAATGAACACTTTGTAAAACCATCTTTTTCTTTAGAATTACAGCTGTGAGTCTCCATAACTAAAGATGAAAAAGATTCCCAACTGGAGTGTGGTCTTTGACTGGACCACTCTGACACAGGACGACCCTTTGGTCTATTGATCCTATTGTGTTTTGTTTAGTCACTGCTGAACAATATGTGTGATTAATCCTGAAACAAAATCAAGAAGCGATCTGATACAAAGACCATCTGGTGAACACAGAGCAGCAACGTGATTAAAACAAGGCAGAGACAAAGAGAGGCTTAATCACCCCAACAGGAAGAAGTTAACATGCTCCACTGATTCCTCTCAGCATTTCTTTCCATAACCAATCACTGGATTTTTGTTGTATAAAGCGTGAGTGCATTGTCTGATTGCTGCTTTCTCTTTGGAAAATGTGTTTGCCTTAGTGCAGCGAGTGGACAGGAAGGAAGTCCTTAAGCAACCAAATCCTGAATCCCTCAACAGAGAGAAGAAGTTTTCCAGTTTTTAGTTTGATCAACTCAACAACTCTGGCCAACTTCCCTTTCTCTGCTGAAGAAAATCTCAGTGTGAGGACGGCAGAAACACCTGAAGTTCTGAGAAACCAACGAGTTTCAGCTGCTGGCCTTCATCAAGATCATTACAAAAAATCAGTTTGCCATCAAACAGATGGAAAATACTAAAGCTAAAATCCTTTAATACTCGAGACCCCCTCTAAAAATGAAAAACTGCCTATTTTAACGCTTGAAATACCAAATGCACCTTAATATGCATTAATATGAACAGTGGAAACCGTCTTATAACTAGCGCAGAAGCTAACATCTACAGTTATATATACAGTCTTATATCTGCTCTTTGGGTTCAGCCAATCAGAACCAGAGAAAATAAACAACATTCCTGGATTGGCAGCTTTCCAGACGTCAGTCAGTAACATTTCATCAAGTTATCTCAGTTCCCAAGCTGCATTTTCATTGGAATATTTTAAATATGCTCTACGAACACAAGCTGGTGTGACCACTAAATACATCTAAGTTGGTTTATGTATTTTTCAGTGATGTTTTAATTAATTCTATATATGCATATGCTGTTTGTTGTTGGTTTCTTGGTTTTGTTTTCTCTCTTTCTGCAGGCCTAGAGGCAGATTTCTGGGCTGTTGACTTGTGTTCCTTCTTTCTCTTGTCTATTCACGTCTCTTTCCCTTTAAACCTTTTCTCCACTGTCTTTTCTCCTTTCTTTTCCATCTCCATGTCCATTAAAATTGACATAAACTTAAAGAAATTTCTAATAAAGTTTCAAGTACATCAAGTTGAGCATCATAGCAAAATCCATAAATACTGAGCCACCTGAGTGGGGCTGAACTGTAAACCAGGACTAACAGATCTCTGTCCCTTCTTCATGCACATTGGAAGCAGATGAAGTTGTTTCCCACAGCATGATTCTACCACCACCGAGCTCTGAGACGCTGAAAGCTCAGATTATTGTTCTATAACTTAACTTTCATCGTTCTCTCTGACCTTTCTGCTGGGTTCCTTGGTCTTCAGGAAGCTGTTTGTTCTCTGATTTTCTCTAACAAACCTCTGAAAGCCTCACAGAACATCTGGATTCGTAATAAATTTAAACTGTTCAGGTGAACTAATGAGGGGATGTATAAACAAATATAGTTGGATTACGCTGGATTTTATTTAGGGGTACTGGAGTAAAAGGCACCGTTCCACTTTCTAAAATGATTCTTTCTGTGAAATAGAAAGAAAAGCATGTATAATTTCCCAACTACTTCACAATAAATTGCTAATTCTTGTTCCATAAAACACATTCTAGCGCACGCAAACACACACAAAACAGTATTTTCTGAAGCTGCTAAATTGGAACAAAAATGTCTTTTTTGTATGACAGACAGTCTGTGAGGTTTGTAGATTTTTGTAAACTAAATGCGCCTTGTTCAGAGCCAGAGGCTTGGAAGAAAAGTGCTAATAAATCATCTATTATCTCTGGAGTCGGCCAGCAAAATATCAACACAGCGTGAATTGCTTTCGCAGAACAGGTATGGCATAACAATGGCTATTTCCCTTAGAGTAACAGGGTCTTCAGCCACTCTTGTTGTATAATTAAAGTGCTGATAAATGGGGAGTCTTCCAGCTGCAGCCGGAGCATTTCATTGGCCGACACAAGGCGCGCACCGGCCACATCAATCAGCCTGAGCAGTCTGCCGCAGGCCGTCAAAACGCCAGCCCCGACGCATTTATAAGTCTTCAAATGAACGCGAGCGCGGCTTATCTGAATAACAACTTATCCAGTGGACAGGCCGGCTGTCGCTACTGATTCATCATCATTAACTGGGTTTGGCACAAGAAAAGATGCTCAGGTCAAGGATGTGTTAGGAGAGAGAAAAAATAATCTTGTAATTCTGCAGGATAAACACAAAGTTCATTCCAGAACTTTGTCTGGCTGCAGGACTCATTTATGTTCATTAATGCAAGGATCTGACATCACTGTGCTTACTCTGTCAACCTGTTATTCTGCTGCTCCTTTCACGCCCACCTTTATGTCATCGCTTCATTAATATGAGATCGTCCATCTCTACATGGCGCTCTGTAGTTCTGCAGGAAAATACATTCACAAGTGCAGAATCTTTTCAGCAACACCTGAGGAGGCTGAGACCAGCGGGCAGTGTGTGTGTGTGTGTGTGTGTGTGTGTTGGCGTGTGTGCGTGTGTGTGTGTGTGTGTGTGTGTGTGTGTGTGTGTGTGTGTGTGTGTGTGAGTGTGTGTGTGTGTGTGTGTGCGTGTGTGGGGGTGTACGACCCAACCTGTCGCTACAAAGTGTTAGAAAGGAGTAAAGACAGCCGTGGCTCCCACCTGATCCTTTAAATCATGCAGATCTGCTTTAGCAGGTATAAATGAGCAGACAGCACTCAATGTAATGGATTTCTTGTGTACATTTGCAAAATAAATGCTGAATTAAAATGCTTTGCACAGACAGGAAGTGGAGGAATTTGCAATAAAGTAATTTCCCCAGAGGACGCTCTGTGCCGTACGTCGACTGTAAGGTTTTCTGGAGGTGCCACCTCATGCGTTTGTTTGCATATGTTATGAGTTATGGTGTCTGTGATGATATTTGAAGCTGAACTCATGCACTGCGCTCAAATAAAGCCACCGTTCGGAGACACAGCAGCAGGGACGCCACAGCAGGGCTGTCCCTGCAAGAGACCGTCCTTCACACTCACTTACCAAACGCCACAGCTAAAAATGTTCTAAAAAGCCTGAAAATAAATTCCTCTTCTGAAGCAGTGGTTTAATCCCAGACTATAAAAATTTGAACACTTGAATTTATTCAGTGAGAAAAATATTAAGAATTTTTTTTTAATCCCTGGTAGAACAATTACTGCCACCCTGTTAATATTCGTTCAATCGCCTTTTCACCAGTTTGAAAGCATTTCTCCTGGAAAGCAGGTTTAGCTCCAAAACATTTCTCAAGGTTGGAGCGTAGAGAGAGACAGATCTTTGACTATTCCTCACTGTGCAATTTGAGTCCAGACTCCTCTCTTGTGCTCAGATGTTTTTGTCTCAGGACTGAGATTTAAATGGGAGATGGTTGATTTTGTGTCTGGAGAGCCATTTCTGTCTTAAAAGCGTCTGTCTAGTAAAGTGGAGCTCGGTATTCAGCTCATAGCCATAAGTGAACTGCTAAATCTGAAAATACTCTAAAAAAAAGCTTAAAAGTGCCTATTTTAATAGTTCAGGCACAAAATATACCTGAATATACATTAATACACAAACTGGAAACCGTCTTAGCACAACAAAAGAAGCTAACATCTATGGTCTGTCTTATTTCCACTCTGCAGTGTTCAGCCAATCAGCACCAAGAAAAATAAGTGGAGCTCCTGGATTGGCTGTTTTGAAAACATCAGCCAATTCAATTTCAAGTAGCAGTGAGAGATATTTCACCTTTCCAAGCTGCATTTTCTTTCAAATATTTTTATGTTCTACAGAAGATTTCCTGCGACTATTTTGGAGTTTTGTCCCAGAAACAATCAGTGAATATTTGAATCCACCATTAAGCCGTGGCTCACTGGGACCATCACTCTGCTGAAGGACCTAATTTAAGGTTTCTGACGAAGGCCACCAGATTTTTAATCAACACTTCCTGATATCACAGAGCTTATTATACACAACTCAAAGCTTTTGAAAGAGAAATGGGTCAAAAGCATCACATTTAACTTTACACTGTGGATGAAATGCTTCTAAATATTTATTTACTCTGTTAGCTAAGCTCAGTCTTAAGGTTCTGGTTGATTTGACAGAAGTGTTTTTAGAGACTTTTGCTCTTACTTCTGATATCGCGTTTTGTTGTTTTTATTGTTGTCTTTTGTTCTTTCCATATTTTGAATGTTTATTGATTTTTATCTGTACAGCTCTTTGTCACAGCTACTGTTGTTTTAAAGTGCTTTATAAATAAAATGATCATAGTTTATATTTGTGATTGCAGAACAGAAACCTCTTTTTTCTATCTGCTCTCTAACGTTAAAGCTTGTTTGGACATTTTATTCAACCTCTCTCTCTTCTTTAACAGGTCATTGATTTAAAGGAACTCAATGTTTCGGCAGTTTTGCAGTTTTCTAGAAGTTTGTTTCAGATTAGTGAAGTTTAAAACCTGAATATATTTTCTCCATGTTTGGTTCTGGTTCTGGGGATGCAGAATCAGAACCAGAAGACCTGAGAGACCTGGAAGGTTGATACACGTTTTAAAAACACATCAGTAGTTTGATATTTTACAATTGGATACATGTCTGATTTATTACCACATGGAAGTGGCACAAATTAGATATTTTTATGGGGTGAAAAGGTCAGACTTGGGTTGTTCAGACCGCCATGAACTTAACCAAACTCAATGCGACATCTTTGATTTGACATGTGATATCTCTCTGTGTGATTTTTAATTTTTTTTGGTGAATTGAAAAGGCGCTAAAACTAAAGGTTGGGTAATTCCAATGCTCTCAGCATGAAATTATGTAAACAAAGGCAAAAGAGAGAGAAGATTTTATGGTTTTTTAATTATGTTTTACAAGAGGTACCAATATGCCTGATCTTAAAAGTCAGAAACTTTACAGTAGATGTGTTTTTTTTAAGATCTTCTTTCTTGTATATTTTAATCTTGTCTTTCTTCTGTACTTTGAAGTCACATTAGTGCTATCATTCAAACGAAAATTGTGAAAAATAACATTTAACAAGCAGACCAAAGCTTGGAGCCATTCACTGAGCCCTGCAGGAATATAATGGTAAAGACATAATGTGAATATTACCTTCATTAGTGTGACCCTTCGCTGCTGTAATCAAAATTTCAATGTCCAGGGAGAGAAAATGGCCTTTCAATCACACAAGAGTAGCAGTCTAATGAAAGGATGACATAAAAAGGAGAAAAATAGAAAAAAGCTCCCTGCATTCTCTTAAAATGACCCAGATTTTCTGGAAGAAAATTAAATCAACACACAATTCAATTATAGAAGTTAATTTAGGTATAACAGACAGCTTTTCTTTCCTTTTGTTTAAACCTGACATTATTTGTGTTGTTTAGCAATTAAAAACATTAAATGCAGGTTAAAATATGCAACTGATTCAAGATAATATTTTTATACTTAAAATAATATTTTTTTTTATCTGATCAAATCTATTTTTAATACTATGCATTATTTTTTTATGTTGTGAATTTCACTTTACTGTACAGCCTCTAATTTCTTATTTTTAAGTCACTTGCTTCTGCTTGCTTGTAATTTGCTTTTGATACACCTGGATTTTCACAATGCAAGACAACAAAGTGTATCTATTCTATTCTATTCTATTCTATTCTATTCTATTCTATTCTATTCTATTCTATTCTATTCTATTCTATTCTGAAGCATTTAGGCTTTCTGTTCTCCTCCATCTCTGTTGCGGTCCATGCAGGTGAAAAGTCATGCGGAGAGCTGAGGGTTCACCGTTAGATTAGCCAGATTCGCCCACATGTAGCTCAAAGCAAATTCATCACGCTCATCTTTTGATCTCTGCATGTTAATGTTATAAAAAGTGGTCCACCTACAAATATTATATTGTAGTTTCTCAGAGTGTAAAGACATTTGAATCACTGAAACGCTGAGTTGAACTGAAAACGATAGTTCATGCAAAATGCTCCAATTTTTTATTTATCTTTAATTTACACACATGCTAGCTGAAAACCTGGATATTCTGCTGAAGTTGGTGTTTACTATAAGAACTACATCCTGCTTCAACTAAACCTTTTAAAAGTACATCTTGTCATTTATAATCCAGGATTTTGATGAATAAAAACATTTTTTTCTCTTCAACAATCTGATCTGGATTTAAACAGTTTATTTAGTTATGTAGCAACTAATATTTTGGAAATCAATTACAGTTTGGTTCTGATTTCATCCAGTATTTTCCTCTTACACTTTAGACTCACCGGCCACTTAATTAGGTACACCTTGAATTACCTAGGCTGTTGCTTTTGGGTTTAGTGGGAGAGATCTAACAAGGTGTCAGAAAAGTTCCTCGGATATTTTGCTGGATAAAATCTGTGGATTTGTCGGCTGCACCTCCATGATCTTAACCTCCAGCTACATCACATGTAGCTGCTCTGCTGGATTGAGATATGGAGACTCTGAAAGTTTCTGGAGAACACGGAGTTAAAGGAATACTGATTTCCCCGTTTGTTAACCATTTCGTATCCAACCTAGATGTATACTATGAAAACTTTAGATCAAATCTTCATTTCTTAGTGAAACCAAAGCTTTATTCTTATTTTTCTGCCAACATCCAGTCTTGAAGCTGCTGGCCACAGTCCAGGTAGGACGCATGTCCTATTTCCTGGGTGGAAGTGGAGCTGCTTTCAGTCCAGGTCTTATAAACCCTCAAACTCTAACTGTTTTTTTTTCCTCCATTTCCTGATAAACCAGCAGGAAAACTGGTGATCTGGCAATCCATTAAAGAGAAAAATCACATCAAGAAACATTTAAATATGTGCCCTTTTTTTCTTTATAGCTTCAGTCTGTTTAACTACTTATTCCCATCTCTGTCTTGGATGTTATTTCTGACATAGAGCCAACAGCCAGACGACTAAAATGATTAAAATCAGTGTTAATCAGGTTGATCAATAACTAGCTGTTTTTTATTTCTTCAGTTTGTGGTCAAAATAATCCAATGTAAAATGTGCAGCATTAGCATAAAGAGACATTTCAGAGCCACATAAAATGCCAGAAAAGTAACTGTAGACTAACTTCTAGATTCATACGATGATTTATGTATGATAACTATCTTATCGTAAAGCTGCTACATTAACATGAATTAAACATGAACTTATTATGTGGAGAAAAGACAGACTTGGACAATCCCTCATTGATTTCCAAATATAAATTATTTTTGAGACAAAACTGATTAAAGAAATGAGAATTGTTGCTCCCTGTCTGCCTCAGAGCGATGATGCTGGTCAGAACTGGAGCAGAAATTGCAACGGCGGCAAGAATAGAGTGTTTTCAGTTGGGTTTTGTCAACAGTAAAATTAAATAAAAGCCTTGAAAAGCTTTTAAATTCCGAGATAGGTTGCAGGTTTTGGTGTCCACGTTGCTGAATCTAATTAATTCTCATTAATGGATAACTTACTGTAAAATTCTTTACTGAAATTAACTTAAACACTGAAATTTGAGCAGAAGACTTTGCAATTATTGTTTTAGTTTTTGGTAGACATAAAGCAAGATGAAACTATTCAGTGTAATATTTTGTGTTTTTTCAGTGTTTTATAAAATGCATCACAAAGCCCTATGAATTAATGGCTCCATGGTTTATCTGATGAGACTGTAAAATGTGACTGTGAAATGCAAAAGGCATTAAAAAGAGCAGAATGTAATTTTAAAAAAGAGGAGTTGTTAAGAAGCAGATTTGTCAGGTCGATCATCGTGGCTAAATAACGACACGTTTAATCCTTCCAGTTTTGTTGTTTGTCTCTTGTTTCCACACCATTTACAGCCAGAAGGCCCAGTCATTTAAATAAAACTGCTGTCATCATAATTTGGCCAGACCATAGCTAAACTTAGCAACAGTAACTAAGGGCTATGAAGCATATTTTTAAATTCCCTGACAGAAACTTAACTCATTTCGCCAACTGTGTGATGAGAATATGATGAAGAATCCTCTAAATGAATACCCAGACACATTTCACATCTATATACACAATTTCTATTTGACATGTGCGTTTTAATGTGTTTCTTTATTAAATAAAACCTGCCAAATCTTAAAAGGCGGTCCATCAATCGTCCCTCTCCTCATTTACACGAGCCTCGGTTCCTGTTGGCAGCGGCTCGTGCCGCTCCGTCTGAAGTGATTTTGGCTCCAGTTCAGACTGTTTATCACGTCCCTTCTAGATTAGTGTTGACCCTAATGTCTGAGTCTCCAAGAGCACCATTTGTTTCCTCATCCGTTGCCAAGGCGATGCCCTGCGAGAGCAAAGGACGAGAAGTATGGCTTTGCAGCAGAGGTGCAGACAACAGAGACTTCTTTAGCATTGATTTTCCTTCCCTGAGCATTCCTCAAAAGCACATGCAACGCTTCCAAGTCTTCACCTACGTCAAAAACAACTCGTCCATTACAGCTGCATCAGGAGGGGAAGGAAAAAAGAAACTTCAATACGCACAGGCCCCGCTTTTTCCTTCTTCACTCTCGCTACATAGTAGGTCTGTGCAGGAATCAATATTGTTAAATGAAACTTTATGGCAGTGAGTGAGTGATGGTTGCAAACTTTTAGAGGGTATGAAACCATTTAATTGCAATGTGTTCCAGTGCTTGAAGATAATGAGTAAAAAATGATGAGAACCTGCCTCCATTCACAGCTGTTCTTTGATATTCATGAACAACTGTCTGGGGTGGATGTTAGCGATACCTCTTACTTTCATCTTCCTCCCCCGGCTCTTCCCAGAGTGTCTCCTCGCATGCAAGTAATACATCTGAGGCAGGGCACACCGACATAAGCATTGATTTTGCATGCCTGAAAAGGCCAAGATAATGCCCGTGCATAATTGATGAGCTTATCAAGCATTCAAATACTTCATTGAGATTTATATCAACAGTGTGAAAAATGGTAACGAGTAATGGCACAAATCTAGATGGATTACTTGCTAGGCGTATTTTTTTTCTCTCCAAATTAACTTTTTTCTGTGCTTTTTCAGTCCACAAGTCCCTCTTTGGTGCCACTGCACATCTGGAAGACTATTTAATTACTTTCTATTAGCAAGCTGGGCTTTGATGTGACACACTGGAGGCTTCGGAGATCCTCGGAGGTCTCAACATCTGCCTGCGTCCAAACAACATCTGCAGACAAGGCAAACACCACAACCTAAAGCGACCTCCAATAACTGGATCGTGAGTATTTCATCACTTCTGCACGGCTCATGCTGAATGCTGTGCGATCAGAGATGGAGGCTGACAGTCAGTGGCCCTCGACGTTTAAATCTGAGATGTCTGGGAGAGAAGCAGCATGAATTAAAAACAGGATTGATGTGGATTGGAGTCGAGGGCTGGTGTCATTTAGACTGATGTCTCATTCACTTCATTGGGTGGAAGCTAATTATTTCATCTTTTAACTGTTCACCTTATGGTGCAGACTCTTGTGTTAAATAGAATGCAAATGTAAACTTGTGGCAATTAAGTCTTTCCTTTTCTTTGTTTTTTTTTTTTTCCAGGATGTGGAAGAAAAACGTCACCAGTGGGAGGCTGAGGGTGGAGGACTGGAGGAGAAAAGGGACCAGTTGGCAGTTTCCCTGCAGCCGTTTGTCTGCGAGAGTGAGATTTATTATCTCACTCTCGAAACATGGATCAGACATGAACATTCCCAACTGACAAAATTACTCCATGAGCAAATGAATAACTCAACCTGAGGATCACAAAACAATGACTTCTGGATCTCTGCAAGCTATGCGTACATCAGGGAGGTCATACTGAATAATATGGAGGAGAAACCAGACAAAAATCGCATCCATGGGAAACTTCAAGGGTCAAAACCAGTGAAACGGTACATTTTATACTGATGGGACTGGAAGGGGACATTTTTGGGGAGACGTACATCATAGAATAAATGTAAAATGAACTTTGCAGAGAACTGATTCATTGACAGGACTTGTGATAATTTGGGTTTTTCCAGGAGAAAAACACAATTACAGTTATGCCACCAGGAAAATAATCAAAATCAAACCAGCAGATCTGCCTCTGAGTGACTCACAAAACACAAAATGAAGGTTTTGGAGTGGTCTAATCAAAGTCTGGATATAAATTGGGTTGAGATAGCATCACATGGCATTAAACAAACTATTAATGCTTGAAACCCCATCAGTGTAGTTTAATTAAACTAATTCCGCAAAGAATGGGCCAAAATTTCTCCACACAATCACCACCATTCATGGCAAACACTTAGCTGCTCTAAAACTGGAACAATCAGTTAACAAGAGAATTTCTTCTCACAAAGGACCAGATTTATTTGGATAGACTTTTTCTCCCTTGTGAATGAAATAAACATTTAAAACTACTTTTTGTATTTGCTCCAGCTATCAATGTCTGACACTGAAATTTGTTTGATCTGAAAGGCTTAGGTGTGATGAAAAAAAAGCAAAAACAGAAGAAATTTTTACGAGGGTAAAAGTTTTTCACATTGCTTTACTAACACACACACACGGCCACCCCAACACACACACACCCCTACACACACACTGAGGAAGGTGAGCAGCAAAGCACAAACTGACCCTTGCAAAGATTGTCTAGTTGATTGAGGTGAGTGTTTACACCTCCTGGTTACAGCATGATAAGCCTGCCGAGCGTTTCTGTGAAATCACAGCCAAAGATATTTTCTGTCTGGTACAAAGTTGCGAAAAAACACACTGATGCGTATTCTCACATCATATCCTAATCAACACTTTAAGCGTTGGTACTGACAACTGCAAATAATGTGAAAACACCAGCAAGAGACTGAATTAATATGAAGAAACACTAAATGACTGGAGTAATCCTAAAAATACATTTAAAAAATCTCACCTGCTGCTGATTTTAAAAAAACATGGCAGATTTACTAAATCACAAATGAGTCATTAAAGCTGCCAGAGGCTCTTTCTGCTTTTTCTCTTTCTGCGTTTCTGAAGATTAGACTTAAAACACAGAGGTTTGAAGAGGCTGCACAACAGTGCACAAAACCATTTTTATTTGTTTTAGTTGAATACGTGAAGGAAATGAAATAAAATTGGAAAAGGAAATAACCTGAACATAAAACATTTCGTTTCCAGGCAGAAACTAAATAACAGAAAAATGCACAAACAGCACATCTCTCAGCAACTCATTTTATAAAGAAATATAACTGAAAAACATATTTAAACAGATTCTAATCCTGATATCTGCAGTTAAGCCTGTCTTCTCCAACATGTCACACTGTAGCATGCCTTTATATTTGCTTTTGCAATACTTAGCTGAATGAGGAAGTGGAACGTTTACCGACATTTTTATTAGTTCTATTTACAAGTCTCATAAAAGATTGGCAGTAAATGATAATTAACGTTTATATTTACACTCCTGTTAGCTGCAGAGCTGCAATGCAGATGGTGGAGAGGGAGAGGGAACCGGCAGGGTTGGGCCAGCAGGGTCCAGCACCCAATAAATTCACCAACTAGCCAGACAGACTCATATGGTTTCTTATTCTATTAAACCAATCAGTCAATTAATAAAGTTCATTGGTACAGCACATTTCAGCAACCAGGCAATTCTTTACGTCATAAAAACACAAAAATTAATAGTCATAAAAACATCATACAGTTGCCAATTTGACAAACCAGAAACAATTAAAATTTTTATTTGTATTAGTTCACATTTAGCTTTAACATTTGTTATTTTATTTGTCCGTATCATGAAACTATTTAAACTCTGTTCTGGTTTTTGTGTGCCATCCTGCTGAAAACCTTCTGCAGTCGTCTCTGGGCAACACACGCTTCAGATTTAACCAGTATTCAAAAGTTGATAGCAAATTTGTGTCAAAGTGACCTGCAACAAATCAAGAAACTTTTTGTGGTTTTATGAGATTCTGATCTGAAAGCACAAGCCATTCTTACTCGTCCTGCTGAAGGCGCTTCTGCATTCCTCTCTCCTGACCCAAAACGCTCACAAGAGTCCCAGTCCTCACACCAGACCCTCTCAGCTGCAGTCAGTCAATATTTATAAAACGTTCTGAAAAGTTGCTACATCCAGTAAAAATATTCAAGAACTAACAGCATGTTGGAGCAGCTCTACATTAGTTCCCATTTGTTCTTTTTCTAGACTTTTATTTTTAAAATCTTTAGTTGAGTCGTTGCTTCTTTTTTTTTCTTTTTTACAATTATTTCCTATAGTTTTAGTTTCTGTGCAGCTGGAAGCTTTATTTATTTTCTACTTTTAGAAAAATAGAGGGATTCAGGTGTGAGTAAATATGAGCAGTTAGATCTTTGTTTTTACACTAAAAATATAAATAATAAAAATCATTTGCTAAATAAATACAATAAAGTTTATTTTCTTTTATGAGTCTGTCTACAGACTTAGCTGGACTTCCATAATAGGTTTTGGAAAAATACACAGGAAAGATTCTGTTACTTTGACTTTGATGATACTTTATGATAAACAAAGGGAATATATAATAACTTATTCTTTCCATTGGCAGGAATGTAAATATTATTTATCAATTTCATGTGTGTTTAGGATTTTGGGATTGTGATTTTCTTTTTCATTATTTTTGACTTTTGTATGGAAAAGTTAAATAATGACTGAAAATAAATAAGCTTGTGATGCATCACGGTGGCAACTAGGCAGAGTTTTTCCATCAGGGAGAAGCTGATTAGCATCTCAAAGATCAATAACACCTGAACTGGTTGAAAATGAGGATTCATGGACGCTGAGCAGAACCAAAAAGCAGAAAGAGAAGGAGGAAGTTCAAACTATCTCTTCCATTCATCATAATTACCACAGCACCAGATCCCCTACTCCAACGTCTCTCTCAGAGATTTAAAGAGGAGCAGCAAAAACAAAGGAGCTGGATTAGCAGAGCTTTCCAACAACTGATGATGTCATCCAGGATATCGTCTCCGCTGAAATTGACCAGCATGTTATGACAGTCAGACAGCAGCAGTCTTCAGTCAGATGCCTTTTCAGATCAACACTGACTTGTAGATACTCTAATATGATTTACAACAACATTTAATTTCCCTTTTCAATAAAGAAAGTTTTTTTTTTAACTCAGAAACAGAATAATTTAGGAAACCTTTCTGCTGTGAAGCGTCATCAACAACTCATGGAAAGAGGTGATGTTCCACCAAACCGCTCAATAAAACATCAGTTTAGTAGTTTAAGGTAACAAAGTGAGGGAGACATGGTGGTAATATTTCATTCCACCGTGTCAAACATAGTGATAAGCATCATTACTGTTTATGGTCTCAGCAGGTATTCCTATCTTGTGGTAAAGTTTTCCAACAGGATGGCAGTTGTTGTAACTTTCATGATCTATTATTGCCTTCGATGCCACACTGTGCAGCAGACTGTAGAGTCGGCAGCTGCAGCGTTAGGAGGTCTACCTGCAGAAAAAATCTGGAAAACCCAGCATCTAACATCTGATATCATTTTTGATAATTCTGTGCAATAATCTTTGGGCATTAAGCCTAAACTTCCATTAGGGAAATCAGTCAAAGCAACACAAGACCGTTATACTGAGTATCAGTGGCCTCAGACTAATCCAACAATGACATCAGAATTATTTCTAACACCAACATTAACTTTTATACACGCTGAATTTAAATAAATCAGTGCCATGTAAAGAACATATTGTGTTTGGCACCAAGCCGAATAAGATCCGGCTGAATAAAGCTTTGCTCTCCCACACAGAGAGACTACGGAGAGTTGGATGGAAAAACCTGGGTCTTAATCACGCCGGTTTTTACAGCGTGTGGAGACACATCACTGCGTTACACAGCAGGGCTGCTTATTAGGAGCAACTTTAGTTAGTTTTGGGCTTGTTTATCAAACACTGGGTTCCTTATTTAGCCCACAGCATCTGGCAACACCTGTCCCAAATGACAGTGCAGAGCAAGAGAGCTGCAGGTAAAACCATGGCTTTGCCTCTGGAGCCAGGGAGAAACCTGAACTCTGCATAATCTATGCACATATACCTTTGTGAACAATGTCATGATTGGTAGGAGTCATCACTCTGACAAATAAAAATAAAACACATGTGAAGAGAATAGCCTGAACAATGGAATCTACTGAATAAGCTTTCATTAGGAGACTTAATTTGTTTTCCATTGCCTTTGTTCACTGAAGTCAACATTGTAAAGTCATAGAGTCAAATTATATTATAAAGTCACAGAGCAAAGTTAAAACATGGACGCTGCCGGCCACATTTACTGGCACCTCTGTAAAAATAAATTCATTAGTCTCTTAATTAATTTAAATCAATTTAAATATGGAAAAAAATCCAATATTTATATTGATTATTTATATTGATCTCAGGGAAAGAAGCTGTATTTATTTATTTAAAATCACCTCCTGGATAATTATTGGTACTCTTACAGATCCTTTTAAACTAAGTGTAAATAACTCCTCTTACTGGGATCTCATGATGATTCTGTCGGCTCCAGTTGCTGAATAACGTTTAAAATCCATCCAGAGACGGCGGCGGCCATCATTACTTCCGTAAACAGTGTGTTGCCGCGTGACGTCTACGTTCTTTTTCTGCACATGCGGGTCACTTTGGGGTCGTAAAGCGTTCACACACAGGTCTGACTGCAGTCACATTTCATTTATATGACTGGCCTCACACACACACACACACACCCACACACACATGTACCAACGCCCCCATACACACACAGCAAAAAATTGGAATTGAGAATGAAGACCTGCTGTGTGAACGTGGTCCAGGTTTTCTGATGAAGATCCAGTGAAGATGGAGACAGAAAGGTGGGAAACAAAGTTTTATTTCAGTTTTTTCCCAACAGCAGGAAGACATATAGCACACACTGTTCCAGGTCCTCAAGGGTCAGCATCCTCGTGTTTTATATCTCTCCATCTCTCGTTACTATAGTTACTATCTCCTCAGCATGCCAATGATCTGCAGACGCCTCTAACGAGCCTTCATTTGATCCAGGTGTGGTGAACCACCTAAACCTAAACTAAAACAAGCAAGATACCAACCCTTAAAGACTGACTTCATGCTGAACTTAACTTCTCACCTGAAATGGTATCAAACTGGATGTAAACATCACTGGAGCAGAAAGAAATCTAAACCCAACTTCCTGTAGCATCCAACCAGTGAGTTTTTATATCACCGTGTCCAGAGGGTTTGGACAATTAAACATTTTTACTATTTAGTGTTTGGACAATTAAACATTTTTACTATTTAGTGTTTGGACAATTAAACATTTTTACTATCTAGCGTCAGCTCAGTCGTATTCCTAAACAACAAACCTGACACATTTTCAAGTGGTAGGATGATTTATTCTTAAGTGACAAATCATTAATATACTGGCAACTCTTAGAAATTATAGAACTGAATTATTGTCATAAAATGTTGTGATTCTTCATTTGCTCTTTAATAAAGTTATACATTTTTTGTTTGTTTCTCTTGACTGAAACATAAAGAAAATGAGGAAAAGTACGGAAGTGAGGTTTTCTTTTCCCTTTTCTAAATAAGTGGAAAGAGTTCTTTATAGAGTTCCTCAGCCACATTTCCATTAAAAATTTAAATTACTAAAATAAAATTTGCTTTATGGAAACACGCCGATTAAAAATTCTTCTTCGTTTTTTGTAGTTTGCTTGTGTTTTTGACTGGCTCCACCAGAGCTCTCATATAGTTCATTAGAGGTTGTGTGTCATTCCAACACGTTGAATCCATAACTCTTCTGTAAAAACATCGACTACAACTTCCCCAAAACATCACATATATAGTCGCCTCCAAAGAAGAAGGCACTTTTCACTTTGCGAAATTGTGTTTTTTGACATTAATAGAATATACACAAAGATTTGCTCTCATTTGTAATGGAAACGCAGCTACTGTTAGGTAGGGAGGAGGACCTGTGATGCTGTGGGCCTGTTTCTCACCCAAAGGTCTGGGAAGCGTCTCAGTGTGTATCTTGAACTCATTGAGAAAGCTATTTTTGAATAAAAATGTGTAATAAATCAATCAGGTTTATTTGTATATAACATTTCAGCAACAAGGCAGTTCACAGTGCTTCACATCATAAAAACACAAAATACAAAATCAAAACAAATGAAATATTACGTTTTCACGTATCATCATTTCACATCAAAATGTTGGTTAGGTTTTCATTCATCATGATTCAAAAGCAGCTCTAAACAGGCGGCTTTTAGTCTAGATTTAAATGAACTCAGTATTTCGGCTGATATGCAGGTTTTTGGACGTTTGTCCCACCGGCTCACCAAGCTGAAAACTTGGGTTATGTTGGATCTCATGTCATTTGACTTCTGGCATCCAAAGTTAATAAAACATTTACAACAGGATGTTGACATGAAATCATCTGTGATGGGATTTATGTAGAGATTCATCAGAAATTATTTAATTTGGCCCCTCAGCAATCCTTCAGAAGAAATGGACGGATCCTGTCATTAAATAAATAGAGAGCCGCCATGCTTACATTTTCCTTCTCCATATTTTATCCTAAGCTTATTACCTGCAGCACCTAGTCATTTTTTTGCTGTCTGGGTAAAACAAATGAGATAACTCTGATTAAAAGTTTTTCAGCAGCTGCAGCGTAATTTCCCTTTTGATTGCATAGAAATATTTTTCAACCGCTCCCATCCTCCGTCATTTTGTTTACTACAATGCTGCTTTCCTCCTAGCTTGAAATTAAATTTTATGGAAAACTTGATGTGTTGTTATGAGAAAAATGTAACTCGGGACTGGTGCGCAGAATGCTGAGTGGTAGTCCAACCTCTTGTTTGCCCACAGGTGAAGCAAAGAGGGGAAAAAAAAATCATATTTCGCTCCTGTTTAGAAATAAATATGTAAGTGAAGTCCAATTAAACCCCGAGGAGTGTAACGCTCAGTTTAAAACCTTGAAACGTGTAGAGAAACGATATTGTCAGCCACTTCCACCCACAACTGCTTTGAATTTATAGAGCTGCAGAGCGTGCCTGGCACACTGATATGGTGAGGAGCGCGTATGATTACTTTTATATTATAGGGTAGCATGTTGTGAATAATCTTGTACAAATAATATATTTTGTTCACAACATGGCTCTTTCCATCTCCTTCAAGGCTCCTATGAATAAACATTAGAGGAAAACTAGCAGGGAAAGTGACCAGGCATCTGAGATGTGTGGATGTCTGGGTTGCTTTAATGAGAGAATGAAGTCAATATTGTTGCTCGTTTCATTGCAACAATAGTTCATTTATTAGCAATGCAAATTTATATTTGGTTCTCAACATGCATTTCTGTAAGAATCCTCAGGTTTCAGAGATTAACAGGAAAACATTAGATTTAACTGCACACAGACACAAAGAGCTAAAATCCACAACCATATCCTCTAAAAACAATTATTACTGACTATTTTAATAGTTCAAACACTAAATACACTTCAATATGTATTACTTTGAGCAGTGAAAGCTGTGTTAGCACTGTGACAGGAGCTAACATCCAGGGCTGTCTTAAGGGGTTCAGCCAATCAGCGTCAAGGAAAATGAATGCTTCTCCTGGATTGGCTGCTTCATAAATGCCAGCTAAAAGCAAACTTTAAATGTTTTAGAAAAAAATCAATGAATAAACAAATTTTCCACAAGTAATTAGAAGTTCTGCAGGAAAATCCACTAATTCTGAACCAGAAAAGGGCTGTGATCCACTCCAGATCCTTTTTTTAAATGGTTGTTGCTGACTTAATACTTCAGAAAATACTTCAAATAATTTAAAAAATCTAGCAGTACACATTTGCAGGCCAACCATAAGAAATGCAGCACTTTCTGCCTTTTTTCTCTCAAAATGCACATCCAGGTTTTCTCCTACAAAACAAACTAGCAAATTACAAACAATTGAAACACAAAGGATGTTTAGCAGAACCCAGATCTATTAATACGACTATGCTGTGATTAAATTGTTTAGCTGCAGATGCATGTATTGTTTTTTTTGGACAAGATCAACTATCCGGCGTATAACAGAAGAAGGAAACTACATTTTTTTTCAGTTAAAAATGCTTCAAAGATATTTACTGGCATTAAATAAGTGCAAAACAAAGTTTGTGAGTCGTAATTTTTAAACCACATTCAAATGATGAGCTGTTTCTAAAATAGTTCTATCGAGCAAATACTGCCTCTCAAATTTAAATGAGGTGTTACGCATCCGCTTAGTGGAAGATCCACACAAATCTCTGTATATTTATGCATATTACAGAGAGAGCAAACAGTTCAGAGCAATCTACATTGTTTGTAGCACAAATATTAGAGAAGATAAATGACGCCTGCTGAAGGTTGCTGTTAATTTTGTTGCAGGAAAATAAAGCAGGGAAGAAGGAGCAGCCTCCTGCACTGCTGCTTTATACGATAAAATAAAATACAAAAAACAGGACAGGGATATGAGAAAAGGTAGAAATGATTCCTTAGTGGTCCAAGCATGACGAGGTTAATAATTAACTCTGCAAAGATCCGTCACCATCGTGCAGCAGAGGCCAAAACCTGGAGCCACTGGCACTGAGGCAAAGTCAGAAATAATGGCTGCAGATTCTCTGAAACTGATGGGAGAGTTTATGCATGCAAATTATTTATTCTTAATTTTATGCTTAACTACTTTCTCTAGTTAATTCAAGTGTTAATAAAAATCTCTATAAGGTGAAGTAAGTAGATTATTATTAGCATTTTTTATGCTAATTTTTCTGATTTGTCAGATGTAGGTTAATCAGCAGTGAATAACTCTCACATGTATTTCTCATGTGCCACACCCACAGAATCAATGCAACAGCACAAAAATTATTGCAGCAACAACAAAATAATAACAGTTAATGAAAACTGATCACTCACTTTGGCATGCTAAATGCTTGAAACTGAACGTGGACCTGACAGCTGGGCCTATATTTTGATTAATTCTGCTGATACGTCTACTATATCATGTTTGTGTTGGGGGTTTTTTGTCCCTACTTTTCTTTTTCTCTACTTCGGTTGGGTTGCAGGCTGGTGTCAATTTGCAAAGTTAAGTTCTGATTGGGGGAGAATTGAAAAGGAGAACTCTAATCTTAAACGTTTTCTTTTCTTGAAAGGTTTGTGTTGGGATAAGGGATGAAGAAAGCTTCTGGAACCGGGTACAGTTCCACACGTAGGGTCTTTCTGGTCGACACATTGGGTAAGTAGGTTAATAATATTTTTATTAACCTTTTTGTTAGATATAAGGTTTGTTTCATGTCTTGTTTTATATGTTTGATTTTATTCTAGACAACTTAACCTTTCTCTGTTGTGTTGCCTTTTAAGGCTATTTTGGAGTTTTTTGACATGTAAACTAATCCTATATATCTACACACACACACACACACACACACACACACAAATGTATAATCAGGGTTTCCGTCTGTGTATTACAAGCCTGGAGGGCCACCAGGCTTTACTTGCTCCTCTCCACCAGGCTAAGGATTGTTTATTTATTTTAAACAGGGTTTTTTATACATCAGTAAACGTGACAGTAAAGACACATTAAGCCAAGTTGATAGTTGACACGTTAAGCTGCACCTGCCCGTTTTCTTCACACACTACTATTTCAAAATTATGACGCCTATTCATGAATCTGTGAATTTTAGTAACTTAACATTTTTTAACACAAAAACAGGTAGAAGAAAAAATAAGAAAGTGATGTCATGGTGAAGATAACATAACACAATGTCTTGGCTCAGAAGAATATTGAATTTCACACTCTGGATCTCAATAGAAATACATATTCATCTGATTATTGCATCAAAAGCAACATAAATGCTTCAACGCTCCAATAGGACTTGATGTTCTTCATCTATCTACGTTTAGAAGGCTTGGTTTATAACACAGCAGACCTGAGGAAGCTGTTTGACTGAAGGTTTAATGTGTGATAGAGATCACTCCATGGGAGAGTAAATAATTCATCCTCCATATTGATTGGTAATAGATAACGAGCCTGATTGCTTTCTGAACACTGGCATAATTTAACATAGTTTAAAACTGCTGCAACCAACATCTCATCCTTTCACAACTCAGTTCACGCTTACCTGTCTGGTAAAAATTACCAGATTATAAATTAATCTCCTTGTTCAATATAGATTTTGAGATTTGATGGGAAGTTTCACAATCCCAGACAGAATAAGCTGGATGATGTAATCAGGAAGATACATTTAGAAAGCTCCTCTTGTCAGAACAGAAATCTTTCAACCCCAGAATCCGGGATTAAATGCTTGGCGGCGTTAGTTGTGGTCAGGTAGCCTGCCGTCTTTGACATGAGGAGCTCTGCTTATGCTAAACTGTGGTAATTTTATGCTAAGAACATCGGACGCTGTCTGAAAAGCCTTGTCGGGTGATTGCGCCCGCGGATTTCGGAGAGGATATTTTGGAAAACAAATGCACAACACTGCACCATTTCCCCAAGCGCCCGCGAGACTGATGAGTCTTCAAACACGACCCCTGCAAATCCACCGGGCATTGCACAGCAGGAAAGATGGAGCGCAGGCCAAACTGTGCAAAGCTCCCTCAGTGTGATCAATATGTGCATATGTAAAAAGTCAGTGTACAGCAAAAAAAGAGGAAAAGGGACCAATATCAAATCCCTAAGATTACAGCAAGCACATATTAATAGGGTGCATAATGCACCATGACGTCCAATATTTTTTAGGTTTTGATGCGGCCTTTAATTTAATGTAGGACGCCGTCTGATTAATACCTAATGATGAGCATTCATTACATGCAAATGTTTCCTGAGTTTAAAATAAATCATCTTAATGTGATATTTTGGGTGTAGTTAAATCAAACCGAACAGATGGGAGTTACGTGTTGAATAAGACATTTAATGAGTGTTTTGATTTTTTAATCCACTTATTTTTACTGACATGTTTACTGTATGCATCTTCTGACAGGCTTGAAACAAACAGCCAGTAATTCACATCCTCAAGAGTTCATCCTTTAATCTGTACAAATAAAACTCAACAAGCAACCTAAAAAAAAACCGCAATAGCCAAACAAAGCACTTTACTCCGAGCATCAGGAGCGTTTTTCTTTTTTTACTCCTCATGCATATTGTTTGCTCTTGTTTGTATCAAACAGTCTGCGCCCCTTTAAGGTTCCAAGTCAGAGATACATATCGCAAGTCATCATTCTTTTTGCTGAAGGAAGCAGTGTTGCTGACATTGCCATGTTGCATTACACTCACACCAAGAAAACAAGGGGACATAATCTAGGACAAGCTGTCGGGAATCATCTGAAACAATTTCAGTTAATCGACTCTGAGATGCAGAAATCCTCCTTCTCATGGTGGACGAGGTTCTCTGAGATCATAAAGGAAGAAAAACAAGAGAAACGCAGGATGCAAACATACCAAATAATCTCATGATAAGATGCGTTTAGACGTCTAAATCCAGATATTAAAGGAAGACAGTAAAAGTGACACCTGCATGATTTATTTTGCCTCGTTAGGTAAAGTTCAGTCAGGATTCAGGAAAGTAAACCTGATATGGTAAGATGCTGCAGACTGCAGCGCAGCATGCTGTGTTTCTGTGTCAGCAGAATGAACGCTGGGCTACAAAGCCCTCATTACTTCAGCTGAAGTGAAGCAGAGAAACATTTGACGCTCCACCCAGAGCAGCTTCTGCTGGAGGAACCGTCACTCACCGCTCTTGCAGATGGGACAGCACTGGTCGGGTTCGTACTCCGGGTCCACACACTCAGTCTGAGGACAGGCGGACACCGAGCACAGAACCTCTCCACTGGGCTCACACCGGCACTTCTCACACGGAGAAACCTGAAGGACAGGGATCAGGTCGGCCCATCAACACAAAAATCATAAAAGTTTCTGGTCTAGTTTCTTAGTACACTTAAAATAAGATTAAATTAATGGCCAGTAACCTTTCTGCAAGACATATGAGCTTGTCTTAAGTCTATAATTCCTTAATATTAAAATAAAAGTACTAGTACCCCTGGTTGATTATATAATTCATAACAAAAGAAATAATAAACACGTTTTAAAGACATATAGTGAGCAGAGATCAGCTGATTTCCTCTTTTCTCAAGGATACAAAAACTGAACTAATGAACTTTATGAAATCCTGCTTTTCTTCTCCCTGTCTGAGTAGCTAACAGCACATTATTTCCCTCTATGACTCTGTAGTGAAAACTGTACATCTCTGAGTGTAACGCTGTTGTTCAGCAGTGCTAAAAATAGTAAGAACACGAATGTGTGTTTGTCTCCGAGGGTTAAGCAGCTAGCATGAACGAATATGGAGGTTTATAAAGTCCTCCATGTTCTCCTCGTCCAGCCTGTCAGCTCAGATGGACGTTTATGTCTCGGTTGTTTTGCAGTTGGTCCATCTGCTCTTCATGTCCAGATGATGGATTGAACAGAGCTCTGTGAGACGTTCAAAGGTTGTTGTAAAAGCTAACTCTGCTTTAAACTTCTCCACAACTCCCTCTCTGACCTTTCTGCTGGGATCCTTGGTCTTAATGATGCTGTTTGTTTGCTTATTTTGGGACGTGTGGAGGTAATTAGTTGAACTGGAGGTTTTCAGAGGGACTCAATACAAACACAACAACCTTTTCAGACTTCTATTTTATATATACAGCTCTGGTAAAGAAAATTAAGAGACCACTTAAAATGATCAGTTTCTCTGATTTTACTCTTCATAAGTAAAATGAACACTGTTCTTTTATTCTATGAACTACTGACAACATGTCTCGGAAAAACCAAGCAAACATTTAATATTTATTTGCAGAAAATGAGAAATGGAAACATGAATTTAGACATCAAGTAATGCAAAGAAAACAAGTTCATATTAATTTCATATTAATTTAGAAACAACAATACTAATGTTTTAACTCAGGAAGAGTTCAGAAATCAATTTTTGTTAGAATAACCAGGAGGTTTTCAGTGCATGTTTTCCAGAGCTCTATATAGTAGCGCTCTCAACCCATTAAAAAATGTTAGTTACACTCTTTTGCTGTGATTAATCACTATTAATCACTATGCTTAACTTCGTAACGTAATTGTAAAAATGCACTTTTTAAATAAATGTTAAAGAAAACATTTTATTGTCTCAAACCAAACATCTCAGTTTTCCAGGTTTTCATATTCAAAAAGATTTTTTAAAAAGTCATTTTGTTTCAAACTTAATTTTAAAACTATAAACTGCCTATTATTCAGTGGAATGATAATTCACAGATAAAGTAAGTTGGCTTAATGTTACCTTGGTTTATCCAGACATCCATCTGGGTGTTTTTTTAAAAACCAGTCTGACGCTCGTCTCTCATCTTTTCACTCACTTTTCTGACACAGACCGTGAGAGAAGTTTTTAGATAAAAACATGTAATACAATTAATCTGCATTATGAAATATTAACATGTTAAACTATTTAGATTAATCGCAGGTGAATGCATTAACGCATTAATATTGAAAGCCCTAATATATAGCACATAAAATTCCTGCTAAATTCTTTTAAGCTTGTGGTTGCAACACAACAGAATATATAAAAGTTCAAGGCATTTGAACATTTCTGCATAGCTATATACCTTACACACGCACACGCCCACACACGCCTGCACACACACGCCTGCACATGCACACACAAAGCTCAATAAGACTGCCTTGATTGTTTAGGGGAGTATGTATTCAGTGTCAGAAAGCGACATCTATGGGGAAGTCTCAGTTCTCTCAATTTTATTGCCAATGAGCGCCTCATTTTCGAGAGGGCAGAGCCGAGAATTGAACTACCCTATTCAATCAGAAGATAAGGAGAAATCAATAGGAACTGGGAAACAATAGAAAGATGCTTCCAATTTCCTCAGCGTGTGAGTCTGGGTCGGCTATCCAAGTGTTTTGTGTGTCTGGAGATAGAGGAGGAAAAGGTGGAACAAAGGCTGGGGCGCGTAGAGTTTGATTTACATTCAGAGCGTGGAAGCACAGGTTTCATTTTGCAGCTGCTTATATGAAGTCATACACCTCCAGTCCTAACAAGAGAGCTGAGGCGCGTTCTGCAGATTGCTGAAGCTTGTGCCTCTGCATGGCACTCCACTGTGAAAAATGGAGCGAGGTAGCACTTAGCACGATGCCCCAGAATGTAGCAATCAAGCATAAAAAACCAGCCTGTTGCTCCGGTTCAAAGCCTCTGCCCTACAAAAGGCCCAAAGCTCGACGCATATCAGCGGGGAAGACTTAGAAGAAGATACTCCACATTAGGCTCAACCATCTGTGGAGACACTACATACATAAAAAGAGGCATTAGGGTTCAATTTATTGCCTCATAAGAGACATAACACTCAGATGGTGGTGCAATCCTGAGTCAAGCCTCTTTATGAAGACGTGACAGCAGATAAAAGAGTAAAGATCTCAGTGATGTGTCTTTCCCAAACGCCCACATGTATGAGCATGCCCTGCAGAGTTGGAGCATTACTGGAGCTGTAGCTCTTTGTATCGACTGAATATGGAGGCACTCTGCTGAAGCTGCATGGCTAAAACTCAGCCTCCGGTAACATTCTGCTACACAAGTGCTGACCTTTGCCATTATAAATGTGCCTGTGTGCTCGCTTGTATGCTGCAAGGCAAGGTTACTTGTTTCTGTGTAGCGGCGGTAATAAACTCCATTGATGGCGTAGAGTGTTCGGTCAGCAATTCTTTCAGGTCGGAGCATGTCAACGAGGACGGAAAGTGGTAAAGCGGGCTCACCTTAAACTCTTCTAGTGAGGCGTAGACCTTGCCCCGAAACTCGCAGTAGTTTTTTTTCTCCTTGCACAGAGGGCAGCACTGGCTGGTGTCCACTTTGATGCAGCGAGGGTGGACCTTGGGACATTCGGGCTTGGTGCACAGAGGGCCCTCGTCCGTGCAGAGGCAAGGACACGTCGAGGGGCCTGGGGTGAACTGGTCGCCGATGGCAAACACAAAGCCGCTCTCGTCCATGCAGCCTTTCCCTCTGTAGTCTGGGTAGGCGTACTCGTCGATGGCATCCAGGGAGAGGGCCACGTCTCTGGTGGGGCCCTCGTCTATTTGGTTTAGGCTGTCCTGTTCACTCCACTGCTGCTCGGATTCGCCACCTTTCAGTCCGCGTGACGGGGAGCTAAAGCTAGGCCCAGTGAGGTCTGGGGCAGTCCTGTTGGGGCCAAAGGCTTTGGTTTCCTGAGCGGCGTACTCCAGCGGCTCCTCTGGACTCTGCTTGTCCTGCTGTTCCTCATGCCGGGATTGGGTCAGCACCTTCTCCAGACGATCCCGGCTCACCGGCAGCGTCGCTATGGGATTGCACAGGGCACCGCTCATCAGGAACCCCAGAAGAAGGAGAACTTCCGCTGCCATGGTAACGGAGTGCAGCATCTCTTCCCCACCGGCAAGGTGGGAAAACACCTTGGCTCACATAACACAGTTCACATCTCAGGTGCGAGCCAGTCCATCTGGAAAGAGAAAATTAAACTGGGGTTACGTGTTCGGCACTTTGTCACTTTTTATCATCTCGGCTCTGATTTTCGTCTGAGTCTCGTTCCCACAAGCAAGCAACCACTGAGTGTGAGGCAAGCATGTAGCATCAGTGAATTGGATCATCAGGAAAAGAAGTAGACACAAAGACACATTAGGAAATCGATAATGCTTGGTACTGTAACACTTGGCAGCATCAATCAGTCTCTGCGGTGTTAGAGTTAGGGGAAAATGGCCAATGAGGGAACTGAATGTCACCCTGCTATGGAGCAGCGAGCCGGGATCAATGTCTGTTTCTTTTCAATGAATCGCAGCCAACGGTACACAAAGAGAGATTGATTTGAAAATGGAACATAATGCTATCTTGGCAAGATAACTTTACAACAGATTTCTGAGATATGAGAGCAGCAGTGTCAGTTTCAAAATAAAAGCCAATCTGCTCCATCTCTTTTTTATTTTTTTTTGCAAGAAAACCAACAAAATGTCACTTTCCGAGACCCTGTCAGCACTCAGGAGTTGACGTACGCCGGCTAAAAGCCCTCGGATCAGCTGCAGAGGCTGCACATTTTTAAAAAGCAGCAAGGCCGATGTTTCTGTTTTTGTCTCCTGCTTAACTTGATTTACTGCATCGTCTTGAAATTCAAATGCCTCCTATGACGCGTCGCTGTGTCTGGTGGCCTACTTTCATTCATTTCCTTCACACCCAATGTTTGGCGTGATCGCTGAGCTCCTTTTAATGGGCTGCAGTCAGTTTGACACACAACTTATTTTGCAGAAAAACATTTGATTACTGAGCACTGACAGACCCAAGTATTAACTGGAAAGTTGTGTCAAAGCGTATTTATGGCAAGTTATTAAAAGAGGACAGCTGCTCATAAATTGGTGCATAAGGATCCTTGCAAAAATGTTCATAACCGCTTTAATTCCAGCTTTTAATTATAACAACAAACTTCAACATTTTTCATTGCGAAATAACAAAGTGAAAAGTGAAAGAAGTGAAAAGAAGATTATACTGATAATCAGCCCCCTGTACTCTGATACTGTTATGGAAATTTCATTAATCAAAGAATGAGAATCTGTTTCAATAATAAGAGAAAGGTTAATCTTTGTCTTTAAGTTTCTTTATTGGAAGGCAAAAGCGTTCGAAGACCCGTCTCACTGAACGCAGTCACATCACACCGTAACACAGTCACAGCAAGGAAAAGACCCAAAGTCTGATCTTATCTCTAGTGCCAGATGGACACAAGACAACCCTGACCCCCACCTCATGAACTATCCCTCACCTCTGGGAGGGGATGATTTTATGGAAGGAAAGAGAGCAGGAGAAACTTCTAATTCTTCTTTGTCAGTTACTTATGGGTTCAGGGTCAAACAAGGGTACAAACTACTTTCCACACATGACAGTCATTTCAGACAATTGCCAGGTTAAGCATTTTACCCAAGATGTCTTCAGGTCTCTTATACTATCACAGTATTATTTATCAAAAATGAAATAAGGCTGAAAACGAAATTTTCTATTGCAATACCTATAAATAAAGTGTAACACACTACTTTCAGAAGTAAAGGATAAAGTTTTTCACAGTATTACCATGAATCATATAAACATTAATTATTTATTTTGTTGTGTCAAATGTGAAAAGACTTGATCAAGTAATTTTACTCAAAGAGAGAAGAACTGCGATGAGAAAAACTTCAATCGCTTTTATCAGAGATTTTAGATGCAGGCTGATAAAATTCGATACTTGCTTTTTGGCTAGTATCAGAGCAATTTCCGATATCAATATTGGATACTGGTATGCTCGATCTATCATCTATGAAATGTCTTATCAGAAAATAGAGGTAATTTGCTAACAAACTCAGCAATGGTACCCATGGTAACTCTGGAGGAGCTGCAGAGACCAACACCTCGGTAGAAGAATCTATTAGGGATTAACTTCACAAATTTGACCTTTGTGGAAGAGCGGCAAGAAGAAAGCAAAAGTTAAGTGAAAGAAATAAGTCAGGATTGAAGTTTGCTTTAAGCTACAAACATCTGGAAGGAGATTATCTGGTCAAATAAATCCCAAGCTGAATTTTTGTGGCCTACCTATCCTGTGGTGCAACATGGCAGTTTAGCAAAAAAAAGGCTGTAAGAAAACCTAATAATTGAGACCTGGGAGAATATTCACCTTCCACCAGAACAATGACCCAAAATATCCCACCAGAATGACAATGGGCTGGTTTATATCAAAGCATATTCATGCGTTAAAAGTGGCCCAGTCAAAAACCTAAATCTAATTTAGAATATATGATCTGAAATCCCAGCTTGCAGATGCTCTCTATTTAATCTGTCTGAACAAGAAGAATGGGCAGGAATTTCAATCTGCATGTGAAAACTGCTGGAGAAATCCCCAAAGACTCAGCTGTAGTTTCAGAGAAAGATGCTTCTGCAAAGTAATTACTCAAAAGATTTCTATTTGTTCAAAATCAGGAATCACTTTCCCTCCAGCTCATCATTACACGCCTCTTAGTGCTCAACACAGGAAATCCTATAAAATATGTTTAAGTTTTATCTTTGCAACATAAAATGTGATTTTCCTAGAGGTGTGAATACCTTTCAAGGCAGGTTTAGCTATGTGGAAAGAAACCAAGCAAACCAGATGGACCACGGATTCAGTTTGAGTGAAAGCAAACCAGATTCCCTCCGCATGTTTTAGGTGACGCCTTTTGATATTCATGAATTCAGCTTCATTCTGCGGGACAAACGATGGCACCGCTATCACACCGGCGGTGTTTGAGGAGCGTTTCTGCCTCTGAATTGCCGCGTTTGAGGCGGAATCCTTGCAGGCGGCGGCGACAAACGAGGAGGAAGCAGAGCGAGGTGCATACCGATAACGCTGCTGCAGCTGACAGAGACGGGGAGCGATGAGCCCCGGCCTCATTAGTAAAAGGACCTCATTTGTCTTTTCTCGGCCTCACCTCTCCACCCTAACAGCTGTTATGAGCTGTCACTCTAATGCCGCCGCCATGGCCGCCGCCGCGCTCTGTGTGGCCCTCGGGGTGTTTGGCAACATGAAGCAAACTGGCCTGGGCAACACGATGCTGCTTATAGATAACTGGTTTCCTCACTGCCTGTGTCTAATGATGAAGCAGACTGTTTACAGCAGCTTGTTGTGTCACAGATTCATGTCAAAATGTCCCCCGAGTGAATGTTAGTGTCATGGCTGGCTGAGTAACGAGTCGGGATAATGCGCTTTAAAAATCCAAATTGGACATAAAATATGAAAGAGCACACTTGGCAAATAAGCTGAGCACTCGATAGAAATGACTTGTTGATCCGAAATGTGTGCTGGATACAAGGAAGAGATTTCAGATCCAGAATATTTTTCTCTGGAGGCTAATTCTGTGCATCCATTTCTGCTGCCATGCCTGTTCCACAGAGTTCAAAACTCTTACTTTCTAAAGGGGAAGTATTATGTACTTTCCAGGCACAGAGTGCCAATTTATACCACAATAAAGTAACCATGTTATCATCAGCTGTTATAAGAATGCTTTAAAAGAAATTTGACATTGTAATTAAACGCCTGGACTTGAAATTGAACCTCTGTCTCTTTAAGAAATTCCTGCTCTTTCTGAAACCTTCAGGAAGTCATTACTTCACAGGAAGTTTTTTACCAGCATTTCCCTGAAAAGTAGCTCCTAAAATGAGCTCAGCTGATGCTTAGCTCTAACAGGTGTTTGCTAATTGCTGCTGGCTAGTTTGAAGAAAATGAGTGGGAGGAGCTCAGTCCGCCCACGCATTTTGAACAGCTGAATGGTTACCATGGAGATTAATTAATTTATCAAACATGCATGAAAAAATCGAAACAACACTCCAGGTATGTTTTTGATTAGAGAAAGAAACTGTAAATATGTACTGATCTGATACTAATACTACTACTGGAACAAACTTCCAGAAAACTGCAAAACTGCTGAAACCCTGAGTTCCTTTAAATCAAGGCTAGAAACCACCTGGTTAGAGCTGCCTTTTGTTTGTAGAGCATTGATCAACATATCTGATGAATATTTACTTGATAATTTTGATGACGGTATTAGTCAAAATATAATGTTTTGTCATGTACTGTAAAATATCAGCATGAGTGTTTAAATGTGTTTGACTTATTGAATCCAAATTAACTTTATGAAAATATTCAAATTTCTTAAGAGTTACCTATAGATGGCAAAACACAAGGAATAGCAGATTACTGATTAATAATTTCTATACAATCTGATTAATTAAAGTGAGGCATAAATGAACAAAAATATGCTTCAGTTCTATTTACTTTACAAGAATTTTCATGGGAGCTGATAATGTGGCCACACAGATTTGGTAAATAATTGTTTCTGTGAACTGGACTCCCCCACAAAATAAATCAAAACATTTACAAATTATGTTCAACTAAAGATTATTTTTTCACATTTTTCCGGGTACCGATAAGGTTGGAGGACTCCTAAACATTGTTTGTGTAGCAGCTTCATTCATCTACATTCATCTTTTAGTACTTTTCCAATCCAAACAGCCCTGAGCCTGAGAGAAATTATTTACCTTGAACCTTAGAATATTTCTGCAAAGCAAGGACATTTAATTATTATTCTAAACTGAAGTAATTATGGAAAAAATAGGTCAAGTGTGGGTGTCCTAACCGACACATTTTTTTCTCCATACTTCACCAGTCTTCACATTTTTCTCAGCAGATGGAGATGAAAACTATTTAGCTCAAAATACAGGCAGATATGCATTTTTTATTAAGCATATAAGTATCAAACAGAGAAAAAAATTATAAATAAACAGATGATTGGCCCTTTCTTTCATTTATTTGAGACTGTGAGAAATTACACCCATTGGTTGTTTATGCAGTTTGGGGAGGTGACAGAAATGTGACTAATACGGTTATTAATTATGCAGATTTTTTCTCTCCTGTTTACTTGTTTGCGTTTGCTCTTTGAGAGCTGACAGCTGAAGCAGACAGCCTTTAAATCAGGCAATTTCACTTTGAACTGCAACCAATTCACACTTCCTGCACAGACCAGTGGCTCCAGTCTCCAAGTGTCGTTTGTTGGCAGTGAGGAAAAGAAAATGAAGCACAACAAATATTTGCATAAATGCAGAGCAATATGCTTTACCACCTTTGCAAATTACTTTTCTTTTTTTCCACAACCGTCATTCCATCCATATGACATCTCCCCGCTTTGACACAAACCTTATCTCCACTAAATGTTTAACTAATTTCCACTTCTCAGAATAATATCCAGCTGGTGTCATGAAAACAGATTTAAATGTAAACGCAGGTATTTTCCTTCTTACTGTACCGTTGTGCAGTGAAATCTTATTAAGATGAGGTTGAAGATTATCCTTTTCACCCATTCTTCATGTTCAAACACTCTTTTATTTATATTCCTGTATATAAGCCATCTGATAAAAGGTCAGAGATTTATCTCTGGCCTACAGTTCTGCAAATACTTTTTTTTTTTTGCTTCGCTGCTCTAAATTCAGTGCTTGCAAGGAGACACTGAAAGAGAGGAAACAAACAGAAAAAAATGTGACTTAGAGACACAGTGGAGTCTGAAGAATGCTGTGGATGAATTTCCAAACTGTTACAAAGACAAAGTTGTTTCTGAGGAGTCATGTTCCCAATACGAGGCGCTAGCCGCTGTGGAGTACAAACCTTCGCTCTGTTAGCACACAGAGTTTACATAAGCCGACATCGTCAAGTTCATTCACACTGCTGACACGTTTAAACACCCACTTCATAGATTAAAAAAATAAATAAACCTGAGCTATGAGCAGGAAAACAACTCTTCTATTAACACTTCAACTCGAAATAATGATCTCTGGGAAACAAACACTTAGAAAATTAGCATCAAACACCTTTTCAACCACGCAGAGCAAAGCGGACATGTGCTGTGGCTGTTTGCACAAACTCTACTCTTCCAAATAACTAGAATATGAGGCTAAAACATATTTCAAATTAGCATAAGAAGAATTAATTACCTGCACATGAATAAATCATCAGTTGATTCTTGTACATATCTATCTCAAAAATTGAATATAATCAAAAAGTTTATTTCAGTAATTCAATTGCATAAGTTCACTAAATAGAGTAATATATCTAAACTGTTTATTCCAGTTAATTTGGATGATTATGGCTTATTTCTGATTTTTATAGTTGAAATGTTCTGTTATGACCTGCAGGACAGATGACCAGCAGAAAGTACTTGACACCATCCACCTGCAGGGAAAGACACAAAGAGTCTCTAATATACAAGGAAAGTTTAGTGGAAGGAGGAGTCCAGGGACGTCTAAGGTGTTTTCACACCTGATATTCCAGTAGACTTGGTTTTGACTTTTCAAACTCAGAACTTTTAAAAAAATTTTTAGAAAACTTCTGAGATAAATCTCAAAATGTCCAAGTGTTTTCTAATAGACTTTCAAATTGCCAAACAAATATTTCCGAGATTTTGTTGAAAACTCCTGAAATTAGGAAATTTACTCTTTTTTTCTATCTACAATGGCTGTACCACATCATCATAGAGGTATGATGATGTATACATCCATGATGTATACATCTATGATATATACATCAAGTTACCAGTTTCTAACATGGGTCAAAAAACAAACAATGGTCCAAGTTTCTCCCTTTGGATTACAGTAAAGTTTGCATTTCATTTGGAAGTCGGTCTGGTGGAAGAGTGGAGTCTGTTTCCACAGGAAACAGTCAGTGATGGTTTGGTTGCCATGTCATCTGCTGGTTCTGGTCCGCTGGGTTTTCTGAAGTCCAAAGTAAACACAGCCGTCTAGCAGAACATTTTGGACTCCCATCAAAGCAGCAACAGAAACGTGTTGTGGTGTTTATCTAATTTAAATATGGCACTAAGAATTGTTTTATTGTCCTTACATGCATTAATGTTTGTCCCCTGACCGCTGTGCTGCAGCCGCACCAAGCTGTTATCCAATGTTGTTTCTGAATACATCTTTGATTAATAAATAATGGTCCAAGCAGCTGCTGCGAGCCTAATAAACCAGCAAACAAACTACACATCCCTGGCAAACAAAACAGAGGCTAATAGTGCACATTATCCGATCATATCGTTAGAGATTAATGGCTGAGCGATTAAATTACGCAGCCTAATGTTGTGTGTGTTGCACCACTGAGCCAGAGGATGGAAATGTAGTCCATTCAAATCAGAGACCTGACAGGGCGAGCAACAGGAGGGGGAGGGGCGCTGAGGCCGTAAACATGCAACGTAACATCAGCAGAGAGAAAATGAGTCAGAAGAAATGATGCTGTTCCTGCAGATGTGCTTTTAGTACATAATATATCATATGGTAATAAATATTTCAGGTCTGTAAATGCTTACTATAGTTCATGGGGATTGTTTTGTCACTCCAGTACCTTTCCCAAATTAATTAATTGAACTATTAAATTGCTTACTGTAAAATGAATGCCTTGCTCTAAATAATGCAGTTCTTCTTCTTTTGTTTGAGATTATGAATGTGCATCATGTTAGACTGAAAGTAATATGTCTGTACTTCAATTTGTTGAATTAATTTCCTCAGGACTCCTTCTGTTCTAACTTTAAATGATAAATTACATTAATGGTTCCTCCACCCCTTAAATGTGCAAAAACAAAATTAAATTGATTAAATTTTTATAGCAGTGGCTTAATATCACTCTAAAAATGGAGGAAAATCCAACCTTTAGTCAGTAGAGGAAACAAAAATCAAACATTAAGGGATAGGTGGGGGGAGTTTTATGTTGTTGTTGGGTTTTTTTTTTACAGAATATCAGGTGATGTAATTACTGCCATCCTCATTTTGCCAGTAAAACAGCACACAGAGAGAGGGATGTCTGACCATTTATTATTGCACAATCTGTACAGACCAGGGGTTTCCAACTCCAGTCATGGAGAACTACTTTGACCCAACTTGTCAATGCATATTTGCTGAATCAAATGAACATCTTATTACCAGGTGTCTAAAGAATCAAAGTACATTTGATTTTTCTGCGTTGGAGCAGAAATGCATTGAAAGTGAATAACGTCACTGGATGAAAAACAAACATGTTTTAACCAAAAATTAACTAGACACAGACACACACCTGCAGTTTTTGTAAAAGTTTTATAAATTTTATATTGAAAAAAATAATAATTTGGGGAAAATAGTACTTTTAATGTAAATTCTTTTCATTTTGATCTTTAAAATACCAAAAATTCTACACAACTTTACATTAAATATTAAATGATTGAGGTTTTGAACAGTTACTCAGTACTTTTGACAAATTTGTCCAAGAATTTTTTCTTACTTGAGAAATTTCTTGAGTAAAATATGTTGAAATAGTGCTACTCTTGTTCTCATCGTTCATCGCCGTGGCAACATAAACTTGGTCTCCGTCCAGCTTCTTGGCCACCGGCTAAAACAAATGGCCTTATGTGTCACATCAGTTTATGCTCCAGGAAACAAAGTCTATTATTATTAGTCTATTATTTGTTATAGACTAACCAAACTTTATAACCAACACTGCTCCCAACAAACTCATAAAGGTTTTATATTCATGCTGGAACTTCAGCTGTTTTTAGTCATTTTAAATAACATTTCTGTTGGTGATGAGGGTTTTTTTTATCACTTATTGTAAATAGTCTGATGTTCTTAATAGATAAATATACACACACATTTTGTACATTTTGCATTTTGATCCTACACAGCTGGACATTCCTTTGGACCAGATTATTTAATTACTGCAGAGTATTTATGTTGAAATGTTGTTTTTAATCACACTGTATGTTTTATATATATTCTCATACCGATGTGCGTGAATCTACGCTTTGATTGTCTGCCTTGCTGATGTCTAATGTCTCCAATGTGGGACAATAAAAGTATTTCTATTCTATTCTTAATTAAAAGTTCCTACACTGCAAAAACAGTGTAGGAACTTACTTACTAAGTAGTTTTGGTCTAATTTCTAGTGCAAATGTCTTAGTACACTTGAAATAAGACAAAACTACGATACACGTAACGTTTTAGCAAAGTAGGATTGTGATTTAGGTCAAAAATCCCTTATATTGATGAAAAGGTTCTAGTTCTATTGGCAGATTATGACACTTATAACAAGACATTTTTCCAGTATTAGCACCTATATTTTGCTGAAAAGTTACTTGCAAGTTAGTTTTGTCTTATTTCAAGTATTTACACTAGAAACTAGACCAAAAATACTTGGTAAAATTTTGTGTTCTTGCAGTGCGGAAGCTGCGAATCAATTAAAACAAGAAGAAGAAGAAAAGTATTTCACAGCTATCGATATTTGCATCATTACCAAGCCTTCCATGAATGAGAACAGTTTGTTAAATACTCAATTCTCATATTAAAACTAAAATCTCAAAGGAATTTGACCTTTCATGAAGAATGTGTCATCCTCTTTATATCACCAGCCACTCCTCCGTTTCACCTCTCCGGATAATTAGCATCATTTTTGCTCGCTGCAATAAAAGCTGGAATTACATCTTTGCAGCAGGAGAAAATCATAATTATATTCCAATACACAAAAATGCATTCTGTTATTCTGCTCTCCCCCATTAACATTGCACATTTAAACGCTGTCGGTCGCTCTGCTATTATCTCAGAGAACCGACAACGTTCCCACTTACCACTGACATTTAAATGTCTGCGCTTCTAGAACCCAAATGAACCCAACATGGGCCTGAGCGTTCTTCAGCCAGAACCACAGCGTTTCTAAATCCCTCTGTCAAAGGCCAGAGTCTCCTATCAAGGCCCGGGCTGCGGACCAGAACCCGCCTGACCACCAGCAGCGCTGCGGCAGAGTTTAATCAAGCGTGCGGGATTGAACCTGGCTTCCAGGTCAGCCTTGCAGCAACGCTGACCGGAACGCGGCAGACGTGTGACTCACGAGTCGTCGTCATTTTTATCATGGAGCAGAGCGAGTCTGGACGATGCGTCTTGACAAAACAACCTGAGATCTTGCTCTGAGTTCGGCTCTGGCTAGTAATTCATATAAAGTGAAGTGGCAAGGCCTGGCCGACACAAGTGGCAGCAGTCAAGCTGAGTAAACACTGACCTGCCTCCCGCTTTCATCTCTGATGTCACTCAGGAGGTTTCTCCCAGCGAGGTTGATCGCTCTTACACTGACACAGTAACGCTATAAATAGGAACAAAATGCAGTGAAGCGTCGCTTTCATCTCCAGGAATTTTCCACACTCCAGATAAAATGTTTCCACCCATTTGTGGATTCCTAATTACACTTTAGTCTTAGTTAGTACTCCTGGATTTGGGTGAATAATCCAGGAGATGATGCAAAGATGAGGCTTAGTATTTTGACCACTGATGGGTGAAGTTAACAATGATCACATCTTCATCACTTCACCTGTTAGAAGGTGAGTAGGAAGGAAAACTGTGAAATAATCTGAGTAAATTTGATCAGCGATAAACTGTCATGGCGCCTGGGCCAGAGCATCTAATGGGATGTTCCCAGTCTCCACTGTCTGTTAGGTTATGATCACACAGAGCAGACCTTGATGCTCAATTCCAGTTTTTCATGTTACTAATTAAATGTGCCACAATCAGTCTTCTGTGTGAACGGTTTATGACTCCAAAACGGCCCACATGCGCAGAAGAAGAAAATAGACGTCACACAGCAACGCATTGTTTACAGAAGTAATCATGGATGGAGACGTCTACGGATCGATTTTAAATTTATCCAGCCCAGATTGTCGCCACAAGTTCATAACCAGAAAAGCACTACCGATAGAAACGGCCTATTGACTGCAGCTTCTGAAGTCTGATTGGATGTGGCGTCAGAGCCGAAAGAGCTGCGATTACAATGTGATGCTTCACTGACGCAGACGTCTTTCATCAGTTCCTAATTATAATTTCCAACCATTTTTAACATCCAGATTTATCATGTCTGACTGGCGCAGAATTGTGACCAATGAAGTAAAAGTAGAAAAAGATGTGATGTCACTCTTCAGACTTTAGATGCTATAGATACGTGGTTCATGGTTAAAATTAAAACTAATCTCTGTCTTTCAGTATTCACGCAGATAAAGGATAACATCTGCTCACAAATAACTGAAATCCAGGAACACCTGAACAAGACAATAGCAAGTAGCAATTCACCTTCATATTCCAGCTTCCCAAACTGCATTTTCTTTCAAATATTTAAGATTTACTCACAAAAAATGGAACAGGGAACAGGTAGGAATCCACTGAATGTCTAAAATAGACATCAAGACTAGAAGTGAAATCTCTAAAATAGAGACTTTCAGATGTTTAATAGTTGTGTGAATGTAGAAAACATTTAGCTCAGCTAGCATAAAAGGGCCTGTAACAGATGCTGCGACTCAAACCACACCTCCAGTTTTAACGAGCTGAGCTACACAACAGCATGCCGTGTAATGCCACCAGGACTTTTTATGCCTTCCTGTCATTTTTTAGGACCAAATTAAAGTTTAACTCTCACTGCATCATTCCTGAGTCATCAGGGAGATTCAGTGAGTTAACCTCTAACGTTTGGAGGAGCGGCCGTACAGAGTGAAGCAGTTCTGAGTGGAAATTATGATTCTTGCTGGAAAAACTCACATTTTGCTTTTGTGAAAACACTTTGTCTCAAATTTGATCCACAAAGCTTTTTTATCACCAATACACCATCTGTAGAAAAGAAAACGGGTTTATATTTATTCTCCTAATCTTAATCCACACAATATTAAAAATGACAACATCACAAAATGAAATTAGTGATGTTTTGCTTCGTGCTTTCTGGTGTTTTTGTTCCTTTATAACTTTTCAGTTGATTGATCTGTGTATAAACTAACCGGCCACTTCATTAGGTACACATGTACAGTTATGTGGCTGAATAGCGGAGCAGCTGGTTGTGGGTTCAAATCCCAGCCTGGAGTCTTTCTGCATGGTCTTTCTCTATAAACTGCAAAGCAGATGTGAGCTTTGGAATGGAGAAGAAAGTTGTGACTTTCAACGTTGCATTGTTGTTATTGGCAGATGGAAAACTTCAAACTATTCTGAGGTTTAGTGAGAAATATCCAGTAAGACGCCTTAGTCTGTGGGACTGAAACAATTAATCAGATTATTGAAATAATTGTCAAGTAATTTAGTATTCACTTAATTGTTAGCTGAAGAGTACAGACTTTTAAAAAAGTAATTTACTGAAAGAACAACATACAACAAATATATACATTTGTCATTAAAGATAAAAAACCCTCAGTCTGTAAATATGTTCTGCGCAGAACTCTACAAGTGGCATTTTAAGCTTCACCTGGTTCAAATTCTGTAAAATATATTTCTTACTGATAACCTTTTGCAACCTAATTATTAGTCAGTTAACCAAAAACGGAATCACCAGATCAGCTTAACACTGGACTGATGCTAAATTCAGCAGAAAGTTGATGTTTGAACATCAGCTGCAGATTCATCCTTTGCTGAAAATGATCAAGCGTTCACTAAAGAAATGCTACGGTGTTGCATTTTAGGCAAGAAAATGTTCATTTTCTTATTTAAATATTGAATTGAGGTATTTGTAAAGAAGAGGCCAAAAAAATCTGCAGAATTCTGATTAATCGTCAGAAAAATTGATAGATTAACCGATTACTAAAGTAATTGTTAGTTGCAGCCCTAGTTGTGTGGATAAAAATACTTTGTTGATGCCAAAAGCCAAAGCAGAAAGGACAAACTGGCTCCATTACTGGAGCTCCAGTAACCACCTGTTAGTGGATGGACTAACCAAGAAAACCAAGAACAGGAAATGATGCACAAAGACTCACCAAAGTAAAAGTTTGGAGAAAATAAACTGCAGATTCTAATGAGTCTTGAGTTCAGCTGCAACATTTAGGTGGTGCGGTCAAAAGTTGACATGAGCAGCACAAAAACATGTCGCCTTGTATCAACGCTTCAGGCTGGTGGAGGTAACATAAAGATGCTTGGGTTTGTTTCCTGGCACAGTCTCAATACCTTAGTATTATTCCTGATCATGTCCTTTATGACCTCGAATACAAAGATTTCCTTTTAGCTACTTCCATGTAAAAAAAAAACAACTGATTTACTCCAGTAGCCTCCATCCACCTCTGGGGTATGAAATGACAGTGAAGCTGACAAATCCTCAGCAACTGTGTGCTGCGGCATGTGGATAAGGAAGAAAATATCTGAGGAATGTTTCAGACTCCTTTTGGAGTTTATTTCCTCAAAAAATGAAGAATTAAAAGGAGCAACAACCTGGTATAGGTGTACATAATAAAGTGGCCAGACCATGTATTAATATACCTGAAATAAAAAGATTCTGTCCACTTAGACAAACTATTTCCACAGTGATGTGTCTGATTGGTGAATGGTCTGACTGGTAGAATCTCGCACAGACAGGAAGTATTCATCGGAGTAATCAAATTCCTGTCAACTTTTCAAAGTAAAATCCAGCAGCTGTCCCTCCGAACAGAGTGGATGTCCTTCAGAGGGAAAAGCAGCTCCGCAGGGCTGGAATTAACTCAGAGAGACAAATATGCCCTCAGCAGGGCGCACAGTTCATTTACTGCACGTTACAGAGTCTCTGCAACTTCACTGAGCCAACATGAGATCCACACTGCAAAACACCACCAGAAAGCTGTTTACTGTGGGATTTTACATCAATTTCAAGGAATTTACTGCAGATTAGATGTGAAATGTTTAGATAGCTGGTTTGGAACCAACAGAACTGAGTTCAGGTTGTATAAAGAGTGACTTAAATCTATTTTTTAATGCACACAAACAGTGTGAAATGATGAAACCCAATTAGAACATTAAGGGACACAGAGGAAGAATCCACTAGTATTAAGCCATCTGCCAGTGGATGCAGAAAGCTGCGGGGCTGTCTAACTGAATTTTATCCTCTGACTGGAAATGTTGCGAGTGACCCAAATCGGACGAAAGTTTGCCTAAACACCCCACACAAAAAAAAACCCCAAAAACCCACAGCCCCTCCAGAGCTGTCACATAATCTCAGGATTACAGCAGAGCAGCAAGGTGAACATTTGCTCATGCACAGCGCCTGGCAGCAAAAGTCCAGGGCTGAAAACGAATGAAGGAGATGGAGAGAGAGCGAGATGAAGGTCTGACAGTGATGGACAGGCAGAAAATGTTGTTATTACAGCAGCATGGAAATAAAAGCCAGAAACCACAGACTATGTAGACCTTATGATGCAACCACCTGCTTGGCTGGACAGTCTGAATTTATTGCATTGTGCTCTCTTTGCAGAATGGATGCTGCATCCTGAACTGATGACATCTCCTAATTTAGCCAATAACACACAGTTCAGTCACTCCGCTGCTGCCTCCACAGGTGCAACATCCTCTTGTGCATGAAGCTCATTTAGCCTTTTTTAAGATAAATGTGGATATAACAGCAACATTAGAGTAAAAACTGCGATGAAAAAAGAACATTAAGCAGTGCTAAAAGTTGATTTAAAGCCAGCGGGATCCATCCGAACGCATCCAGATGAATCAAATGTACCTGTGATCCTGGGAGCCGGATCCGTCCTTGCGCCGGGCTGAAGCTCAGCTCTCGGACAGCAACAAATGATCTGGAGTGGAGAAATGGAAACTGACGCTCGTTAAACGCGCAGTTTCCCCGGGAGGAAGCGCGCAGGTCAGCGGCTCAACTTTAATCACCGCAGCGAGGAGAAGCAGAGCGATGCGCCGCGCTGCCAAACAGCCACTGATGTCCCCGCAAAGCTCGCACTGCCACTTTATTTCTCACGGTGGCGCGGCGCAGAAATAATTTATTAAATATTGGAGCGTGGAGGGCGGCCGCTAGGTGGCGCAGGGAAAAGTGAGAGAGGGCGAGAGCAGGCGGTCAATTAGTGCGGTTCGCGCTCCGCTGTGATTAACTGCTTTGCATAATTATCCGCAATTAGAGAGCAGCGTCACGTGACGCAGCTTGGTCAAAGGGTAATTTGGTGCAAACTGACAAAAGGCCGCAGAAAGGAAACTGTGGAAATGCAGATAATTGTGATAATTGTGGGCTCTTGCAGAGACGTGGATCAGCTGGTGGGCCGGAGGAGCTCGGAAATGAACCCAAAGGCAGAAACGGAAGTCAGTGTGACAGAAGGGAAGAAAACGGAAGGAGATGTGAAAAGAGCACCGAGGCACCAGAATCAATGTTCAGTTAATTCCTTCTAATTTAAAGTGGAAATATTCAGAAAATGAATTTCAAAATCTTAATTTTGAATGCATGTGGGGGGCGAGAGGAGGATCTCTTAAATAAGACAAGATATTTCTATTTAATGTAGTCAGAGCCACACTTATTGTCATCCCAGCTGTAAATATTTGTATCCCCCCGTTTTTTATCAATATTCTCCTATAATTAAAGTTCCATATAGGCCATATTCATCAAACTAATAGAATTACACTCCTAGAGTCTATTACTGAATATGAGTTTCACTTTTTGAATTGAATTACTGAAATGAATCGACTTTTCAATTACACTCTCAATTACTGATGCAGCCGGATGTATGAACGCATATATTTACACATCTTCTCATACCAACAATCACTTCACTTAATTTGAAATTCATGTAAGACACCAGGTCGTCCTTTTCTTATTACACGGTAAATATTGCAAACCGTCCGATGCGTCAATATATGAGGAGTGAGAATATTGTCATTGTTTCAGTTGAATTTGACCCAAATTAAGTTATGTAGATTTTTATGTAATAAACACTAAGGTAAAGCCAAGAGGTCTCACAAAGAGAGAAAATCCACTTATAAAAACTCTACTAGTGATATTATGTTTAATGTTTTTGCTGACCACTAAGCAAGCACGGCTTCCCTGGTTCAATCCCTGCAGATGAGTTTTTTTTTTCATTCTTGGTTGGAGAGTTTATTGCAGAAAAATGAAGTTTCAGTTTCATCTGTCTAAAGCACATAGAACATGAAAATCCTTTTATTTCAAATGATTGGTGATCAAAACTGGATGAAAAGTCACTGAAATGTTCTCAGTTTCCATGGCATCTCCTCCTGACACCTCACTCTTCTTTTCTCCTCCAAAAATAATTTAGTAACTATTCCAATGTGATCAGCATCGATTCCTTCCAGCAGTTTTCAGTTTGTGTGTATCCTTGGGGAGTCGGCTGCAGTGAATGAGGAGAAAACAGAAACTGTCTGAGTTAGTTTCATAACCGTCTCTGCCCGTTTCATGCTCTGTTTTTGAAACATTCCTTAACTCCTCTTGTGTCTCCTCAAATAAAAATGGATTTGTGAGTTTTCACTTGCTGGGGAAAGTTATCTGGACTGTTCTCATCCATTTCCTGGGATGATTATAGTCAGAGTGCCATTAGTACAGGCAGCCAGACTCTACATTATCTATAATCTATAATCATGTCCCAATATGGCCAGCAGCTGGGTTTACTTTAGAAGTCATTGTAATTGTGCAGCTCTCTCCTGCCGTTGCCCCGCCCTCTTTTTCAGATTCCCATCTGAAGCTGTGAGTCTGAAGCTGCGCTGTGATAGATTGGACATGCAGACGCAGCTTCTCCTCCATGCTGCTCCTGCTGCGCACAGCGCTGATACAGCCGACCGCATCCTAAGCTCAGTTCACTCCATATTTCTAGGTACACTGCACAGCTTGACATTGGGAATTATCAAAGAAGCTAGAAGCCTGTGTCTCTTTCCATTATTTCTAATTATCTCCCAGTGACAGCTTGTTAAAACTCCAGTCTGACATTTCACTGAAAGCAGCTGATCAGAACTGGATCATGTGTCCCAGCAAAATGCCAGCTGATGATCCCCAGGACCTTTAGGAAGACATCCAGTGGACTGATGAGACAAAAGGGGAACGTTCTGGGAGGTACAGAGTTTTGTTACCTCTGCTGTAAAACTAACACAGCAGTTTGATCAAAAAACATCAAACATGACGCAGAGTTACGGTAAGGAGCCGCTTTTCTTCTCCAGGAGCAGAAAACTTACACTAACAGAAACATCCTGTTCTCCTCCACCTCCTACAAGCGATACGATTGCCATCTGAAGAAAGATTGAAAACAAATAATCAGAGGTAGAAGGAGGGTCCAACTGCCGTCAATCATGCTTGTGTAGGAGAAACAGACATTACAGGAAAACTGTTTACCCACAGCTGTGTGAGTACAGAGGTAACATTAGACTTTTTGTTATTCATCAACTTGACCGACAGCATTAAAAAAAAAATCGGTCATGTTCTATTTTTACCTGTCAAATTATAATCATATCAACTTTGGCTATTTAGTGCATTTTTACACGGTTTAGTTAATATTCACCTAGTTGAACCGGGAATCCAGATCCCATCATTCATAAAGCAGATAAACGCATCTAACTTTTTCTCCGGAGTGACAAAAATCTCTGTGGCTCCAGTAACTTATAATAAATTAAATTAAACGACTCCACTTAAATTAAGGTCACTTCACCTGCAGGGGTGAAGCGACAAATTCCTCCTGGTTCGCATCTGTAGAGAAATCGGCGCTAGTTCACCAGTCAGTTGGATCTGCCTGATCCAAACCCATCAATTGCACTCTGTCAGTCTTTATCCTTGTCCGGGTGTTCACTTTTACGAGGATCTTTGTGAGTGGTTTCGCTTCACAGATGTTCTGACTGCTGCGCTTCTGAGCGGGACGGTAATGTCTTCAAGCTCCACTGTTAAAAGTGCAGGGCGAGTTAAGTTTAATTCTTCGCAGCGGCGGAGCCGGTGGAGAAATGGCCGAGAAATAAAGACGCATTTAGTTCAGAGTCCATGAGATGATATTCAGTAAGGATTTTTTTATTGATTGATTTTAGTTGATTCTGTGATGAAGTCTTTGCGTAAAGTCTGTGATGTCTGCCCATGTGCACCAGTCAGTGTTAATTACAACCTGTCAAAATGACAAAAACTACCAGTCAAATATTCCGTTGAAGCGACCTCTGTCTGAGTATTCATTACAGGCTCTGCTGATATGAAGAAGTTGTGGTGTAGCAGAGAGCAAGAGGGAGGCTGTGAGCAGTGCATACATGAGGATGATTGACAGCGCTAAGATCCTCCTCCTGGCTATAATTGGAGTATTTCTGTAGGCAAATGAGCAGATTTTTTTAACAGATTATCTGTCTCATATTATACTGTCACAACATGACGATAGTTTTAACAAATATGTAAAAAATATTTTTTATAAAGCTTGCATGCCTCAGCTATAAGGTCAGATGAAATTCAGTTATACAAAAGCACAATTAAGAGCAAGTTCACCTCTGAATGGATCAAATACAAAATGAACGTTTCAGAGTGGGCTAGTCAAAGTCCAGTATGATGGCCAACAGGTGCAAATGTGCAAACAGCAAAATGTGTTGCAAATCTCCTCCAGACTCCCCCTAGTGGCCTGGAAGACTCCTGTTTTTTTTATAAGCGAGTTTGCTACGTTTTCTGCTTGTTGTTTTTGGTATTTGTGGCATTTTCCTTTTACTTCCATTTCATGTGGTTGCATCATTTTTCTTATGCATTTGTTTTGTTGATTGTAGGATTTTGTTTCAAGCTTCTCTTCAGCATTTTTTATTTCCATTTAGCTGTTTTTTGTTTTAGCATCGTTCATGTCTTTGCAGCTCATTTCAATGTTAGCTCTGCTTCTGCACCTGCCAGCCACCGTAGTCCAGATACTCAGATTGTGATGCAGGAGCAGAAGTTTAAAAAGGGAGATCCAGTGAAGCTGAACTGAAAGTGGGTCCAATTTGATCCAAAGTGATGAAAAAGACAGATTCAGACATGCTTGATGACAGTAGTTGCCGTTAAGGTTGGAGCAGGTTAGGTTTATAGGGCTTTTTATTTTCATGTTTGTTAGTAAATGAAAACTGCTTTTGTTACAGTTGTCTGTTGATCTGGTGCATTTAAGAAAGATTCAAAACAAAAAGCCAAAACAGAGGAAATCTGAGGGGAGAACGTTGGTTTTTCACCAGGCTGGTTTCATCCAGAGTCTAGAGGTCTTTTCTGCTTCTTCAATGAAAAATAAAATACAAATTTTAAGCATCTTAAAACTATTTGACTCAAAAATTATTATTTTTTCCTTCAGGACAAAAAACAACAAACCCTGTTAGGAGACTGTCATCAAATAATTGCTTCCTGTTATGAATCATTCAGAGTAAACAGGTTCAAAGATCAAAATAAAAGCAAATAACCATAAATGTTAAAAAAAAAATACTCCCACTGTGACATGACTGGACAAACATTGCTAAGGAATAATATCAGACAAAACAACACATTAGTTTGATGACACCAGTCAGCAGAAAGTGTGACCAGACACCGGTCTGCCGGAGTATTGCAGTGATTTTTCATCAGGATCTGACTGACAGCTTTACCCGCCAATTTACTGCAAACTCTTAAATAGTTCTGTGTCTAAAAGGGGGGAAAAAAGATTTTCCTCATTTATTTACCTCTGAATATGGCTTTTTCTTTTTAGAGTCATATGGTGGCAACCTGCTCTAAAAACAGCCCGCCCCCTCCCTTCTGCTTCCTGCCTGCATCAGGTTGAAAAAAGAAATCATTAATATACCATTAAGGGTCGGCTGTGAACTCATAACTGCTCCAGGCTCACATCAGCATACATGCAGCACTGTTCTCTGCTGCTACACCTTCCCCCGAGGTTGAAATGTCATCCTTCACTGTCATTACGTTTCTCCCCCCCATTAACTATTGATTATCTCCACTTCAGCATTTTGAGAACTGCTGTGGAAACGGCTCCACATGCCTGGCTACCCACACTCTGCAGGCCAGCTGGAGCAGAAGTGCCCACCTCTGGGTTTTTTTTTTAATGCAGAATTTCGGGGCAAATCCAACGTTGGCTGGGAGTGAGGTAGTGGGACGGGGGGCAGCAGGGACACTGGGAAGCATTAGTGTAGCCTACCTATCCCATTAGCAAGCGCAATCCAGCTGAAAATCGCAGGTTAAGTTGTTCTTTTTGAGACCGCAGGAGAATTTTCCTGCAGCCTGCATTGAATATTTACTGTGAGGTGAGTCTGGGCTTTGTTTGTGCTGCTCCCATAAAGTACAGTTGGAAAAGTTTGTTTGGGCAGCAGCTTTGCACCTTCTGCCATCCAAACTGCACAGACCACTTTGAACATCCAAACACTCCAGTGCCTTGCAGAAAAGTCCATATGCTCCCATCTTTTCATTCTAAACTCAAACTTCAGCTTGTTTTATTTTACAGTCTGGGTATTTTTATATATGTGGTAGAGAGAGAATTTTCACAAATACAGCTAGTATTTATTTATTTGTATTTTTAAATCATTATTTTACCTGAAAGTCCCTTCAGATAAAATCTTTTTTTTGAGGGAGACCTGGCTAAGAGACACATCAGTGTACAGTATAGAAAATAAAATAATTAAAAAGGTGCACACAATTAAATCAAGATTTAAAAAAATAAATAAATAAAAACTTAAAAGAAGAAAGCACAAAATTAAGACTTTGTGAAATTATTTAAAAGTGATTTAAAAACATCAACTCCATTCTTCAGCTGAACAGTTTTTAAAAAGAGTTTTAATTTGTTTATGGTGATAAATGGTTGGAGTTGTTCTGACTTTGTGAAATTATTCCAGGACCAACATGCAGAAGGTTTTCCACAAGTTCTGAGAAAGTTATGGGAAACTGAGAAAGAGTCGATGTTTTTTTTTTTTTGCTTTTAGCCACAAACCTTGTAGAGAACACAGAAGTTGTAGAAGACAAACCTTTTGAAAATTTATAGTCAGCAGCTAAAGGTGATGGAAAACTAATGCTGCAAACATCCCTGCTGTGAAACATGGTGGCGGCAGCATCATGATGTGGGGATGTGTTCATGGGAAGCTGATGGGAAAATGGATGGAGCTACATAAAGGAAAAACTCTGAGGAAAGACTTCAGTCTGGGCTGGAGTTTCAGTTTCTGCCACAAATAAACTCTAAACATATAACCAAAAATAAAGTAGGGCAGTTTAAACCAAAGAATTTCCATGTGTTAGAATGGCCTAGTCAAAGCCCAGGCCTAAATCCAACTGAGAATCATAGACAACACTTGAAAACTGGTGTTTACAGAAGCTGTCCATCCAATCTGACTAAAACTAAAAATGTTTGCACTAGATTTGAGTCTTTAGATGAGTGAAGCTGGTAGAGACGTTCCTCTAAAAATAATTCATTCGTTTAGTTGAAAACTAAAGCATGCAGGAAAACTCATATTAGAGTAAATGAATTTAAAAACCATGATTTTGCTTCCTCTTCAGCATATTTGTGCTGAAGACACAAATCACATAAAATCCCATTAAAATACTGAGAAGATAGAGGTTGGAATGAGACGGATGTGACAACTTATTCTGCATTTCAGAGTTTTGTTCTCAGTGAGGGTAAGTTCTTCCTTTTTTTAAAAATAAAAGCAGGTATCGTTGGGTTGACACTATCCTGGATGCCAGCCGTTTCCTTTAATGCAGATAAAGAAAGAAAAACAGGAAATACGACCTCAGATGTCTGTTTGCTGTACAGATTTGCATTAATACAGATTTGGTTTTCAATTTTGAGAATTGAAAACCATAACCCCACTTCCATAAGAGCAATATTTGTTCGCTCAGTATGATGTTCATTAAAAAGTTATATTTGTCTTTTCTGCAGGTGAATATAGAGACAAAACGACCTCAGTCGCTGTTTTTCTCCTTTTTCCTTTCAAACATTTCAGTGACCCTGATTTCCCGCCTGATCCTCCATGATCCTTTGCTTCCCTGACTTCAGCTCACCCATCTCCCCCTGTAGGATACAGTTTTATTCCCAACACTACTTGTCTGCCAGATTGTCTGTGTGCCTGGCGTGTCGGTTTTCTACTTCTCTGCGTTTTCTTGTTTTCGAGCCGTGCCACTTCCTCTGGCCTCAGCCTGAACCTTTTGTTTTGTCTTTCTTTTGCAAAAGTATCCTCAACACATTGTGATGCTGTGGATTATCCAGCCATCTGTGATCATGGTGTCTGTCGAACGCTGTTTGGAAAATAAATGGGATATTCTTCAAAAATGAGTGAATTAGATTCTGAGATCTCTTTCATTTTTACAAAAAAAATAACTATGAAACTTGACTTTTCAGAGTCATTATTCAAAACCATGACTCATAGAGAGGGGAATCTTTAATTTGCATTAGTCTGAATAAATCTTCGGTTCGTACTTCAAAACTGTCTGTGACGATTTTCTGCAGAGAAAGGTTAAAGATGCCAAAGTGGAGTTTTGTGTTTGAAGCTTTTTTTTGCAACTTTTTCTTCTTATCTGCGTAATTGTATGTTTTTTTTCATGCAAAGGTGGTACTCTGTGTAAAATTAAATTATGGCGTTTAGCCATAAAACTAATTTACAGCAGCCTCCACTTTTATCAGCACCGTTATTAAAGAGAAAAGCTTAAAATAAATTCATATTTTAATGTACAAACAAAATCTCCCACTGAAAAAATCCAACGTTTAATTTCTGCACATTTATTAAGTGCCCTCATTGGGTCATATTTGTTTCAATACAAATTAACAATTCTCATTAAAAGGTCAGTTTTATGTATTTTCCAGACACATAGTGCCATTTTAAAGCACGATCAAGTAACTACAAAGGAAACGTCAGACGGAGAGTCGCAGGGTAGCAAGAAGTGGAGTGAAAGTAAGAAACAAGCATGAAAACAGAGAAATAATGAGAGGAATGAACAAAAAGAGCAAACGGTTTATAACCTGAAGCAGAGGTGGAAATGACAGAAAGCAACCAGAAGGAATAATTGGATGTAAATGGGAACAGCTGAAGGAGAATCAGGTGATCAAAAACAGCTGCAGAAGGGAGGAAAGCTGAAGGAAGGTGAAAAATTAACACAGCGAGTCGAACTGAGACGTAAAGGAACCAGAAGACATGAGAGAAAGAGCAAAGTTGACAAAAAAAAACTAAAACTAAAAGCAGAAAAAACTAAATACAAAGGAATCAACAGATACTGTAAGACTTTTAATATTATACTAATGAACTGAATATGGCAAGACCTGTTGAGCTATAAAACAACACAAACATAAATGACCCACAAAATGATCCAACAATATTACTGTTTGGAGAGAAGAGCGTTTCTCCTGGCAACCATAAGAAACTTTAAAAAGTTTAAACTTTTCCAACTGAAAAGAACAGTTGTTAAATTATAAACTTTAATATTTAACTGCTAACTAAGGCTGAGATGGAGCTCTTGGATGTTTTTGTAATTTCTCTGAACTTTGCACAGTCTGACCTTTGGGTGAATTTCATTTAAATTGGCGATTTAACATGTCATTTGCAAATATTCCTCCTCTCTGTACAGTAGTAGGAGTCAAAGTTCAACATTTATTCTTAAATTAATCTCTGTGTTGACAACACATCTGTACTCTGCACACAGACCAGCAATAATAACTGTTTAATTTTATAGAGGGCTCTCAATCAATTGAATTCAGAATACTTATTAGCATCACCTGGCGTTTACTTTCTCTTGAAAGCAGCAGTGATTTTAAAAACACAACATTTTTGCTTTGTCTTTGTTTTATTTTAAAAGATTAAAAAGTCATTTGGCCTGACTCAGTACAGATGCTGCTCTGCACAACCTGAAAACACACATTCATCACTGACATCACCTGAGTTAATACAAAATAAAACAATCACAAAGATGCATTCAAAATATCTATTGAATAATAATGAGAAATAAATCTCCTGATATGAGTGAGGGTGCACTTTATTTTCCCAGTGACAGTAACTGTGAGTTTAAAGATTATAAGCATCCAGCCAGAGGTGAATTTATACGAGTTGTCATTTTGACTTTACTCATAAGTAAATCTTGTTTTATTTTTTTATTTTTGCTTTTACTACACGGCCGTGGAGTTGTGTGGAACAGAAGTCTGATCCGTCAAAGTCCATTAACCGAGGGATAAATCCTCAAGGTCTGTGTTTATGTTAAGCAGTCAGAGAAATCAGTGGCATATGAAAGATTTTCCCCGTTAACAAAATCAAAAACGAAACCAAGCTGCATTCATAAAAAGTTCCATTTATTTCCAAGTCATTTTATTTACAAATCTTACAAATACGCCATTGCTGGAGTGCATGCCCGCATCGGAAAGATGAATAAAACATTAATTTAAAACAACTGATGTGAGTTCAGTTCTTTGAGGCGTTCTCCTTGTTTTCACGCTGGAGAACACACAACAAGCCGTACCAAACCAGCAAACGCGTTTCAGGCCAATCCTGCTCCACAGGATTACTGGGAAGAGAAGTCAGCTGTGAATCCACTGTGGCTTTACGATAATCCCATCAGAGCCGGCCACAGTGCAACGAGACTACAGGACTCCCGAGCCTGTTGGCGCTGATGAGAGCCCACCGTGAAACAAAGACACGCAGGACGGGGCCAATCTTCATTAAAAACAACACAAACAATCACTGTACAAACAAACCAGTTTACAGTCTTTCAAAGCACCACACCGTCTGATCCTAGGTGATAACCTCTAATCTAATTTTTTTAAAAGTTACACAGATAGAAACACACTTTACAGAAATTCCTTCTCCAGGAGTAAGTGCTCCTTTAAAGCTCATAATAATGTAATATATATATATAAATATATATATATATTCCCTGGGATACTAATAAAAGCCTGAGTTATCCACTTTAATTATTCTGCATGTTCACATGACATCAGGATGTTATTATAGACCTCAGTCGACTCTTTTAATTAACGAAGACTTGTTTAATACTCCTGTCATTTCAGTCTGACTCTAATATCCTCCTGATTTATGGAAAACAAAAGGAACTCCTGGAAAATATCTATGGGCATCTGTGTTTTCAAATCTATATGTTAATATTAAAATATCTGCCATCTTTTAATAAAGTCTTATCAGGAAGGTACTGAGGAGAAGGTTGCTCAGAAGTTTACATACACTAATGGTGACATGAATCTGATTTATACGACTGCGTATGAGAACCACTGTAGATAGAAAAATAAAAATGAAGTCATTTCTGCAAAAAATCTGTAATTTTGAGATTAATTTCAGAAATCAGCAACAAAAAACAAACATTTTGATATATAATAGTAAAAAAATAGCTAGAAAGAAATTCAAACTTTTTTTAGATTAATCTCAGAAAAATTCTAGAAAAAATTCAAATTTTCTTCTTTGTCAAAATTTTAGTTTTTTGTAGAAAATTTTTATTGCAAATGTTCAACTTTAAAAAAAAAAGAGTAAATTTTCCCTCCAAAAAATTTGACATCGTAAAGTTTCTAAAATGTTTTTCACTCATTTTTTCTATCTATAGTGGCCCGACGACGCTGCTGTAGATTTAAATAATTTATTTGAAAAGGAGACTCATTACAAAGTTCACTCAGTAATGCAATGACATTACACACAGTAGAACAAGAGAAATTGGACTTTGTCCCAGGAACAAGTTGCTCCTACTTGTTTGCGTGTTGTGGAGTAAATTTTCTCTAGTTGCTGCTGAGTAGTGGACGACCACATTACCTGTTTTCTGTTGCAAAAACAAAAGAAATCTGATAATTGTTTGCATTTTAAGTGGTTGTGGTGCGGCAGAAGGATGGGCAACATTCCTGCATATTTATCTTTCAAGTTTGCAAAGTTAAGCATAAGTGATTAATCTGATTACATTTTGTTTTAATCAATTGACTGCATTAGTTTAAATGTTTCTGTGCCAATTGAATGAACCCAGAAGGTTGTTGGTGGATTTAACCAAACATCAGCTGTGGTTTGTGTACATATCTGTAAGCATAACCCAACTCTTAAAAAAAAAAAGAAAGTGTATGTAAACTTCTGACTGGCCCTGTAGATTTAACGAGGCGGCATCAATAAGGAGAAAACTTTTGCCGGTCGGATTTTTTTGCACCAGATGTCGACATTTTTGCAGTATACGGGGTCAAACCCTGAGTTAGGCTGGAAGCTGCTGCCGGATGGACGGTCAGGACGGGGAGCGTCTTCATCCCCAGCAGGCTGGAAACGGGCAGGGCATAGTGGGGGCTCTGGATGGCCGGCAGGGTGGAGGGGTTAATGGCAGAGGGGGTCGGGGTGGAGGCGGCCAGGACGGCCATGGAGGTGGCGGCGCTGGAGGCGGTGGGGACCGTTTGAGAGAAGCTCATGTTGAGGTCAATGGGGGTCGCAGAGGACGCGACCTGCATGGTGTATTTAGCCATCTCTAAGCTGGAGTCCAGAGGGTGGAAAAAGGTTGAAAAAGACAAGAAAAAGAAGAGATACTTAGCTAAAAATAACAAAACCTGAAATGGAGAAAACACTTTTAACTTGAACCATGTTTTACGTTTACTGAAACATACTGAAAATAAAGATATAGTATCCTTTTATTTTTGTTTATGAATCAATTTATTAGCCTTTCAAACTTATGTAAAATAGAAAAAAAGTTTGCCTTCAAATAACCAGTTTACGTCATTTGTCAGCAAATTACGGTACTTCATACTACTAGTGGCATTTACGCTAATCCGCAAAATGGCGGCAGTAAAAGCTGGGAGAAAACGCCAGAGTCGTTTCTGTTTGACAATAACTGAACACATTTTTTGAAAATTGTGTTTCCTATTGCGTATTCGTATTGATAATCACAATACAATACTTTGACCTTTTTGTAATCTTCACCTAAAAACCAATATGAAAAAACTAAATATTTAACAAATGATAACTTAAAAAATAAATAAATAACAACCACACTCCAAAAGTTGAATTGGACAAAAAGTCACGATGAATCTAAACTATTACAACCAAGGATGAGAAAACACAAAAATCAAAGAATGAGCTTTAAAAAAAAGAAAAAGAAGCAGAAGGAAAAGAAAGCAGCGAGTGAGGATTTTAATACAGTCAACAGAACGAAGCAGTGAGTTGGAACAAATCCAGCCTCACCAAGAAACACAACAAATCTGCCCTTTACAGCAGCTTGTCTTATCATCAGGCTGCGGTGTGAAGCACGGCGGGACGTGGCCGCCCTGCGTAATGTCTCACCTGGCGTTGATGAGGTACTGGGCCACGCCGATGCTGGCCGGCGAGCCGCTGATCGTGACTTGGCGCATGGCTGAGCCATCAGTGGCGCTGGCAATTTTGATGTGCGCTCCAGAGACCTGGCGAATCTCATTGATCTTGCTGCCTTGTCTTCCAATTATGCAGCCAATAAACTAGCAGGAGGAGATTGAAAGCATGTAAATAACAAAAGAGCTCATATTTCAGCGCTGTCCAGGAATTAGATCTGACAGCAGAAGATAGGAACCCAGTTCTCCTTCTCTTCTCTCTGATTCTTACCTCCATTCATATCTAATAAAGAAAGTCTGGCCTGAGGAGTGAAGCGGGATTTGATAGCAAGTAGAAGATTGGCTTTTAATCTCCGTTCATTCTCAACATTTTAGGAAATTTGCTTGTTTTCCATTTAATATGATGGTCTGTAAACGTGATCTGTCTACCAACCAGCGCCTCTGAAACTCGGTGATTACCGTGTCAAATCCTTCTTGTTTGTTTTATGCGTGGTGTTGACTGACAATTCACAATTTTAGGAAAAGGTTACTTGCTTGACTCTTTCATGATTCTCTGTCGGTTGCCTGGTAACAAGAAGACTCCAGAAAGACAGCGGTCCAGCCAGCAAAATGGTCAGACAGGCACTTTGTTGTTTGTGCATTTCATTAAACAGAGAGAGCGATAACGGGAACTTTGAAGGGCCAAATCAGGGTTGAGTGGTCTTCTCTTTGTTTTTAACCTGCAGGTCTGCAGCTGCGGTCTCAGAATGAATGCAGCTTAATTTTCACCTCATTCAAAGCACTACAATGACTTTAAACAACTGGACACGAGTTTGAATTGTTGTTGTTTTCTAATTTTATAGCTGCTCGCTCAGTGGACCGCAGTTGTTTAATATATTGCTAAAATCAGTGAATACTTCAAACTCCTCCAAAACCAAAATGTACATGCTGTTTGTAAAGTTACAGTTAAAATGAAAGCAACTTGGTTTATTTAGCTGATCCTACGTGTTAATTATCAGTCACATATTATTCCATAAATAATATGGAGTAATATTCCTACATTTGAGGTCTGTGCTAAATAATGTTAGAAAGTAAATATTTAGTTTGAAAATGAAAAGTTTGGTTTGGATAAGTATTTAGCTAGCAAAATATATATTTTATTTTTTAGCTAAATATTTAGTTTAGAAACTAAATATATGGTTTCAAACTAAATATTTTTTGGTGTAATTTGATATTGAACCAAATATTTCTATGGTTATTTATTTCAAACATGATAGAAGTATAAAATGTCAGACAGAAATAAGGAACGCAAGAGACTAATTTTGTACCTCAATCTTAAAATGAGTAATCTTTAAAGGACTATGACGTATTTATCTACTGAGTGTGGATACAAAAATCCTGCACCAAAATCCTGGTTTAAATATGTGTTTAGTTGCAGTCTGAGCAGCTCTCCTCCCTTGACTGGTTTAAATGCATCATTAATCTTACTAAGCTTCAGTGCTACGTGAACACCTATCTGCATCTTTGACCTGAAATTAGCTAGCTTTATTTACGAGTAGTAATATTCAACGATACTGCCGACAACTCCTCTCTGACAGTGCAGACGGTGAATTTATGAAGTAATATATGTCGGCCAAGAAAAAGGAGAATTACTTTCTGTTGCTCAGATGTGTGCATCCCAACATCTCCCATCATAACTCGTCTCCTAGAAAGTTTTAATGAACTCAGCCGCATGAGGATGCAAGTGTTGGTGAAACAGTGGAGCACTTACATCATTAGGAATTGCCAGCTCCTGTGTACTCGTGGGTGCAGAAACATCCAATCCTGCAAAGTAGGACAAGAAACGCTAATAACAGCATTGTGCTGACGGTTCACACACTCATGACATGAAAAATCAACATCACTGTGGCTGGTTCATTACTATTATGTATCTTGAACATATAAATTACAAACATATATATACAGAGCTCATCCTTTTTCTTGCTGCAGTTTTAAGTCTGAGGTGAGGATGGCTATCACATAAAACCTGCCTGAAAAATCTAATGTGCAGCTGATTCTCCGTCTAATGGAACCTCATCAAAAAGTCAATTTATTTAAAAAGAAAAAATGAAACTCAAATACTCATTACACACTGAGTGATTATATTTTAAGCACTTAATTCCACTTACAGCTAAAGAAAAAACCTAATTTAGTTTAAGAGCAATAGAAAAGGAGAAGTTTAATAAAGAAATGTCATATTGAGATGGAAACATGCGGCCCACATCCTGAAGAAAAGGCGACTGCACTACAAAAACACAAAATCTTACAAAGTATTTCTGCTCTTCACTCTAGTGCCAATATCTTAAAATAACTTACAAGTAACTTTTTAGAGAGATAAAGGAGCTTGTTTCATGTCAACAATGACTTGATATTAATGAAAAAGTTTTAGTTCACTGGCAGATTATTTCACTGATGAGACATTTCCCATGTAATAAGTGAAATAATCTGCCAGGAGTTATTGCGTTAAAGCAAGCTCTTATCTTTATGAAAAGTTACTTGTAACTCTCTGTCTTCAAGTGTACTGGCATAGAAACTAGACCAAATTTTACCAAAAATACTTGGTAATTTTTTTTTTTGCAGTGAGGTGATCTATTTGTTGTTCATACAGAAATAATGAAATTCATGTTTAAGCACAGTATATGCACTCAGGGCGTGGCTGAGGCTCCTTTTGCATGAATTACTCCATCAGTGCGGCGTGACATGGAGGCAATCAGCCTGTGGTTCTGCTGAGGCGTTCAGGAAGTCCAGGTTGCTCTGATAAAACCTTCAGCTCATCTCATCCCCTCCTGAAAGCCACACCCACCCATCACCAAGTCCAGGCTTTGAGTTCTACTGCTGCCGATGTTTGGATGAATTTCCTCCTGGACAAGTCGAGACGTTTTCAAACCACCTGAGCAATAACTTTTCCTTTGATTCAGCTGTATTAAACGGTTACAGAAGTTGGAGATTTCTGACTGCAACTAAACTTTAGTGTGTATACTTTTCCTCTCCACTCAATTTTAAGAAACTGTTCTTGCACAGATCGCTCTGCATACACCAAAAATGAACCTTTTAGAAATATATCACTCTGTGTGTTTTGTATCTCTATTATTTGAGTTTCACTTTTCTTAACTTGAAATTGTGAAATAAATCAAACCTTTGATGACGTTCTAAGTGACTGAGAAGCACCTGGATCTGTTTCTGTTGGCTGCATTTCCATTCCAAATATGCGCAAAACGTCGATATTCCGCGAATGTCGGAAAAACAGTTTCACAATTGCGCTGTTTCCATTAAATAAGAAACGCAAATAAAATCATACATGAATAAGTTTGTTCACACGATAAATCATTAAAAAAATCATGCTGTCATCATCCTTCTACCACTTCCTGTTGTCTTTTTCAATCTTTTCTGCCTTTAGTAACATTCGGTTGTTGATCACATAGCTCATAAATAAATATATAACATAAATCACATAAATTGTGATGCAAAACGTGTTTTATATTGCAGTTTTATATATCAGTACAGCTGAAAAACAACTCATCCTACAGCAAAAACTTATTGAAAAACGTGAGTTTTTTTCTTTTTCAAAATTGCCGTGTTTTTATTAAGCAAATTTATTTTCATAATTCCCATTTTGCACAATTATATGGTGAATGGAGACGCAGCTTGTGATGCAGTGTAATGTTTGTGGTTAGTTGGGGCAGATTAAATGAGTTTGGGACGACTGAGGTTGGGGATGATGTGGCCAAGATGATGTTAGATTTAGAGGAGGAATGTTGTGAAGGTAAAGGATTTTTTGGACGGGGGAAACTGGGTGAATGGGCTTAAATTTGGGAGGAAATGAGAAATTGTGAGAAATATTTACTGATCTGTAAATATTCCTGTCATTTTCCTCGCCCAAAGAAGCTGCCATGACTCTGAAATATCTCAGTCTGTCTGCTTCTGTCTGTAAAATATTCCTCTTCAGAGTGTAAATATCTCAGTGGCTAACTTTCAAGATTATTGATGAAACAATACTCTGGTGACTTGACCTTTAAACTAGCTGCCTTTTTCTCTCTCCTTTCATCTGCGAAAAGCAGAGTACGACTAGAAAAGCCACCACCTACAAAGATAAAAACCTGTGAGAGTCTGTAAACTCTGAGAATGGAGACATCCTTGATCCTCACTGAGGTAACAGCGGCGTATTGATGGTGTGATTTCCAAAAGGAGTGAAGACAGAGGGATAGATGGACTTCCCCGGGGAGCCGTGGGTACGTACCAGGAAAGGTAGGGTTGCTCTGCCCAAGGGAAGGGAGGGGGATATGCTGCATAGCCAACTGGTGAAGCTTGGTCAACTGCAGGGTAGGAAGGAAGTTAGAGCTAACCAATCAAAGTGGATTATTTCAGAGGAGCTGAAAACTACAATCTGAAGTTCACAAACATCACAGATGGTGTCAGTGTGAAAGAGATCGATCTGCCTTTAGAAAGCATGCAGAATACAGTCACAACTGATCATAAATGAGATCATTTCCATTTCAATCAATGCAGGTTACTACTGTGGGTTAGTGTTAGTCATGTCAACAGATCGGGGTTACTGAAGTTTCCTCTCTGCAGAGTGGGACACAGAAAGGGCGTATTGGTGCGCTTGGAAGGAGTGGGCAGGAGTAGATCGTTAGGACGGATGGCGGTTGCTCAGACTGGCTCTACTTACATCTTGATGTGCAAATGCATACTGTCCTGGAATTGCAAACGCCTGGAAGGACACAAGACACGAGGGGTGACAAACTGACATGTTGGAACACGAAACAGAAACTGTGCAGCCGAGTCTGAAGTGTGACCCGGCCAGGCGCAGTGGAAATCCATTCCCTTCCCGGTTCTAATGTGTATGGATCTGATGGAATTTCATCTAAATGTCATCTGCTGTTTTTCTGCCCCCTTTGACTGTGGCTTGAAATCCAATAATATAAACAGATGTCTGATAGGTCAGAGCGCACACAGCCAAAATTCAGGACAGCAGCTTGCCAGGCAGATCAACACGTGAACTTTACACGCAGCCCGTCTTCCAGGTTTCTCTCTGCCATGCAAGAACTCATGTCTCACACTTTTTACACATCTTGTTATGCAGCAGCCACAAACCTGTGGATATTTTAATAGGTTGGTGCATAATTGTGAATTGAAGGGGAAGGAATACATGTTTTTTACTGAGAAAAATAAGAAGATGTGGTGTTTATTTTGTATTCAACTCCCCAGAGTCCAAACTTTGTTCCAGCTGCAGTTCTCGACTGGCTTTGAACGTCTACAAACTGAAATCTGTTCATCCTCCCTGGCAAAATAGCTCAAAAGTATGCATGTGGTTTATTCACTGGTTGCTCCATTTTAAAAAATATGCATGTCTTTTTTGTTTGTTTTTGTTTTTGAAACATAAGTGTAAAAGTAACCCAATTAAAAATCCACAGTATTTGAATTTTGCTTCAGCTAAATCCAAAAACTGATGTAGTTTTAATTATTTAGCGATAGCAGAAATGACGGAAGTGTCTGGAAGACGGCGTAGAAATGGACATTTCGCCCAGATATCAGTGATTTTGTTCATGGTAAAATCCTCAGCTCCCACTGAGATGTGTTGACTTGAAGACAAACATCTTCATGTTGAGACTTCAGCCGTTTCTGAAGTGCTAAATGAAAATGTGATGCGTGTTTGTTCATCGCAAGGGTGAGCAACCTGCAGCTCGCTCAAAACCAAACAAATGGTTTAGATTATGGATTCAATAAGAAACAGTCAGATGAGGAGCTTTTCAGTAAGTTCTTATGCAAAATTTGCTTTTAATATCTATAACAAACTAATTGGCTTCAAACTATGTGACCTATCCGTCTTCATTTTTCAGATCACTTTATTCTAGAAAATAGTTTTGTTGTTTTGTAATAAACCATTTTTGTCTAAAATCTGAAAGCAGAAATACATTTTAAATGAACTTTTCTAGCTTTTACAATAAAACATAAAAAATGTTTCAGCTGTAGGTGAGTTTTATTTTGTTGTTGCAGGATGGAAAAAGTTGCTGACCTGGTTTATCACTTGAAATCAATTTAAAATACAGTAAAGTTTATGTGACAATGTAAAAAGTAGCATGTAAATCAGGCTGAGAGTAGTGATGCAAGATGTTGTAAAAGTCACATATTTCCACATAATCTTCTGCCTTCAGCCTCCTTAACATATTTCCTTTACAATCTCTCTGCATGAAGACATTACTTCAGAGCAACTGAGTCCCTCTGGTGGTTAATGACCGGTGTTATTCAGCTGCTGCATTTTTTAATTTTCATACACTTTAAAAGATTGATTACTAGTGTTTGACCACTTACTTGTGCAGAGTGCTGCGGGGCCAACACAGCGTGAGCTCCGGCTGGAAGGACCTTGGGACGGTAAGGAATAGTTGCTCCTTTCGGTGGAGACTGGAGGCACAGGCGAGCAAACCAAAGAGGAGAAAACATTATGCACTCCTACAGCTGGCAGCGGTGCATTTTATCCGCTACTTTATACCACTCAATCAGCATTTTTATGCCCTGTACATCTGCAGTGAAAGGAACATGAGACCCTGAAGCACAGAGAGCTGTGAGCAGACCCCATAATTAGGAATAAGTTAAAGCTCCAATCCAAATCCAGGGCTGCACTTAATGCAGCAGGAATACATTAACAGTAACTTCTCCAGCTGACAGGCTGCAAGAAATACTAAGAAGCAAAACAAAGAGGTTCATATACTCAGCAGGCAGCGACTGATAGAATGGATAAGGAATTAGAATATGAATGCAAACCTGCTGCCAGTAAAATATGACAGAACCGACGTTGTGACGTTTATTTCTAAACGTCACAACGTTTATTTCTAGGGTTTTTCATATTGGGACAAAGGTTAAAAAAAGTCACACTTCAGATTCCACTCTGACATTAACTCAACAATTGTGGAGCCAATTTGGATCAACTGATTATCACCAGTTAAGAACCCCTCCATGAAACCAGTGGCTTACTGGTCTGTAGCCTAAACCAGTGCATTAACACAAAGTCAGAACAGAAAGACGTCAGCAATGACCTCACAGCAGTAACTGTTGCTGCCGCTCAATCCGAGAAGAGAAATCAGGACATTTCCAAACAGTTTATTTCTACAGAGAGACATTTTTCCAGGACTGGATGCAGCAGGATGGTTTGCATTTGTATTAGAACTGAATCTGAATGAAGAGCAAAACTTTTAGAGATCATAACGCACCATGTTTGGAGAAAATCAAAGAATGTCAAACACAGAGGCGGAAGGATGATGGTTTGGGATTAGAAAAAGGACATTTAATAGTCAATCAGTCAACCATGAACTTTTCTGTGAACCAAAGTAATCTAATGTTAAATCTGTAATTTTTGAAAAGGTCAAAGCCCAGTTTTCTTTTTCTGAGTATACGAGAGCAAAGTTATTTCTTTTCTTTCTGTTCAGCTGAAGTCCGGCCTGTACTGGGTCAAAAACAGGACAGCAAACACAAATACAGCAGCTAATCTACATCAAAACATATCAAAAAGGGAAAAAACAAAACATGTAAATGGCTCACAGTGGAAAAAATGCTGTGGTGGAAATTAAAATTAATGTTTTCAAGCCTCAATGAAGTGAATCAACACTGAAACAAGAACTGGGCCTGATTGAGAGGCTGAATTATTTTAGCTTTGCTTGTTTTCAGTAAATTACAATAATCTGGTTTCACTGGAGGTGAGACCATTTCATAGGTCCTGATAAGGAAAACCCTCAAATTAAAACAGAGTGTACTTTCATCTAAATGTTTTGGATTTTCTTTTAACAAAAGCCTCCATTTTGCTGTCAATGCTCATCAGTACTGAACATCTTCTATATTTCCAGATTGAACCCAAACCGTTTCCAGCCTCACAGAACCGGCAGCAGAACTCACCTCCAGCATGACGGAGCAGATGTGCCTCACACACTGAGTGATGGCCTGTGGAGTGCCGGAGATTGTGACGGCCCTCTCTGTGGAGTCCGGCAGCATGTCTCCTGCCACCTGAACCTGAGCGCCTGTGGTCTTCACATCAACCCAAAAGACAGACGAGACAAAGGCTGTTTACTCCTGAAAGGAAGGCGCTGAAAAGCTGTTTGAAGATTACCCCTCTGTGACCTGCAGGGAGCAGCTGCAGCCTAAAAGGCAAAGCATGCTCCAATATTTGAAGAGACACTCGCAAAAATTGTCCATTTGGACAGGGGGCTCAAACTGATCCATACAGGCACACTGCAAAAACACAGGATCTTACCAAGTCATTTCAGTTTCTAGTGGAAATAGTACACTTGAATAAGACAAAACTAACTTAAAAGTAACTTATCAGGAAGATATAGAAGCTTGTTTTAAGTAATTCCTTGATACTGATTTAAAAAATTCTAGTTCCATTGACAGATTATTTCAGTGGAAATTACAAAAGTAAAAAGAACCAGAACTTTTACATCAACATTAAGAAATTATTTACTTGTAACATTCTCTTATATCTTGCTGAAGCGATTCTTGTCAGAATTTCAAGTGGAATAAGATATTAAGTCTAATATCTAGACTAGATATTAGACTAGAAACTGTAGATTCTACAGGACTGTAGATATTTTGTAATATTATTTGTAAGATTCTGTGCATACTGGGTGTTATTTTCAGATGCAGTTACCATCTTAAAGCAGAAAAAACAAGAATTGTTTGATTTCTGAGTCTCGGAGGATTTTTTTTATTCCTGTGTGGGTTCAGACAAACAAATTCCAGCTGGAGAAGAAGGAGGACAAGCAGCCCGTACCTCCCTGATCTCTTTGATCTTGGAGCCTCCTTTGCCGATGAGCGAGCCACACTGGCTCCCTGGGAAAACCAGACGAAGTGTCACAGGTGGCTTGCTTGTCACGTTGCTGTTTGTCATGGCTGCGGTGATATCCTGGGGGAATTCAAAAATATGTTGCAGTTTTTTCCTTTGTTGAACCTACAGAACGTCAGCTCAGTTTGACGTGTCCTTTTCAGTTATTTTGCGAAGCCGGAGAAACGAAACGCTTCTGGAAATGTTTTTGTAAAAGAGAATGATGGACGTTGATATGGAGTCCTGGTGAAAAGAAAAGAAAATACTCACTTCTAGGATTTTACCAAGTTCTGGTATCATATAATCCTTCATTCCTGTTTAATCCACACCAGGGCTGATGGATGTATTAATAACCTTTATAATTTTTGTTTTCTTTATTTTCTTGTTTTTCCTTCTTTTGCTTTAGTTAATTATACAATACAAACCCATTCAATAAATTAGAATAAACTGAAAAGTTCAGGAACTTCGTCACTAAGTGAAACATATCATATGGATTAACTGCACACAGCTGGATGTTTGAAAGCTTCATTTCTGTTAATTATGGTGATTTTTCCACTTCCAGTTGAATAAAACCATGACCTTGAAAATAAAATATTACATCAGACCAACAGAAAAAATATTTTTAATACCTGCCTAGAGGTTGTTATTTTCAAAAGGTAGATCAATCTGACAAACAAGACTCATCATATATTTTAATTTATACGACTGTAAGCTGCAAAAACACAAAGTCTTGCCGAGTGTTTTTGGTCTGGTTTCTGGTGTAAATATCTTAGTAAACCTGAAATAAGACAAAACTAATTTATAATTCACTTTTCAGGAAGATATTCGAGCTTGTTTTAAATCAGTAATTTCTTAATATTGATGATGAGAAGTACTAGTTGCATTGCAGATTATTTCGCTTATAATATAGAAAAAATGTCTTGTAAGTGAAATAATCTGCCAAGGGAACTAAAACTTTTTCATCAATATTAAAAATTTATTTAAAACAAGCTCCTGAAAAATTACTTGTAAGTTAGTTTCGTCTTATTTCAGGAGTACTAGGATAAATTTACTATAAATCAGACCAAAAAAGATTTTGTGTTTTTGCAGTGTATGGGAAACTTTGTCGATCAAATATACCACTGACGCTGCGGGCAGCCAATCTGTTTGCTTCGACATGAGACATAAAATATTAAAGTTCATGGCAGAAATGCTGCAGAAAGACCAAATGTCAATGGCTTGTTTGGACATGTTGTCAAGACGACAATATTTCTTGAACAATCTCCTCTGGAGACGTTTGGTCATAAATACAGAACAAAAACCTTCTAACTGTTGCGCACGGTGGGGGAGGGGTGGTGATTTGGGCTTGTTTTGCAGCCACTGAGTCACCCATGAATTAATGTGTCAACTGAATTTGATTTTAAAGTCAAATGTGAAACCATCTGTCTGATGGCCCAAACTGAATTATGCAGGAAATGAAGTACTATATGGGCTGAAAGGCCCATATATGGAAATCAGCTTCGTCGAGCTTTTGAATCGTTGGGTGCACTTAGTTTCTGGACTACATTTTTTTGTATTTGCTTCATAACCATTGTTAGCGGGTTAAGACCTTTGGGAAGAGAAAATTTGACTTTAATCTTGAGATCAAAGATCAGAATTCTGAGAAAAACAGTCAAAATAATATTTCCATTTTTGGTCCTAATCCTCTACCGTACCATTGACAGAGAAAAATCTAAGGTGTGCTTTTGTACTCTCGAGTTAGAACTCATTAACCTTTGACCTGAGGAGTTGCTGAGGATGAATCTGTACCTCTTCAAACTTCTGTGCGATCATGGAGAAAGCCCTGAAGATTCCCTCTGTGGGTCCAGTGATGGTCACTATCCTCTCAGGAGACGAACCCTCTGATATGTTGATGCGAGCGCCGCTCTGCAAACACAGGCTGTTGGTCATTCAAACTTTGCTCCGACTGATGACTTCAGACAATACTCACCTCTTCCCTCATCTTCTTCACTGTTTCTCCTTTCTGAAACCAAAAAGATTAAAAATATATATATTGTTTTTTAAGGCAAATTCAATTAGGAAGTACAAAAAAAATAATGTAAATGAAATTGACCTTTCCAATGATGCTGCCCACTTCCTGTGAGAGAAAATAAAGGAACAACGTGGAGTCAGAATGAAATCACTTCAGATGGGTCTGTAGAGGAAAACGCCTTGAAGATCTGCTGATTACCTTTCCATGCATCAGCAGCCTCAGCGTTAGCGTGACGTTCAGGCCGCCGTCCAAGGTCATCTCTTCCTTGTCGGACATCCTCAGTGACTTCAGATCTTTGTGGTGAATACTCTGCAGAGAGGACGAAGACGTGTCTGTGTGTTAGAAGTGGTTTAATGCTTCAGGATGTGGAGGAAATGATGTGTAAAATTGAGGAGGAAATCAGCCACATTCAAGAACATCTTTCAAAGGTGCAGTTTCATCTGGTTTTCTTCTTTCTTCAGGTATCACTGAGTTTCTGTTTGAGGTGAAATAATCAGGTTTGTGTCTATTACAGGATCTACTTCTATGAATTTCCACTTAAGAAGATTTGGGTGCTTGTGCTAATGGCCATGTCATACTTTGGTATTAGAAAAGGGAAAATGAAGTGAATCATTTCCTGTCCTCAAACGTTTTTCTGCTAAAGAGCAACCTGACGAAGCAAAGGTAAAAGCTTTTATTCTATGGTAGAAATTGCAATTCTCCTAAGTCGTTATAGATGGACCTTAATAGCACCTGCAGCCCTTGGCAAAAGTATTGACGCCCAATTAACTTTACAGCACTTCGTCACATTATAATTCTAAGTATCAGCGTATATTATTGGGATTTTATATAACAGACCAACACAAAGTAGGGACGGTGAACTGGAATGATAAATGAATACATATCTGAAAAAGGAGCTGAACATTTTTATTCACAGCCCTTTGGTATAATGTCCTTAAATAAAATATTTTCCAAACAAATACCTTCACTGCAAAAATCCAAAATCTGACCAAGTATTTATGTCTAAAATCAAGTGCAAATTATCTTAGCACACTGCAAATAAGACAAAAATATTTTGAAAGTAACTTTTCAGCAAGATATAGGTGCTGGTTTAAAGTAAATAATTCCTCAATATTGATAACAAACATATTAGTTCCATTGAAAAATGATTTCACTTATAACATTTTTCCCATGTTATAAGTGAAATAATCTGCCAGTGGAACTGGAATGTTTTATCAATATTGAAGAGTTCAACATAATTTTACATTTGTCTGTCTACAAATAAGATGCAAATAAAATATAGCAACTTTTTTAGGTTGTAACTTGATGTCAAAAGTTTGCACAGCGAGGCAAGCGAAGCACGTTCCAAAGTTTGAGCAGCTACTTTCATCCTGTTTAAAGGATTCTTTGGAGAATTTTTCAGGGTCGGCTGGTGTCTGAGGCGCTATGGATCGTTGCTGTTTGTCTTCTCATGGTGGAGCTGTGAGTTGGGGGTGGAGATAAGCCTATCACACGCTGCAATCTTCACGTGTCTTTAGTTCCAGCTAAATAAAAGTTGTGTGACTCCCTGGGATAAGATGAGGCACAAAGGAAGCCACTTGTGCTGTGGAAGTCTGAGAATCAAGTGATCATAGTGTGACTTTCCTCTAAAACATCGCACAACGTCCACTGTGTCTGCTGCGTGTCCAATTCTTTGTATTTGTGGAACAAATAAAGAATGATGATGCATTAAAACAGTTTGTTGGACCTAACGGCTGCAGCTCTATAAAGGACCAGAGTTGCAGTGTTTATAAGCTTATCAGAGTTCTGAGAAGTTGTTGTTCAGACTCTGACGAATGACGATGCATAACTAATAAGCAAACTAATCTAAGCAAGGGAGGGAAGTAATTTTAGTCAGAGACAGTCTGGATTTCAGTGAACATTCAATTAGGGCACATTCCCACCAGCTCTGTTTAGTCCATTTTAATGAAACTCCAGTTCATTTGACTAAAAAGTTCAGTTTGCTTGGAGAGGTGTGAATGTGTATTCAAACTGATGTGGACCAAAAAAGAAAACTCTGGTCCTCTGATAAACCTCGGTCTATCATCAGATTTGATTGAAGAGAACTCTACCACAGTTCGAATGCATAGTGTGAGCGCCAAACTACTGTGCAAGGCATTCTGGGTAAATACAACCAAAACAAATGTGCACGTCTAGCGCTAGCAGGAGAAAAGATTTGTGGTCTTTTACTAAAGAGAAATCTTCCAACCGCTAAAATCTGGTGCTACTCCATTTTTGTTTACATTTTGTGAAGAAGGAAGTTGCGTTTAGTGTCTTCTTCAGAGGTTTTTGTGTCATTTCCTTCAATGGGTCTTGGTGCAGCGCCCCCCAGGCAAGGAAGGAAACAGATTTTTCAATTAGTTTGATTTGTTGACACAGTACAGAGAGAAAACGAACCACAGCAGCTGAAAAGGGAATAAATGTTTCTATTTTGGTCCCAAATGAACTGAGTTTATGGTCTACCAGGTATGAAAACATTCTTAAAACATTTCATGCAAAGTTGCTGAGCAGAAGGTGTTTGCTGCAAGCTAGCAGCAATCCTGATTGCCCTTAAAAGCAACAAATCCACCTGATCTGGCATGCATGATTTTTCATCCCACTGACAGATAGATGTATATGAGATGAAATATCAGTTTCTGGGTTGTTTTTCACTTCCGATGTTCTGCTTCTGATGGCTTTGTTCTGATATTTCAGCCAGATCTCAAGACAAAAATGAAAAGAAAAAAAATTTTTTTTTTTAACCAGCTGTGCCGATGAAACAGAACTCAGATATCTTGTTTTGTCATTACCAGACAAAATCAGGGATGTGTGGTTTACATATGCAGCAGAACTGGAGTAATGGGCGGGATTTCACTGCTGGTAATCCGGTTAAAGCATGTTTTGATGTTGCTCTGCCATCCTGGACATAAAGCATATATTAATACATGGCTTTTAAATCTTCCACTGAATCGTTCTTCTGCAGGGAATTAATGTATATACAACAAAACATCTGCAAGCTATTGTCAAGTCAGATAGTCAGCACTGTTTAGTCTACTTTCATTGAATTCTAGTTGCTGTGTCTGGAAAGTCTGGTTCATTTGGGAAGATGTGAATGCCAATCAAACTCTGATGCAAACTAAAGAAGCTAACTCTGTCTGTCCACAAAACTCAGTCTCGGCTCGGTTGAAATGAACTCTGATGCAGTTTGAATGCTTATGTGAACGCCAGGTGGACCGGAGCCCGGTCCAAAAGTAGGAAGTGGACTATAGAACAGGGCATTCTGGGTAAATGCAACCAAAACAAACATGCTAGTCTAGGACTAGTGGGAGAAATGACTCATGGTGTTTTATCAAAGACGAAAGAGAAATCCTACAAATGATCAAATATGTCACCACTCCATTTTTGCTTACATTCCATGAAAATGGAAGGTGCGCTCTATGTTTTATGTGTTGGGATGTTGAAGAAAAATGGTCTGAGAGGATTCAACTAGAAATCCAACCAAGGATCTTTATGTCTGGAGTCGTGTTTTGTTTGGTCCGATGAAACTGATGTGCAACTGTTTGGTCATAATGACCATCATTACATTTGGAGGAAAAAACGGGAGCTTGGATCATAATCCTAACTGTGAAGTATGGCAGTGGCAGCATAATGTTGCGGGGCAGTTTTGCTCATACACATCATAAAATAGGTGGCATTACGAGAAAACAGCATTTTATGGAAATATTGAAGCAACATCTAAAGAAACCTGCAAAGAAGTAAAAGCTTTGGCACAAACTAGTCTGGAAAATGGACAATGACCCTCAGAAGCTAAAGTGGATACAAAGTGGCTTAAGGACAACAAAGTCAGCGTTTGGTGTGGCCATCATAAAACTCTGATCTTAATGATATGGAGAAGTTGTGGGAACATTTAAAAAGTGTGTGTGATTGAGGCAGCCTGCACACTTTCACCAGATCTGGAACCAGAACTGCAGCAAAGGAAAGGATGAGCAAAAGCAAAGGTTGACAAAGGAAAACCAAAACGTTTGACCCAAGTCATGCAATTCAAAGGCCAAATACAGAGGAAATGTATGCAAATTTCTGATTTCCAAGATATAAATCAATAAATCTGATATATTTATTCTCTCATCATTAACACTTTTAGCAAACAGAAATAAATTTGGTGATTCTAACTCACCTAAAACAAGAGAAGTTTGGTCTGGTTTACAGACGGAAACAAAAAAATCTCTGTCTCTTTTAATTTGTTGTATGTAAACTTTGGGTTTCCACTGTATGTATTTCAATAGATGCTGTTTACTTTTTCTTGGTTGTGTAATTTACAGCTTCTAATTCAAACTCCTCCATAAATCCTACCTTAGAGAAACCTCACTATTTAACACATAACCGAAAACTGAGTCAGTCAGACCACCAACGGCACAATCCAGTTAGCGATAATCATCATGAAATGTGTCAGGATCAACTGACCCAAATAACGCAGTAAATTAACGGGATCAGGAAATGAAACAATCCCAACCGATGAAGCTGCACGAATCTCAACCATCTGATCAAACACACACACAAAAAAATAAAAGAGAGACGGACATCTTTCAGCAAACATCCACAGTGTTCCCGTCTCTGTGTATTGGTACAATGACTACATCAAACAAACAGCGGCGTCTCGCTCTAATCCTGCAGGCCCAAGATTTGTTTAGTTAATGCTAAGACCCTTTTGACCTATTTCTGTCATCCCCAGCAAGTCAAGACTTCTGAACAAAACCCCGATGCACAACAGCAACCGAAGAGTTTACACGATAAAAAAGAGATCACCTGTGAGGAAACTCTGCTCTGTGAATGCTGACAGACAGAAGTATGCCTCAGACAATTAAAACACACACTCACACACACACACACACACACATAGGGCCTTAATCCTGGAGGGAAATGGGGAACAATGTCTAAGTGGATTACTGGAGGGATTTTGTTAGACTATGAATTCAAAATCTAAGGGTAAAGCAAGGAATGTCTAATTTTGAACAATGTGATACAATTGCGATGAGTTACGCTTTATTACATATTGTATTCCACTTTATTTTAAAGGGGTCTTCAGATCAACAAAAGCACACTTTATATTTAATGAAATGTGACAATCATCACATTAAAAATGTTCAAACAATGCATGAGAGAGATTACAGCATGACTATCTGGAGTGGTAACTATTTATAGCATTTTGTGAGCCTCCACATATCATGAGGTGATACAGAACTCAGCATGAAGGTTATAACAACGGAGATACATCAGAAGTTTGGCTTTAGGTCTAAATTCAAACAATCCTGGGCTGTTTGAAGTGAAGAGTTTAAGAGAAAAACCCAGGAGAGGAGTGAAAAACAAGCCGAAGCTGAAAATATCTCAGCCTAATAGGAGTCAGGGGTAGCACGTTAAAACAAAGCCTCGCTTTGTCTGGCGCCCATTAGATGTGCAGAAGCAATACCTTCAAGTTTCTCTCTGGCTAAGCTTCAGCCTTACCATTAACAGCCATCTGAGCAACCTGCAGCCATCAAGGCCGGCTCTTGACCAAACTGACCTTGGAGTGGGAGAAATTCCTACTCGTCTTCTTTGGTTCTGGTATCTTTGGGATGAATGGCCTTTTAGTTTGAAGTCCGAGTTCGGTGTTTGGTCCCTTTGTTTTTCAGTGATCCACAGAGTGGACAGATGGCTCCCTGTGCCCTCAGAGCGGCTGGAGCGAAGGCAGGCTTTGCTATTAGTCCCTCAGCTTAGACCGAGATAAGCCCCTACGCAGGCAGGGCAAGTGGGCCCGCATCTCTCGCCTAATTCCCCCTGTCACAGCCACCGAGGAGGCGTTCCTCTGACCGGAGATCCACGAGGCCCGGCAGCAGGGCAGGGCGAGGGGTGAGGAGGCTCGCCGCCTGGATGCCGTCCAGCACAGACACAGCGATCAGCAGCAGAGAAAAACCCAAGAAGATCAAGGATTCTCAGAGAGACAGTGAAGAGACGCCTTGTTAACCAATGAGTCTTTATGACCCTGCAGGATGGCTGCGCCTCTCATTAGGATCTCAGAAAGATTCCTGGCTGCTTAAAAATAACCTAACTGATGGAGAACAATGTGGCGTCTGAAGTATTTAGTGATGTTAAGCACAATGTCTTCATGGGGTGCGCCCCCCCACCACCCTCCCTCCACTCGGCCTCTGCCCTCCCCCCACAACAAGCCCTTGTGGCCTCGTAATGAGGCCAAACTGGATACAATAAAACCATTCTGCGCTGAAAAATGTATTCATCTGAGCTCAGAAACTGTGAAGGAAATGAATCAGTGAAGCAGAAGTGGCATATTTAATTATCATTCAGAGCGTCTCACCAAGACAATAATGGCCTCATGGCTTGTCTAGCACATATCTAGGAACGCATTATATCCACTTTACAAGTAGCATCCTTCTTCCGCCTTATAGTAATATTCATTCACAGAAAGGAACAGATGATCACAGAATGGAGCGGCTTCAATTACAGGTAATTCTGCTCTTATAAGAAAAGCTCAGAAAGTCTGCAGTATCTCTGAATCCCACTTGTAGTTTTTTAGCTTAAATGTCTACCTTAAACACAGTTTGGTAAAAGTTTATTAAAGCCAAGTGCCATGAAAACATAAATATTTTCAGGTTACAACTGTAAATGCATCCCCATGAGATTCTATGTGCCAATTTACAACATGTAATCTCAAATTGTTTTACTTTAAGCTGGTGATATTTTCATACTTCAGTTTCCAGAAGGAAAAATACAAATTATTTACAAAATATGAACAGAGTTTAATACAAGTGATGTGGCTCACCACCCAGGGCGGCATGACCTGGGATCTCCGAGAGAAATCAGTCAGGAACGTCCCAAAAAAGTTTTCTATGTTTTGTTTAGAAGATCTCTACCATTAAAAGGTTTTTGATGCTGATGCATGGATAACCAATTAATATCTGAGAAAACTCGCAGCGTCAGATTGTTGCTATGGTAACACAACAATCAATCACTTAAAATTATTCTTTGTACTTCTACAAAGGAAACTTACCAAGTCCTTTGAATCTTAAATTTCAGTTTTAAAAAATGTGAAATCTTTTTCTATGCTATATATATTTTTTTATTTATGCTGAAACTTTAACAGTATTCTAATTGTCATGAAGTAAATATTTTAATTTTAGATCTAAGTTCTGTGATAAAATTCAAGCTATCCTGGGAGGCCCATGATGCTCTGGGGGCTCTGAGCTTATGCTTTGGGCCGGCTCTGTCATCAATTCCCAATATTTCTAATGTCTGGCTTAATATTGAATATAGTTTGAAGTGTTCTGTACCAGCCTTCGTATTGGATTTTACTCTGAAATTGTAAAACTTTATTTAAAGTTTTTGTAGAACTGAAATGTCAATGAGGATAATTTAGAGTTGATATAAAAGTCTCAACATGTTTGTCTTTAATAATACGCTGCAGAAAAATAGCATTTATTTGAATAAACCCTCAAACTCCTGAACAGTCCGGTAGACATTTTGTTCTAATCTATCAATTTGGAACAGGAAGTCCTTCTGGTAATGACAGATGATGGGCAGGGAAACTGTTCTTTACCACGAAAGTACATTAGACAGCATAATAATGGAAATATGCGAACAAAAACAAGAGCTGGGGGGACTGAAGCAGAATGAAAATGCAGACATCTCCAGATGAGCAGTCTGGACTTTAGGAACAGAATCCTTTTGTGTCAGTGATAGTAAAATCTGAGGCAGCTTGGTTGTACTCGGTGACACGACGTTGTTGTAGAACGGAGACAGAAAGGGTTCTGTGGCAGACAGCCAGGGGAAATTCATACTTGGACCTGTCAGATGATGAGAAAGATGGAGATGACTCATCTTAGTGATCCTTGTATATGCATTACAAGATGATGTGAGGAACAGGAGGTGGAGGAAGAGGAGGAGACAGGGGAGCAGAGATGAGCAGATGGATACAGACACAGAAACAAACTCTGACAAGAAGTCATCGTCCTCTGTGACTCACAGCAAACATATTTAAATACCGACTCATTGTAGGAATTACAGCCAGAATTAAATTGCAGATTTTAACTATATCATAAATTCAACCTAAAATATTATTCATGCACGAGTGAAAAAAAACTATCTGATTTTTATTTTCAAAATTATGTAATCAAAAAGAAAAAGTGTAAAACAAGTAAAGTGAGTAAAAATAAATAATACTAACAAATTTAGTCAAAGGAAACATATTTCCAAATCTTTTGTTTTTCACAAATCAATACATACTAGATTTAGATCAGTGCAAAGTATTTCCAGTAATATTTATTATTGCTGCATTACTGTAGCTCCATATGGCTCAGCAGATAGATAGATAGATAGATAGATAGATAGATAGATAGATAGATAGATAGATAGATAGATAGATAGATAGATAGATAGATAGATAGATAGATAGATAGATAGATAGATAGATAGATAGATAGATAGATAGATAGATAGATAGATAGATAGATAGATAGATAGACCTTCATGTATTTCTGCTTTCCAAACTGCATTGTCTTTATAATATTTTAGATATGCTCATCATGTAGGCAAATTTTCTGCTAATAATTTACTGAATAAATAAACACTGAACAAATCTACAGAGATTAATACCAGTGTTGTTTCTGTTAATTAAGATTATTTTTCACTCACAGCTAATGAAAAAAAAATTGCTGTAAGTGTAAATTAAATTAACCAATTAAGATTTGAATATTACATCAGACGAATAATAATAATTAAAAAAATAAAAAGAGAATTTTGAGCTTAAGGAAAAGCCATACCTGTACTGCTTAAAGATTTTTATCAATCAAGTTTCATTGGACCAAATTTCCTAATCTAATTATTGGTTTCAAACATGAAAAGTGCGATTCAGGGATGTTTTCTGTTTTTAATGCTTGTTTTATTGTAAAGAACATTTCCTGGTTTAATCCTGAGTGAATGTATTAGTTTGCAATAAGGTCAATTATTTTGCATCCCTTTTTATTTGATAATATTCTTGAAAATCCCAAAACATTTTTTGATGACATCCCTTTTGTATTTTTTTCTTACTCCAGTCATTGTGTTGATGCTTTTTATTTCTACCTGAGGCTACAGTCTGCCCACCATGGGACTGGGAGGGGCCCTCATTTCCACTAGAACCGCCTCTGGTTCCCACTGTAAATCAGTAATTAAACCGAAGTATCTGAAGATGGCTTCAGATGGTCACTTATCTTTTTTTTGGACTGAATGAAGTCAGAACCGGAGTAAAGACATTTCCCACATGTCCGCATGTGACCGTCCACTGTCCGTCCTTCCAGCCCGCAGGCTCTGGTTCCGGACGGTTTAGTCGGATAGTCGGGGTTTATCTCTGGACTTTGGAGCTGATCATGACAGCAGCAGCGTGCTGAAGTGCGTCCAGCTGCCGGACTCCACGATGGATTTCCACGATCTCTGTTCTTTTGAATCTTTCCAGCAATGCTGCGATCAATACGGCTACGGGGGGAACTTCCGGGACGTGGTGGAGCAGGAGTTCCGAAGGTCCAAAGGTAGAGAGACGGTTCGGCGCGCTGATCGGAGGACAGCTGGATCCAACTATAACAGGCCTGTTTTCTCTGTAACAAACAGGAGTTACATATCTGGATCATGCTGCAGCCACTCTGTACCCGGAGTCTCTGCTCAGAAACTACTTCCGGGACATTTCCACGAATCTGTACGGTGAGAAAAGTCAGAAAGTGACATTTTTGTGTTTTTTGTTTCATTCGGCACCAGAATTCAGGTCATTAGTTAATAGTGCCACCATCAGGATGGGGAATGACCCAGAGGACCTGCAGGTCTATCGCTCACCATGTCCGTTTCAACAGAACCGAACTATTTGTACAGTGTAAGAATTCTACGGAAGATAATTAGGACCAAAAACGTCAGAATTCAGATTTTAATCCCAGAATTCTTAAAATGTTGACTTTTTCAGAGTTTTGACATTAAAGTCTGAAATCTGACTTTTCCTTTTCAAGCTTTTTGTCATTGTCTCTTCATATATGAAGAACTGTTTCATTCAACAATAAATAAATAAACAAATAAATATTACTTACCAATAAACACTCCAATAAAAAATCATTCTCATGAAATAAAAACAAAAATATATTTAGAAAGTTTAGTTGGAAACTTTTCCCATCAATCACATTTACTTTATTCATTTCAGGATTGCTTCATGTCTTATATCTTGTTATTTTTTCTATTTATTTGTTTATTTCATAACAATAATTAATTTGTGACACTTTAACCCACTTCACAGAGAAAACTCCAGCCTCATTTAATGCTACAGTATGTAACTTTTAAAAATATATATTTTTTGTTTACACATTTGTTGAAACTGTCACTAGGTTGTGAGATCATGGTGTGACACAGATAATCTGTGAAAACATCAAGCTTTGCTGCCTTATTCCAGTGCTAAATAAAAACAACCAATCAGAGCCAGGAGGCGGGTCTTAGCGCTGCCAATCAAGCCTATGTACGCACTGCTCCCTTACCTCCTTTGCTCTTTGCTACAAGTACAGCCTGTTGTGAATGCTAAAGCTGTTAGCTAAGGCCAGTGAACAGTTTGCCTGTAACTGAAGGTTGTTTCTCCACCATTAGCACATTTAGCAGCACGTTCACAAGGATGATTGACAGTGCTAAGGTCCTTCTCCTTCTCTGATTGGTTGTTTTTGGTGGCACATTTCTTCAGACAGCTGCAGCAGCTCAGGAGGTGGGGGAAATAGATTTTTACAAAGATTATCTGTCTCATATTGTGCTACAGTTACAGTTTTAACAAAAAAATTACATACTGCAGCTTTAGTGGATTTAAACCTGAAGTACATAAAATAGTTCTACAAAATAAGTATCACAAAATAAGCCACTAGTATGAACTGAAATAAATACAAAAATGAATTCTAAAATTCAGCCTGTCCTTTACAGCAACATAATTCTTGAAAGGTTTTTGGCCTTTTTCCCTTCAGGAAACCCCCACAGCCACAGTCCCAGCAGCAGCTTGACACACGACACCGTGGAGCGGGTCAGAGACAGGTAGCGCCTCGCCGTGTAACACAGGAGCTTTGGGATACTCCGGTCCAAAGGACTAAAAACTGACTGTCTTCTTGCAGAGTTTTGCAGCATTTCAACACCACCTCTAAAGAATACTCGGTGATCTTCACTTCTGGCTGCACAGCTGCTCTCAAGTTGGTGGCTGAGAGCTTTCCCTGGAGCTCCGGGGCTAAGAGGGAAGCTGGCAGTTTCTTCTGCTATCTCACCGACAGCCACACGTCTGTTGTTGGCATGAGAGGACGGACTGCACCCCTGGGGGTCGTTGCCCTTCCCGTTGCACCGGAGGAGCTGACAACCAGGTCAAAGGACAGAGTTCAGGGAGAAGATGCTTCCTGCCAAACGCCGCACCTTTTCTGCTATCCGGCGCAGAGCAACTTCTCAGGGAGGAAGTATCCTCTCAGCCATGTGAGAGGCATCCAGGCGAGACGCCTCTACCCGGCGTGCGACCTGCCAGGCCGCTGGTTCGTGCTGCTTGATGCAGCTTCGCATGTCGGCTGTTCCCCTCTAAGCCTTCAGGACTGCCCCGCTGATTTCATTCCCATTTCCTTCTACAAGATATTCGGCTTCCCAACGGGTCTGGGGGCTCTTCTTGTCCATAACGACGCAGCAGGCATACTAAAAAAGTCTTATTTTGGAGGAGGCACAGCAGCAGCTTACCTTTCTGGAGAGGATTATTATGTGCAGGTGGAAAACATTTCTGACAGGTGAAGTGCTGCAGCCAGTAAAACTGTAGTTAGGCCTGTCGCAATATACAATAAATCACTTAATCACATAATAAATTAAAACAAGCTCAATAATTTCTATTTGCATGATTTATTGTTTTTCTGTTTTATCTCTTTCTACCAAAATTGGATAAGAAAAGTCTTCAGTCTGGTCTTTTTTGTAGGACAACTTTGTTTTAATGTGGAATATTTAAAATGTTTTCCAGGTTCAGAGTTAAATATTCTTTGGAGTTTTTGAGAATGTGTTCTTGCATTTTTATCCCTTTACCATTATAATGAAAATTTTCTCAAAACACCAATATTATCATTTATTCCAATAATAAATGCAATTATCATCCAGTAACCTTTGTTACCCTGCCAGGCCTACTTGTAATACGTTTCATTTCTCTGATAAAGATTTGAAGATGGCACTGTCTCCTTCCTGGACATCATTGCTTTAAACCATGCCTTTGAATCTCTTTACAGGATAACAGGTTACACTTGTTATTTTTTAATATCAGAATCATAATGCATTCAGTTTATTCCTGATGGGAACCTGAAACTGTTATCGTCTTTATCTGTTTTCGCCTGCAGGGAGCATGCACAACATCCAGCAGCACACTTTTGGCTTGGCACGCTACACTTACATGCTGCTCTCAAGTCTTTGCCATGGCAACGGTAGACCGGTGGCGCAGATATACACCGAGGGCCAGTTTGAGAGTCCAATCACTCAGGGAGCAATTCTGAACTTTAACCTCCTGGATTCAAGTGGACAGATAATTGGGTACTCACAGGTACATGTGATTGAAGGGATTCATTTCATATTTTAATTGCTTAATTAATGCGTGTTTATGCATCTCTGGGAAAAACTACAGCAGTCCTCTCTCTTTGCTGCTAGGTGGACAGAATGGCCAGTCTGTACAATATTCATGTGAGAACTGGTTGTTTCTGCAACACGGGGGCCTGCCAGGCCTTCCTCAGCATCTCCAACCAGCAGATGAAGAGAAACCTGCAGGTAGGAAGAACAAACGTTTTCACACCCCTTCAGCTTTTTTATTTTTTAGCATTTTACTGAAAATGCTAAAATATGATAAGACAAAGTAGCACAGAATTGTGAACTAAAAGAAAATGATACATTTCCCCTCCAACCCAAATCAAATAACTCTTTGACTGGGCCATTCTAACACCTGGAAATAGGTTGTTTTAAGGTAGAGCCATAATGTTTTTCCTCTTGGACTAACTGGTTATTTCCTGTGTTTGTTTCTGCTCTGGGGGTCCAACACAGTGCCACCCAGAGACTTTAAATCTGCAAGATATTGATTGACACCTCATATAAAGTCTCTACAAAATCCATGGAAAGCTGTAAAAACGACTCCAACTTCCTGTTTTTTCTCTCTTTTGAGGAGAGAAAGGATGAGAAAGTGCTTTATAATAATTTCACAAGTATTAACTCTTCCAAGTAGAAATAAAATCATTTCAGTGTCACACATGGTTTGTGACGCTTTAAGGTATTTCATAATTAAATCCTGAGAGATGTGCCCCAAAGAACAGAAACTAAACTCTGTCAAATTCTGTTAACAATCCACTGGGATTGGGCTTGTTTTTATTTTTGCCTCAGAAAATAATCTGGTTCAAGCCTTAAAATATCACTTTGAATAAAAAGCCAGGCTGTGAACTACTTTAACCTGATAAAAAGATACTGTAAAGCTGAAAAATGTAACTTATTCAAAAGGTTTAGCACACTTTAACCTCAACGCTCCATCAAATAGTTACTGGAAGATTACTGCCTCCGTGTTAGTCTTTTCTGGGGTAAAATTCCATCATCAATCAAATCAAAGCAGTTTTTATCTACCAAATTACATCAATCATGCTTCTAGTTTTTTGCAATTCCACAGTCGCAGATATTCACGCAAAATCAACAGACCACCACACTTTTTTGCGCTAATTTAATTTTGAGTTTATTCCACAAAACATTTTCAAAAATATTTGTTTTGTTGACTAATTCCCATCTGCAGGTGGCAGTATTTCTTACTTCTACTACTACTGCCTCAGCTTTAGATGTCCAGCTATAGTTTGTGATCAACACAGCGAATAAAAACAGTCACATTTACAGCCATGTATAAGTGCAAATATCGCATAATTTCTTTATTTATTTCTAAATTGGCTCCACAAAATCTGTGATTTTAATTGCTAAAAGTCACAAAACTAATCAAAATTCTTAAAGGATTGATCAATGTGAAAAGATGTTCAATATTATTTAACTTTAAGAAGTACTTACCAAAAACTTATCAGTACATTCGGCCACAGCCAACCCTTGAGAACATTCCTGATCTTGGCCCAAAATAAGTTACATAAATGAGTGTGACACCACTGCTTTGAGACAATCTAAAGGTAATGTAAACAGTTTGTGTCCAGCATGTGTGGCGTCTGCAGACCTGATTGTTTGTTGCAGTCTGTAAACCCCAATAAAAACGTTTAAGTTTTTGGTTTCAATGTAACAAAATGTGAAAAAGTTTGAAGGATAGAAATTCTTTTGTTGCATGAAAATGACAAAAGGTGAATGTTTGCTGAAATGAAGCATGTGGGTTTTTGTTTTATTTTACTCTACAAGGCAGGTCATGTCTGCGGGGACAACATGGACTTGGTGGACGGCCAGCCGACCGGATCCGTCCGTGTGTCCTTCGGCTACATGTCCACCTTCGAAGACTGTCAAAAGTTCCTAAAGTTTGTTGCTGAGTGCTTTGTGGAGAAACCCGTCACAGTAGACCAAGTCAGGCTGCAGAAGCTGAAAACAGCTGGGCCGCCATCAGAGGAATCCAATCCACACCCTTCAGTTGAAAGTTCTAATGGACAAGTCCACCAAGGAGCTGAGAAGAAATCCGCAGAAGCGTCTTGTAAAGGATTTGGACATGGAGGCTCAAAACGCTCCGGGGAGGCTTACACTCTGACCAACATCTATATATACCCCGTCAAATCCTGCGGCGCATACGAGGTTGGAGCTCATAACTCAACGCATTCCTTCTTGTCTTTGTGTGGTTCTCTGGATGTGATTGGACTGTGTGCTGTTCTTGGTGCAGGTGCAGGACTGGCCGGTGGGGCCGCTGGGTTTGCTGTACGACAGAGGCTGGATGGTGGTAAACCACAACGGCGTGTGTCTGAGTCAGAAGAGAGAGACGCGTTTATGCCTCATTCGTCCACAAGTCCACCTCGCTGCAAACAAATTGTTCCTGCAGGCATCGGGTCAGAGAGTCTCTGCTCGTCTCACTGAAAATAATTCACTGCCTAACAAGGAAAGTCACAATCAGGCGAATTTTCCTGTAAGAGGATTTTCCCTCTGCTCCCTCTCTGCCCTGCAGGGATGGAGACGGTGTCCGTCTCCCTGGAAGACGACGTTGGGCGGCACGCAGACTCTCGTTTGTGTCACAGTAAAGTTTGCGGTGACAGGTGAAAACACATCAACATTTTTCTCTTCTCTCAGTGCTGCCTTGTTTTTGTTTTTGTTTTCTTGTCTGGGCCTCCTTCTCTCTGCTTCTTAGAAAAGTCTTGTTGCCCACGACTTTTTATAGCCAAACAAACAATAAGAAGGAGATATTAATCTCCTCTGACATATCCCCACATGACATGTCACCATAAAAAAAAAGAAGAAGAAGAAGGAACGCTATTTATTCACCGACTCTTGGATTAGATGTCGCAGCAAATAGCAGGAAGCATGAAGCTCTGAAGAAATGCCTCCTGGACATCCTGAAAATAATCCTCTCCTGTCTCGCAGGGTGGAGACGATGGACTGCGGAGACGAGGCTGCATCCTGGCTTTCAGACTTCCTGGGACAGCCGTGCCGCCTGATAAGACAACGTCCTGATTACACACGAGAAATGAAGAAGAAGCCAGCCGACGGTAGCTACAGCAAAAATATCCATCCAGTATCTAAACCCGCTTATCCGGGTTGAGGGGGGGGGCTGGTTTCTTTGTCCAGGTCCATCACAGGACCACATGCAGACACACAGGACAAACTACCAGCACACACTCAGATAGAGCAGCTTAGGCAGACCAGACAAGCCAACAGTCATGTATGAAAATAAACCATACATGGGGACAGGGCCGGTCCAAGCCTTTTTGGGTCCCCAAGCAGATTTTGATTATTAACCAACATGTCATCACTATTTATAAGCTACTCTATGTGTGTAACATACCTTCTATAATTAGCATAGTTTTAAATTAGCTTACATCATACCAGTGTTATTAAGGCTGTTGATTTTCACCTTAGAAAAGCAGCAAACTTGAAAAAAATATATTTTGAATTTGAAAGGCAGACTGGTATTTAAGAGTACCATGTTATTTTAAAATCAGCTGATAAATTTACAGTTAACAAGTTTGATATTTTATATTTCTCCAACAGTGGCAGCAGCCAACAACAGGAAGGTATTGACCTATTATTTGTGTAACAACTATAAAAAATAATATTGAATTTTTTGTGTGTCATAGCCCTCAGCATTATTTAATGCTATTGTATTTATTTGAGTCAAACTAGATATAACACAGCTCAGTAATTTAATAATTTGTCACAAAAATACACTACCAACTTCATTTGTAAGATTTCCTTCAGTTTTTAGGGCCGAGTTATTTCCACACTTTTGAAAGTTTGTAATTTTTTCACATTTTGTCTTGTTACAAACACAAACTGGACTGAGATTTTATGTGCAAAACCAGAACAAAGTAGTGCATAACTGTAACATGCAAAGGAGGTAGTGGAAACGATTCAACCTTTATCCCAAATAATCAGTAAGAATTCAACAATTGCATTTTTCTGGCCGATTTCTATGTCTGACAGTTGCTAAATGTAAGGGTAACTTTGTGGTATTACTTGAGTTTTGGATCATTTTTTCTCAGATATCTGATATCAAAATAGTTAAAGTACGTCTCCACTTTGCATTGCTTTGGTGTGAACTGCTTTGGCATCACTGACACATTTTCTCTTAGCAAAATAAAATAAAGACACAAATCAAGTGAAGATGAGAAAATGAATAAAACGTTTAACCTAGGCTCAAATAAGATTTTAAAAAATTATATGTTCAGGATACCAACTTCATAAGGAAGTTAGATTTTTATCACAAAACCGCAAACAGGGTCAACATTACATTTAATCACATTTTCATGTCTACTGACAATTGTCATCTTTGACTAGAATTTATGCATTTATGTAAAATGAAACATCCTTAAAATAACAATAAGAATAAGAAGAATATATTTTTATTTGTATTGCAATTTTTAAAAGAACTCAGACACTTCACAGGAATCAAACAAAAATTATCAAATGAAAACACTTGATATTACAAAACACAGGATAAGTTTAAATATTACACACATTTATTAATAATAATAATAATAATACATTTATTACCTGCCAGGGTCACACTGTAGCACACTGGTTTGCATTCATGTATTGTTGCAGCTCTTAATAACTGAGTAAAGCTTTACTGAAATTGAAACTGCTTAAACTTTGGGGTATTTGTGGTATTTATAGCATAAATTGCTCAGTAGCTTGGAGGTGCAATCAAACAAACCCAGATGATAAAATCAATACCTCCATGTTTTCAATTACAAAACAATCTGGTGTTTTCTGTAGATTTAAATGCATCTTTAGAGATCAGTAGTTTTTCTTTGAGTCCTTCGCTGTTCCAGCTTTATAATTTCAGTTTTTGTGTTGAGGGACTGAATAACAAAACCAACCATGACTATAAAAGGTGTTTTGTTTTTATTGCCTCATAACTTTATCTGTGTTCCTGTGTGACTATTAAACCCACTACTGTTCCCCAAATAAACAAGACTTCTGTTGATCCCTCTTCTTCAAATGTTCGTAGATTATGCCCATTCTATTGATTATCATCCTTTTGTCTGGAAACACCACATTTTACTTTCTCTCCAGTTTTCAGCTGATATCCTAACCCCTGTGGACCGTTACGATTATCGTCAAGGATCCACTAAAGTAAAATATTTTCAAGGGCTCTTGCCTTCTCTGATTGTTATTATTAAGAGACAATAACTCTGAAAGAAAATAGTCAAACAAAAGGATACAGACTGAGAATTAAATAGGTCATGTTATCCTTTTGGGTTAGGAACTTTCATTTGGTGGATTAAATGCTTCTTGTTTTATGTAAAACTTCTTCAAGGTTACAAAGGAGAGAAAAAATCAATGCTAAAAGCTGCAGTTCTCCACAGGAAGCTCCTGACCTGCGTGAACCGCCTCTCTGCAGCGCCTTTCAGCTTGATTGACTCTGTTATGCCTCAGACTTAGAGTCAAATACAAAAAATTCTCAATTTACATGTCAACAAAATACAATAATCACCAGGTGAATAATAGATATTTTGGCTCCTGATAAAATTACAGATTTTTAAGACTTTGGAAATTCACCATGATAAATCATTTCTAGGTTTGCACAATATATCGGCTTTAACATCGGTATCAGACGATTTTTTTAAACATGCTGGTATCGCTGCCATAGTTGAAACTAAGCACCAATGATTATTTACATCTTGTTGCTGTTTGCCGCATAATATTTGTTTGTTTAATTTCTAATGCAATGCATTGATTATTGAAATAATCGTCGATTAATTTAGAAACCGAGAGGTTTGTTTATTTTTCAGTTGAATTGTACAGAAAATTATTTATTATAGTTCGTAAAACCTGAAGTTTGAACAAAAGTTTTGAGTGAAAATGGTAGAATTGTGGAGGAGTTTTATAACTTCTTACATTTCTTGCATCTGTTTTAAACTTTTCACACCCTAATTGTGTGAAAAACCTAAAAGAAATAAACGTAAGATGGCTTTTTTCCCATCAAGAGTTAATGAACTGAACCCTAGGAGTTTTTCTTTAGGAGCTTATAGAGAGTAGAGAGCGGATATTCTGAAATCATTGCCTCTGCCGCAAGTCTTTTTCCAGCTTAACCTTAAAGAAATCGAATATTTCTTCCACCCTTCATTTACCCACAATGCAATAGATACATCCTTTTCGCTGATCCTCCATTACTGGTACAGACCCGTGTCTTTCGTCATTTGTAATCCAGGCTTTCTTTTCAGTGTTTTGTCTTCACACTCGGCGTGAGATAGTCGGGATGGCGTCATCTGGGCGATCCGCTCGGCTTTAACTCACCAAACTTTCCTGTTTTCACAAGTTGAGACGTTCATCCCCCAGGAGAAAAATCCTCAGCATTTATGTCTGCATTGGGCCGCTGTTTGGGTTGTTGTAGATTAAGAAAGATGGCTGCACATTAAAGAGATTGTTTTCGCCTTTATTTCACTTAATTATTCATTTGAAACACATGTAAAGAACCTGAATTGTCCTTTCATGTTTTCTTGAAAAAGTGTTTTTACCCTCGGATCTTGTTCAGATTTACTCACCTCATATTTACAAACTTTTATTTATTTATTGTTGTTTATCTCAATAGGAAGTGGAAACGTGATTTTTGAAATGTTTTACAAATGACAAAATCTGAAAAGTGTGGCAGCCAGCCTTCCTGTGCCGAGTACATCACAGTTACAGACCCACCTTGTGCTGCAGGTTCTACTTGACTAAACAGAAAGTGTCGTAAATTGTGTTAATCTTGCCACAAACTCTCATTTAGGTCAATATCTGGGCTTTGACTGGGCCATTCTAATATGCTTTTATCTGAATGGCTGTAGCTCTGGCTGCATGTTTGGATTTTGTTGTGTTGCGCTGTTACACTGCAGTCTGTTGTGAATGCTAAGGCTAGTTAGCATGGCCACCAGTGATGACGGATAAATGGTTTTCCTGTAACGGTTAAGTTGTTTCTCTGCCATAAGCACATTTTGCAGAAAGTACATGAGGTTTATTGACAGCGTGGTAAATTTCTTCAGACAGCAGTAGCAGCTCAGGGGGGAAGTGGAAATCAATATTTTCACAGATTTGTCTCATTGTCTCATAACAAACAAATTTTAACAAATACATGAAACATATTTTGTTACATAAATCAGCTTTGAAGAACCAAGTTGTTTCTGTCCAGTCTGTGTGCTTTTTTCTTTTTTCTCGTATTTTATTTTTTTGCATGGAGATTTTGGAAAGGGGAAAATATAGCAAATATTTCTAAAGTAGAACCACAAAGTCTGTGATTTTGATACAAAAACAATCTCAAAATCCTGGAAATTATGCATTATCTTTTTTGGTTGTAATGTGACAAAATGTGAAAAAATAGCACTGTAGCTGAAAGGGAAACATATTCATGACAGATGTTTCTGTCTCACTCATAATTGCCTTTCATATTATATTTTCCCAGTCAACATTTGATCAGCATTGATGAATTTACTCAAATCACTTTTTTATCCACTAATCAGCATAGGACTTAATTTTTACGATTTCTCTGTGGAAGGAGTTCGCAGAAACTGTAAATGAGAATGTTTTTCCTGAAATGAAACAAATCTTCGGGGTAATATAAAGTCTTTCTTCTCTAGCTGCAGACTCCCCGCTCCTCTCCCTGGTGAACGAAGCTCAGTATCTCATGATCAACCGTGCCAGCGTGGCGCTCATTCAGGATCTAATGAGCAGCAGGTTGGAACACACAACACTTTATTCATCGCTCCGGGACGCATTGACGTCCGCACATTTACATTACAGTGGCTCTTTTGATGCAGCGCGGGGAAAAATAGCATGTAATTTCCACACACGCTCCCCTCCGCAGGCAGGACGGCTGTGAGGGCCATCAGCTCCTCGACACGCAGAGCGTCATCAGCCGCTTCCGCGCCAATTTAGTCATCGCTGGAGCAGAACCCTTTGAGGAGGATAATTGGTCACACTTGATTATTGGCGACACACGGTTCATGGTGAGCAGAGGGGACATTTTCCAGAACACCTGGTGGAAGCAGGAGTGAAATTAATTCTCTGTGTGGTCAACCAAAAGGTCGCAGGTCGCTGCGGGAGGTGCCAGATGATTGGAGTAGACCAGGACACGGGGACCAAAACCAAAGAGCCGCTCATCAGCCTGTCTGCCTACCGGACTGGGAAGGTGGGTTCAAAACAGAACCACAGTCACCTCCGCGCCGTTTATTGGTTTTATTGAGCAAGTGCTTGAAAATATTGTCTAATAAGTTTATTTTTGTGAACTGTAGGTGACCTTTGGTGTGTATCTGAGTCACCAGGATCCTGAAGGCTCTGCCGGAGCTAACGTCCTCTCTGTTGGGTCTCTCATCCAGGCCGAGCCGCACAATTGTTGAACTGATTGTCTGTAACAGCCTCTGTTTATTCCACACTGCAAAAACACAAAATCCTACAAAGAATTTTCTGTCGACTTTCTAGTTCAAATATCTCAGCACACTTGAAAGAAGACAAAACTAACTTACGAGTAACGTTTCAGGAAGATATAGGAGCTTGTTCTATGTCAGTAATTTCTGAATTTTGATGAAAATGTGCAGATTATTTCCCTACGAAAATGGGAAAATGTCTTTTTAGTGAAATAATCTACCACTGAAACTAGCACCCTTTTGTATGTTTATTTAAGAATTATTGACTTAAATCAAGCTCCTGTATCTTACCATAAAGTTCCTCTAAGTTATTTTTGTATTATTTCAAGTGTACTAAAATATTTGCGAGAAACTAGACCAAAAATACTTGTTTAGATTAATTTTTTGCAGTGTAGAGACAGCTTTGGCCCCTAGAGGCCTCTTATCCTGCAGATTTTCTGCTGTGACTGTCTGACTGTGCTTGTTGTCCTGGTCAGCTCTGTCGAGTATCATGATGAAGCTCTGGTGGATTTTCGATTAAATAAATCAGTTTAGTGTCATTGTATATAAAATTGTATTCCAGAACCACAAATATTACCAAGTTTTTTTTATCTGGTTTCTAGTAGAAATACCGTAGCCCAATGGAATTAAGTGAAAAATAACTCAAGTAATTTTACAGCAAGACATATGAGCTTGTTTTAAGTCAATAATTCCTTAATATTGATGAAAAAGTTCTGGTTCCACTGGCAGATTATTTCCATAAGAAGACATTTCCCCAAGTTATAAGTACAATAATTTGCCAGCTCTTATACCTTTCTGAAAAGTTATTTATAAGTTATTTTTGTCTTATTTTAAGTGCACTAAGATATTTTCATTGCAACTACACCAGAAATAAGATTTTGTGTTTTTGCAGTATATCTCGTTAACAGACATGTAGGACAGGAACTTGGTCTTCTCCTGTAATCCTCTGTGACGTCAAATTATACCCCAAAGGAAGCAGAAGTTCATAGATGAGTCATAAGTTTCTAGATGGTCGATTTAAAAAGTAAAGAATAAATCATTAAAATACTTAAGTTACATCAATTTCAAAATAATGTGGTGGTTACCAACACATGTGCCAAATGTTAAGAACCGTTATTCCTTGGCTTGGTGTTTTTTCTACTCAATAAATGTCTTTAAATGAAAGACTGAAATCTTCAAAAATATTTGTACCAGGGCTGCAAACAAATTTATCTGCATCTGTAAACCGCTTGCTGTCATTTAACTCAAAATCCTTCGATCTTTGTGACCTCTTTCCTTCTGTTCTAAAACAGCATAAGCTGGTCACTCATTTATCACAGGAACCCGCTGGACTCAGTTAACATGTAGGTTTCAACATGTAGGACAGTGAGGAACCTGCAGCACCATCCTGCAGAGAACCTGAGTCAGTCAAAGTGCAACCAGATTGTTAAAAACTCAGTGGGGAAGAATTACTGCAGTTAAACGATGAATATTAGAAACGTGAAACGCGACAATTTGTCCCCCGACAGGAAGGACAGGAGGGCGGCTGGCGGCCGGAGGAAAGAGGGAACTCAGTGAGTAACTGCAACAAAGTTATTTTGTTTAGGGTTTCAGATCAAGATTATCTGTCTGCGGAGTCATATGAAGCTCTGCAGATGTTAAAACATCTTCAAGGCATTATTTTTTTCTCTTTTCTATAAATTGACTCAAAATTAGCACATAAATGTGAAATGGGTGGAAAATTTCTTCAAATAAAACCCTCAGAAGTGTGCATGTCCAGTGCAACCAAAGCTAGCACCTTTTTGACAAGAGTCCATGTTTTCATAATTATGAACACATGGTGAATCTCTGCTACTCTGTGGGAGCAGCAGAGATTCACCGCTCAGGTGGGAGAATCTGTCTGCTATCCATGCACTCCACCAAATCCTCCATTTACAGTTAAAAACAAGTCATAGAAATTCCTATTTGCAGTTTGTCCTCAGTCATGTAAAGTAGGGGTTCCCAAAGTGGGGGTCCGGACTCCCCAGGGGTCACAAGACACCAGCTGGAGGGTCAACACATTATTTTCTGAATCATCACAATGTGACCGCTGAAGTTCATGGAGAAAAACAAAACGAATAACTGTTACATTACATCATTAAATGTGAACTGTTGATGAAAAAAAAAATACTTCAATAAATTCTGCATTAAATAATGAAATATACTTTTTAGCAATTGAATTAAATAGTAAAATGTTCCGAATAAACTGTTATGAAGTATTAGGAGAATGAAGTTGTAATTTTAGGAGAATTTTCAACATTAAACATAACATAAAATATTATTATTATTATTATTATTATTATTATCCTGCTAATAACATGACTGTATTCTCATAAATAAACAAAATTCTTGTAGCCTCGCCCTAGTACTCCATTACACAACTCACAGAAGAGATGATCTAAATAAAACCACTTTTTGAAAATATTTTTTTGTCATTTTTAAGTTGCACTAAAACTGATTGGTTGGTTCTGACTGAGCGGTGTATTTCTGCACATGGCAGTAGGGCCACAAGGGGTTTGTTTTTGTTTTTTTCCTCAGATTATTTATCTACTTTTTTAGATTTTTATTGTAAAAGAATTGTAAAATCATGAATAATTTTTATTACACAATTATTCATCACTTCATGTTGGTTAGTTACATAAATCTCAATAAAATTGTTGCTGTAATGTGACTAAAAGGGCATAAATACTATTGCAAGGTTTTGTAGGGCAGCAAGTTAAAGCAGGCCTTCAGAATTTTTGTTTAAACTATATTCATCCATTTTCTGTACACCCTTGTCCCTAGTGGGGTCGGGATAAACTATATTCAATTCAGCCCAAATAACCATTTTGTAATAAATTAAATTAGCAGCAGTAGTTTTTCTTAATATTCTGAGTTTGTTGTTGTTAATCCCATTGGGCTCATTCAATTCTTTTAGCAAACAGGAAGTTGTGAGCTTGTATCAGCACAATAAAATGTTCTTAATGAGCATCAACTAATGAAGTAACTGGAGGTTTGGCTTGTAAAGATAAATATTGCTACAAAACTATTGCATTGTTTTCTTTCCTGCTGGATAATGAGTATGCAGAGTCACTGAGGTCCTTCTAACACACATTCACACAAACCCCAACACACTGATTTACTATGTAGTTACTCACTGACATGATGCATTATCCTGCCCTTTGCATCTGAGTTCTTTAACTCAACTCTGAACTACTTCCTCCTCTAACCTTTAGCCACAGCTACAATCCAGGTCAGAAGTTTATATCTTCAAATCATTGGCGTGAATGTCGTTTTAATTTTAATGATTTACTTTGTTTTATTTTTCTGTGGCCGGATCAAACAACACACATCTTCAATGTTTGAGTTTATTAGGTTGGTACCGTACCAGAGGCTTGATGTTAGATTGATTCAGCCGTTTTGATTAAGTTTGGATGTGTTGTAGATTATCATCCTCTTCGAATCTACGTTATAGTTTCACTTTATATTTAGAATTTAGCACTAATAGCACTGACTGAATAAATTAAAGTTGTTGTTATTACATGTTTGACCAAGTTTGTGAAGCTACTGGTGTATTTAAATGTGCTGTACTGGTGCAGAGTTATCAAAGAAATTTGTAATTCAGTACATTTATGTCTGTGTTTAGCAAAGGAAACGTTTTAAGTCAATTCGGTATTGTTTTTTTTGTAACGCATCGGTGGACTGATACTAAACCTCACATATCTGTATCGGTATTAGAAGTGAATAAAGTAAATCGGTGCATCCATAATTTTGTCCAATTTATATGAACCAAAACTGGAGCCTGAGTATCTCTGCAGTCGGTTCATTTTCATGGTCCAGCTCAATGTGATGAATTTGCCTTTAGTCACCCAGCCTGAAAGTCTCTTCATAAAAACTTCAGGGATGTCAAATGAAGACTATTTTTCACCTAACCCTATTGCACTTTTTATGTTTATTAAAAATCTCTGACAAAGCTTTTGGACATATTTAACCAAGATAGGCATTAATAACGAAGCACTGAGTTAACTCATGGCAGCCTATTGGATTTTGGAATGAATGGCCGCCGGTGTGTTTCCCTTGAGCACAGTAAAGAGATCGTTCTTCAGCTAAGAGGGCTCTGCTGGCTGATTAGTGCGTTAATAGAGGGATTGAAGGGAGGTATTGTCCATTAATTGGCTGTAGTCTGGAGCCTCTGGGGAGTCAGGACTCGCTTCAGTCACAGCCACAACTAGTGTGTAGCAGCTCAGAGTCTGCAGCTCAGAGTCTGCAGCTCAGAGTCTGCAGCTCAGAGTCTGCATCCGAACATGCGTCAGAGTCCCTCAGCTCTCCTCAGCAGGGGGCCACAGGCGGCAGCGTTGGTGGGTTAACGTCTCTGGACTATATTTCCAGTTTTTTTGACTGTTTTTCAAGATGCAACTGGCAGAGAACAACTCTCTTTAATGACTTTCTAGTTAGTAATCAATGGGTGGTGATGTACTGTGTAGTGATCTCAGGCTGCTTCAGGGGACAGCGAGCAGCAGTTTGCTGTTCTGGAGCAAACAGGTGTGTGTATCGTTTATCCCAATAACTTCTGGGACAATTTTTATCAAGTAGAAAAATTTGTCATTGTAACCAGATGGAAACCAGATTAAAATGCTATAAATCCCAGGAGAGCTGTGTTAAAATATATTTTTGTTAAATGATAAACTGAAGAAGCAGCTAATATGAGATTAATAAAGTTTTCCAATGACTGCATGAGTAAAATAAGTGTCTTCTGATTACAGGTCCCCCTGGTGGTTAAGACGGGGATTACTGGCTGCTGTCGCTGTCTGCATCCTGGTGCCTGTCACATATAAAATAATCCCTGTATTGATTCAGGACATTATTCACACCTACCGACGTGAGTAAGGATCCTGTCGGCGTTATCCAGTATCTTAAATCATCCAGCTCTAGAACAATGGGTCCCCTCCTCTCTGTGTGCAGTCAGCGTACCGTTCTTTGAGGATCTGAGCCGGCCTGCTGATTTCTCCCTCAATCACACCGTCAACATGTACTTAACGTCAGAGGAGGGCATTTCCCTGGGCGTATGGTGAGCAGATGCCGAGTTGTTGCTTTTTCTTTCAGATTAAAAACTTGCAGCTCTGGGGGAAAATGAAAACACATCTTCATCTTGCTGATGAAGACGAGTTTTTTCCAGGCATACAGTTCCTGAAAGTCGGTGGAAAGAAACTCAGGGGAAAGACCTGTTGTGGTACCAGAACACATTAAATGATGGAAATCCAGTTTTTATATATCTGCACGGAAACACGGGATCAAGGTAGGATAATTTATACATTTACATGTGATTCACAATGTTTTATTATATTAATGTATGTTGATAATTCAAGCTAAAATGTGAAACTCATATCATTCAGACTAGGGATGCCTGATATATCAATATTTGCAGTTTTTTATTGAAAGAAATTGATTTTGAAAAGTTTCTTTTCGTATCATCCCTAATTTAGACCCGTTAAACACAGAGGTGTACAGTTAAGGCATTTGTCCCTGTTCACGGTGAATTAAAGAGTTCAGTTTCTCTCAATGTTATTAAGTAATAATCACATTATATATTTATAAAACAATAAATATCATAATTTTACAGGAGGTCATAGTGAAAACAGATGTTTGTGGCATTGCAATCCTCCATAGATCCTCCATGAGGTTCAGTCAAGCACAGCAACACCATCGATCATTGATCTGGGTTTTACTACCTCTGGCAAGTCCTGCTGGAACATAAAACCAGCATCTACATAAAACCTGTCAGCATGAATTTCTCTAAATGTTCCTGTTGGACGACTGCGCTCACTGGGGCCTCGATAAAACACAGAGGGGCTAGCATTTAGCTCGGCAGTCTCTGCTTCAAGAGCAACTCAACACAGGGAATGTAACAGCTGCAGCTCATGTATTTGAGGCTAATTCCTGTTACTTACACACAGTTTTTTTTAACCACAGGTTTTCCTTCCACTATACTTTTTATTTATATGTTTGAAAACAGCACTCCTGTTGAGCTGTCAACTGCCCTCAAACATTCGAGGAAATCTTGTAGATTCATTGTTATTGCACCATAGCCAGCCCCGCCCTAAACCTCACAACTCCCAAGGACAGACTACTGACCAGCTCTCCGTCTAACGGGTCCAGAACATCTCTAAGCCCGATTCTTACCCTGAAACAGGTCTAGGAGAGATAATCTGTCTAAACTGGTGTCGAGAGAGATTAATCTAGCCTTTAACTACCTACAGTCCAAAAGTTATGACCCTTTTCAGTTAAGAAGCAATCAGCTGAGTAACCATTGCAACTGCATAACTTCAATAACCACTCTTGTTAACGGTCTCTATCAACAACTTGTTACAGATTAGATAGTTGTTGGTGGCTCAACATAAGCCCAGGGTCATTATTTTACCGACACTAAAGGAATTTCTGAAGCCACCACATTTCTAGAAGCTTGTTCATAGGTTTTACACTGATTAGAAGAACCTTAAAATAATAGATGACTCAATTTCACTGTCCACAAACCTTATTAGAATTTTGATGTATCTTTATAAAGTAAGCTTTTAGCAGTGGTAAGTGACAGATCAATTATCAATGATTACAAATTATGAATAAAAAATTAAAATCATTATAAATCATCTTCATTCTATCCTTACTCCTTTCCCTAAACTGTGTCACTGATTTACTGAGTGAGGCTTTGGGGTACAGTTCAACTCATACCCAGATGATGGATGATCTCGGCAACAGAAAACTTCAATGTCCTTTGGTTAGAGTCTTTGTAAAGCAAAAATCCTCTTCTGAATAGAAGCAAAGCAGAACTGGTTGTTGTTTTCCGAATACTCAGATCTTCATCACACAAAGACCTTTGATCATTCTCAGAGTCTGTTGCAGCAGCTTTGAGATCTTTGGGTTGAGCGCAGAGCAGCAGTCAAATCAGAAACCAGGGTTGAGGGTCAATGGGTCTTGTCCCTACTAGCAGTGCGGAGTCTCAACTTCCCCATGGCTCCAAGGTGCGGTCCTCTGCTGATCTTCTGTCTGCATTCGCTTGTTGACTTGACTTCAGCACCGCGGACTAAGAACACCTTGTTCCTCTTTCCATGGGTTTCTTTATACTCTCTCATCCCATAGTTGTCTATGGGGTGATGGCTTACCTGACTTCTCAAACGTTCAATGGCTCTGTGGAAAGCACCAAATCTTCTTGCCTTGCTCACTTCTCCTTTTCTGTTGCTTGTCCACTGACCATCTGGATTTACTGCCCCAATCTATTTTCGAAGAAAACACTTTACTTCCTCTTTGGAACTCCCCTGCCTCCCCGCTCAGCTCAGCCCTGACTTCTGCTCTAGTTACAACACAGTCTGAGAAAAACATGTCACCTTGCTTCACAATGCATTATTACTTGAGTTACAATTCTATACGCTGTATGATCATCAGAAATCATTAAACATAATCAACTTTCTCTTTTAATTCAAACATACTGTAACTTCTTATAATAATCATCTGAGTTTAATTCTATTCACCATTCATTCATCAGGTTATTCATTTCTTAATCTGCTTTTCATTACATCAGCTCTTTGTATAATCATCGGTAAATCAAAGTACAAAAAATCCTTATTTTTATAATCATTAGTAAATCAAAATACAAGAATACATTTTTTATAATCAATCAGTAATCAAAATGCAAGAATATATATTTTTTAATCAGCAGTAAATCAAAATGCAAGATCACTTATGTTTCTCAGGCCTTTAAGATCTGTTTTCTGCGTAAACCTGGAAAGATCTCACCACTCTATGCCAGTTTGCACGACACATGTAATCCATCTACATGACACATGAAAGTCAATTATAAAAATAAGTTAACTTTTTTTATCAGATTTTACCAGTATGCAGTAAAATGCTTTAAACAAAAGCAAATACTAGATTTTAATTGAATACAATTAACTCAGATTTTTCACCCCAACCCAATGAGGAAAAAATAAAGTAAAAAATCCCACATAACAGCTTTAAAACAGTTTAGCGTCACATACATAATAATCAACAGATAAAAACATATAATCTCTATAAGATATAAGATACAGAAGTTTCTTCAATGTCAGTTATTTAAAAGTGCAAGAATAGGGTTACAAATCTCTTTAAATTTAGCTGATTTTTACTTTTCAATGTTCTATTGATGCACCTCTTTATAATATTTAGCACGTAATACCCACACTGCCACATGTATTTGCTGCTGTTTTTAGTTTTTTATTAATTTGTTTGCTAATTAATTTCCACAGGACAGCTCCACACTGAGTTGGAGTGGCAAAAGTGAGTAATCACCAACACTAATGAATTAATCTTTTAGCTGGAGAGATGACAGTGTGGTTTATGATTCTAGATAATAATAATTTACACTGTGTGTCAACAGTTACTGAGTGCACTGGGTTACCATGTGGTGGTGCCTGACTACAGAGGTAGGAGCTTTTTACAGATTCACGTCTCTGTTCCCTTCTCTCCACCCAGATCCACAGCATTTTGCTTTAATTGTTCTCTCTCTGAAGCCATATGATCCCTGTAGACCAGTGTAGTTGTTCTTGATGACTTGTTTGCTGTGAAGCAATCAAAAAGACAGCAGTTCAACCTCAGGTCAGTGGAGGGAGCAGGTTTCCCTCTGAATTACAGTACTGCCATCTAGTGGCAGGGACACGCAGCATCCCTGTGGTTGTGTGAGTGAGCAGGAACTGATGTGAAAACCCTTGGCAGGTTTTGGAGATTCCGCCGGAGAGCCGACTGAATCCGGCCTGACTACAGACGCCCTGCATGTGTACAACTGGGTCAAAGCACGCAGCGGGGACAGCCTGGTGGTCATCTGGGGACACTCTCTTGGCAGTGGGTCAGCTAAAAAACACACTGGCACTTATACAAACTATTAGTATTTGTATATCCACCATTTTGAACAGTCATTATTACCAAAATTAATATTTTTTAAATGGCACCATCTTAAAATAAGGGTGTCCAAAGTATGCTTAATAGGCCATTTGTGGTCCTTGAAATTATATTGTTTGCTCCCTCACCACAAGTCAATCTGGCCAACAAAATAGAAAACAGCTGATGACACAAAAAATTTAAATTGTCTGTTTTTCTTTTATTAAAGCACCAGTACAAAGTCCTTTAAATGTTTTGTGTCTTTAACAATATACAGATTTAATTTAAAAAATGGCCTATTGTTGAACAAGTAAAGGTAAAAAAACTCAAAAAACTAGTTTTTTCATATATTAGCAGTTTAAATTTCCCAGTTTTGGCCCCTGGGCAAAAAGTTTGAACACCATCGTCTTAAGGGTTTTCTTTCCATTTCAAAAGTTTTCACACATTTTGTATTTGGTAGATGTTACGCCCCCAAGGTCTAGGGGTTCAGGGGAGGCTACATAAAAATGTGTCCAGAGAAAACAACTGGAATGTAAACGTTTTTTATTACAAAAGATGGTTTCACAAAACCAAAACACGATAAATCTTAACCCAATTAAAACAAAAGAACTAGGACTAACAAATTCAAGAATTGTAAATGCAAATTAAATTACAAAATGTTTAAACAAGTCAGTCTAAAGTAAACTCAAAACAACCCAAAACAGAGGACACAAAGGGAGCACCAGACCTACCAAACACGAGCTTCTAGCTTGTGAAATCAAACTACTCCAAAGTCAAACTGGTTATCAGAACAAGCAAGAACAACATGTTCAAACCTGCCCAAAGCAGTTGCAAACAACAAAGGTGGTAGACAGCTTAACAAAACCTCTTCCTACTAGTTGCCCCACTGGACGAATGGTTTCGGGAGCCTTTTATAGGGAGCAGATAAGGCTTTTCAACATCTGATTGGCTTGACAATCCTCTCCTGGTCCAATAGGGTGGCTGCTCTTCTGCAGCCTTCAGACAGCCAATCTGGAAGGTGTTCTGTCACAGCTAAACCTGGATAACAAAAAGAAGCCTGAACAGCGTTAAGAGGCATGGGCCGTAACAGTAGGTTTTGGTTTAAACTTTTAGCTTCTAACTTCAGTTGTCTGGGATTTCAGCCTGTTCTTCAGAAACTGAGAAACAGAGTAGGATTTGTGGGCTATAGACTGCCTTGGTCCGTGATGTTATTTGTGTCAGGTTCAAACAACCTAAAACATTTAAACACCACGCATAAAGGAGAAAGACAAGAGTTTAGATTTTACTTGCAAGGAGATACAGACAGAAATGTGCTTTAGTTGCTGCAAAGGCCCAAAGTAAAGACAGAGTCAAGCTTGTGACATTTGACGGTTCTCTGGGGTATCTACACAACGGCTTGTATCGGGATCCAAAGCTGCCTGGTGTCTTAAAGTGAGAAAACATTTGTCAGACACTGTTTAGTAGGAATACTTTATTTTAAAAAGAAACACTCTTTAAGTTCCTGGTTTCATAACAGGACAAAATAAAATGGTCAGATTTTTACCAGGTTCTAATTTCAAGTGTACTAAGCTCACAGGAGTCCCATCATTGTCTTACATACAAGTGAAGCCAGAATGGAAATTGCTATGTGTAAAAACTAAGTGTACCCCATGTTCTTGCAATTTGTAGAATCATCTTTAGGAGAAAATACCTGAAGCAGTTCAGGCTCAGAGCTTTGAATGAGCCACTGAAGCACATTCTTTCTTTCCTTTTTATTCAATTTGTTGCAGATTTGCTGCTGATTGTTAAGATCATTGTCAGTTGATGACCTCATGTTGGCCAAGCATGTAGTACCCTATATCTCTGCTAGCTATACACATCTAGAGACTAAAAATATTGTCCATTCTTATTTGCAGAAGCATTTATCTGTCATCACAATGTCTGTATTTCTGCACTAATTTCAAGTCTTTTGCAGTCCCTAGCAGGTTTTCTACTAGGATTGTCTTGTATTTAGCTCCATCCATCTTCCCATCAATTTTGCCCAGCTTCCCTATCTGTTGAAAAAGATCCACCCAACAGAATGATGCTGCCACCACCATGTTTCTCTGTGAATTTGGTGTTCAGGGTGTGCAGTGTTCGTCAAACAGAAAGCTTAAAATGTAGTTAATGTTTGGTCTTGTCTGTGCAGAGTATGTTTGCTGTTGCTCCTACATGGCTTGGTGCAAATTGCAAACAGGATTTCTTATAGTTTTATTTCAACTACGGCATTCCTCTTGTCACTCTTCCTTGAAGGCCAGATTTTTGGAGTAGCCAAAATTGCTGTCATGTTGTCAGATTCTCATCAGCTACTTTAGAGTTACAATTACCTCTTGGCTGCTTTTCTGATCAATGCTTCCCGGACGAGCCCCCAATTGTTACCATACTACAAAAGCAAAGAGCAGCCAATTGTTCTAAAATCCTGGATGAGCCCCCAGTTTGTATGACCAGGCCATATAATCAGTGTTGCAAAGGGAACATAAATGCCAAATCTAGCCACCAGGATCATAATAGCTATTCTTTTCGGTTTCAGTTTTGGAAAACATCCATGTCTTGGTAGGCCTGGAGTTCATCCATCCTCTCTCCATGTTCAGATAATGGATTGAACAGAGCTCTGAGACATGTTCAAACCTTGAGATGTTGTTTTAGAACCTAACCCTGTTTTAAAAGTCTCTACAACTTCTTCCTTGACCTGCCTGCTGTATTCATTGATCTTCATGATGCTGTTCTGTAATTTTCTCTGACCTCTTTGTTTTCACAGAGTGAATTGCACACATGTATCATGTCTTTTTAAACGCTTGTGGTTTTATGTAATTTTAGAACCATTTACTAACCAGAAAAGTTATGTGCTCTTATTATAAACCTAGAAAGAGAGTGTCATGCATTTTAAAATTGATCTGATGTTTTCTTTCATGTCCGCTCTACAGGGAGTTTGTGAAGTGGTTGAAGCATCGGAAACAACACTGGGACCTTGGACAAAGGATAAATGCAACATGAACCTAAAGTATTTTTAAGGTGTCCTCCTCTGATGAGTGTAACAACTTCTGAGATCAATTAAATACAAGCCAAAACAGAAAGGAGCTCTGGAAATGATGCCAGAACAAATAAAGTGATTTCTTTATCAATTGCTTGCATGTTGGATCCATCTTTTAGCTACTTTGCTGATCCTTTTCGACATAAATGGGAGGAAATGTAGCTTAAATGATAACTTTTTCACTTTATGTGTTTTTGTCTATGGCAGGGGTGCCCAAAGTCAGTCCTCGAGGGCTGGCATCCTGCATGTTTTAATTCTCTCCCTGGGGGTAGTAACAACCTTTTCAGCATGTCATTGTTCTTCTTAGGCCATCTAACAAGCCATCATTTGATCCAGGTGCATTAAACCAGGGAGAGAACTAAAACATGCAGGATGCCGGCCCTCGAGGACCCACTTTGGGCACCACTGGGCTATGGGACACCAACTAACCAATGGAGAATTTAGATCACCCAGAAAACAATCTTGAGAAAAACTCAAATGGTTGAATTCCCACTTTAAGATGAAAATATTAAAAATATATCTAAGAAACCCAGAGACATATTTGGTGTACTATTTTATTTTTTTGTATATTTGTTCACATGTATCTTTGATGGCATTTTCTGAATTTTCCATGAAAATTTGATAATCAACACATTGACCATCACTACAAGGGGGCAGTATTACATTACACTTTGATATAATGCAAATATTTATGTCAACAATCATCACTTATAACAAGGTGGTGGATGATAGAATTATTATGACTGCTGTAACAAAATTTGCAAATATATCTCGATCTGGTAAAATCTGCATGTCATAATGGGTTTTAAGTTCTTAGCCCACAACAAGCACAGGAGAATAGTGATCAGTTACATGAGATTTTATTTGCACAAAATGAGAAAATGATTTGAGAGGGAATGAATCCAGGAACGGGCTCACGGGGTCGTCTGCTCACTAACAGACGGAAATGATGAGTTTGTGGTAATGGGAAAAGTGAGTGGTGAACAGAGTTAGACTGGTCTTACTTTGTGAGATGGTAGATTCAGTCTGGGATAGGGTAACTGCCGGTTTGGGTCTTGGTCCACCTTAGTTGTGGCTGTGAGGTGGTCCAGGTTTCCAAGGGCAACACAGTTGGGTGATTCTGGGCAGGGTAGTGGAGGCTGCGTTGGAGGGCAGACAGGTATGTCTTGAGCGTGGAGAAAGAAAGAGGAACGATCTGACTGCCAGCTGGGGAAAAACTCCGATGACTGTTTGTGATCTGGTTGAGGAGATGACTGTTGGGCTCGGGCAACCAGTGAGTAAATTCCACGGCGTCACGAGGAATGGAAATCCAAAAGGCCAGAGCTGGGTCTTCACAAAGAGAATGCTCAGTGTCACGAGTAGTGATGTTACATGATGTGCCGAGGCTTTGAGGCATGTGTCGAGTAATGGAGGGGGCGTTTCCGTAAAGCGCGTATCGAAGCTTGCTTCATTTAGGGGAGGAGCCGAAAACGATGACGTCCGAAGCCTCGCTGCCCGGCTGTATCACGTGACTGCTTCGGGAAGTGGCTCAGAGTTTGGCGCGGGGTTTGACAGCTTTAGAAACCCCACAGGCTCCATTCAATATGTGGGTTGTTGTAGGCGAGTTGCGGTCAGTTGAGAGAGTGGATAGAGTTTTGATAGTTTGGATAGCAGAGTTTGGATAATGGTTATTTAGTTTGAGACAGTTAGTTTGTGTTTGGAGAGTTTAGTAGAGAGAGAGAGAGAGAGAGAGAGAGAGAGAGAGAGAAGAGAGAGAGAGAGAGAGAGGAGAGGAGAGAGAGAGAGAGAGAGAGGAGAGAGAGAGAGAGAGAGAGAGAGAGAGAGAGAGAGAGGAGGAAGAGAGAGAGAGAGAGAGAGAGAGAGAGAAGAGAGAGAGAGAGAGAGAGAGAGAGAGGAGAGCGAGAGAGAGAGAGAGAGCTCGAGAGAGCGAGGGAGCGAGAGAGAGCGAGAGAGGAGCGGAGGAGGAGCTGCTGAGCGAGGGAGAGCGATCTAGCGAGAGAGCGATCAGATCTATAGCTCGCTCTCGATCGCTCCTATCTCTACATCTGATTCTATATCTCGTCTCGCTTCTCTAGTGCTCGCTGATTCTCGCCCTCCGTGTTCCACCACGCGGCTCGTTTTCCGTTCACTTTGACAACCGTTTGGCTCTTTCCTCTTTAATCTTCCTGGGATCCTCGGCGAGTGACGTTCTCCGCTAGTGACCCTCTCAGTGGGCGACGTGCAGCGACAAGGAAACCACAACACTGCGTGTTGACGTCACAGATCACAGAGTTTAATCTCATAGAAAGCAATCAACAACAAAGCTGCAGAGGAACAGAGATATGCATTCTTTACCTTGAGAGAAAAAATAGAGAAATATAAAAACAAAGGAAAGGCAAAGACGCGTCCTTGGAGAAAGCTGCTGAAAGAAACAAAATAGTGGCAACTTTCTGAAAATTTAGTGGTGGCACTAAATTTTATACTGAGTGGGTGTTTTCCTATTTAATATATGCACTCAAGGCGTTCCTCTAGTTGACCAACTGGAAACTCCCTTAAGCACTCAGAGAACTTCCCCTAATTTATGGCAAGATCAAAAGGCCATCTGTTCTCTGGCACCACAAAAGGGCGTCCTGACCCCCTGTGGTCCCCCGGCCATCCCGGGCACAGTAAAATCCTGAGATAAGACTTCACGCATAGCTGTGAAGTCTGAAGTCTCTTCCATTATCTCTCCTTAAATTCTTCAAAGAGACTTGCATCCAGTAATAGAGCAGGAAATGTTATTTTTACAAACCTCAGTTTTGCTTCTCTACAGTCAGCACCCCAAAAGATTGAGTCCTGCCAAAAGTCACACACAAAATCAACAGAACAAAATAAGGTATAATTCCTGAGCCATTTTCTAATAGTAAACAAAACATTTTCATTTAAACAATTTCCATTTGCTTCTGATATAGTCACAAATAATACAGTTTTTCAAATACATTCATCATTTAGTCGTTGCAAAATGAGATAATACAATCTTCAGTAAAAACATGGTATTAATACTTAGAAATTGGATGTTAGCGGTTTCAATCGTCTATGTTGCATTAAATTTCACACCCTCCCAGATGTTGTTCCTTACAGGCTTTTATCTGCTGTGAACAGACCAGATGTCTCTCTCTCTCTGTCTCCAGTACTTCTGGCCTACAGAAATGCTAATTTTATAGCTTTGTGTGGTCTGACCGCACAGCGGGGGTCCCATTGAGAGATCTCCCTTAATCTGCATTTGGTTCCTGTGTCTCTGAATGCTTACCCATCTGGTTTAATTTTAAATGCTTAACACAAACCTGTTCAAAATAAGAGTGTTCCATATACCTTTTAAGATTAACTGTATCAAGCACTATATATAATCATTTTTCCTTAACAATAGATAGATAGATAGATAGATAGATAGATAGATAGATAGATAGATAGATAGATAGATAGATAGATAGATAGATAGATAGATAGATAGATAGATAGATAGATAGATAGATAGATAGATAGATAGATAGATAGATAGATAGATAGATAGATAGATAGATAGATAGATAGATAGATAGATAGATAGATAGATAGATAGATAGATAGATAGATAGATAGATAGGAGCGCGAGGACAGGATAGGAGTAGGATGGAGCCGGCGAGAAAGAGGAGGATTTCTCCTATGTGGGAACATTTTGATTTGATAAGCCCTAACAAGGTAAAGTGAAGTGAACATTTGCAGATGCATTATGTTTGCTTATGAGGAACTGTATTTTTCACTGTTTCTTATTTTCTGTAAAGGTGAGGTGTTTATTGTGCTCCAAGGAGTTGGGGTACAATAATAACACCTCATCCATGTAGTGTCAAAAAAGAGAAATCGTTTGAAACCAAAAACTGTGGAGAAATTGTTGTTTCTTAATAAAAATGCATGAAATCATCCAAGTTACACAAGCATTAGCCTATTCACTGCCCCTCCCTAGTTCCACAAGCACTTTCACTGTCCTCTGCCTGATTAAGCCCAGGCCATTTTTCTAGAGTCACAGAAAAACTTTATTACACAACATGCCATATCACATGACACTACTATTTTGGGAATAATTACACACAGAGGATACATTCAAACAATATTTTATTATACACATATGTGTATACATAATTTATGTAGACAAATGATTTCGTCCTACACCTTTTGTGACGTCATTCCCAAGAGCCATAATAGACAAAAATTCAATGCATCACACGTGTTAAGATACAGCTGGCTGTGATTATACACCTGGCCAGTAGGTGGTTTCGTGTGCACATGAAGCTTCAAGAAATGAACCCTTTCTCGAACCAGTTGGCTCAAGTGGTTCAATGCCTCATGAAGCTTCATCTCACCATCACTAGTCACGAGGAAAACACCTGAGAGAGGAAAGGACAAGGAGAAATTACTCTAGGTATCTTTCAGAGAACAAAATCACAGAGAGTCAACGTAGAGAGGCTTGAGGTACCATCACTGGCAAACACTCAGGCGCTGAAGTGCAGGCAGTCCGCTCCTCTTAAGCTTCAGGATGATTAGAAGATGAACAACAGGTGCGCTGAACCATGGGCACAGTTCGATCTCCTTATTTCAATGTTATTGAAACACTGATGTTCAATCCTCTGATGATTTTGGTTTAGATTACCTCCTTGTTGCTGTGCTTCATCAACTGTTGCAGATACTGCTGCAGATGATAACCCGGGGAGTGATTCTGAATTTTGAAAAGCTTCATCCAACACAAATGAACTGGCAGGTGAACCAGCAGTTGAGGCAGTGGGTGAGTTTTGTGGAGGTATACAGTTATTTAGACCGTGGAGTGCATCATTAATTTGTCTGAAATAGTCTGAGACTTCAGATGGGTTTAAAATAGGCGATCTTGGTGATCTTGGTGGGCTCTGTGAAAGGCTATTGGTATTTTCCTCAGTATTCAATCCTGAAGCCAGTTTTTGCAGAATCTGAATGGTGTTAACAATTTGTTGGGAATAATTTCACTGAGATAATTCAACTCTACCTTCTTGGTCATCCATTCTTTACTGAGTTATAAGAGGCAAATCATACATGAATCATTTCACAATCACCTTTGAATCAGAGGAAACATTATCTAGCACAGTTCTGCTTGCTTGTAGCACAATTTTTTCTCTTGCTTGGTTGCGACGGTTTATTTCCCAAGCTGAAACACCTGCTCTGCGCGCAGGACGTCACCGAGTATGCTGATTGCTACTGTAAAAACAGTCTTGATGCATCTATTCAGTTTAATTTGTGTGAAGTATGTCAAGGAAACCTGCTACGGCTGCATAACAGATCACCCAAGCCAGCGACAGCATTGGTGCCTGGAAAGAAGATTATTACCAGCTCAACTTTCACTGCATCACACGGCGACTCCTGACTCCACAATTTATACCGGTTGTCCAGAAACTCCTGAAACTCCATACAGGTTGAGGATACAAAAGTGAAGATGATTGCAGAGACAGTTTTACAGGAACTGAAATCGGCATACAGGATCCAGACAGTAATTTCAGGCTGCAAGTATTCATTATTGGTGCAAGCTCCTCATCCTTGTCCAGCTGGTACAGATAAAGCTCTCCGGACTCATAACGGAAAACATAACCCCATGACCCCCAAAGACCATGAGGTTTTAAAGACCAGTCTTGCTTGAGGTTTCCAAGTACTGGGCTCTGCACACGACACAAATAAAATGTCGATTTCTTGGGAGCATCTGTTCCAAGCCTTGAGTTGTCATAGATGGATATTGGGGTCTCGAATAGAAGAGATGGTCCGCTTGTCAATATTTCTCTTTTATCCACAGTTTTTGAGGCAATTGCATTAGGCGATGAAGCTGAGCTCGCAGGTTTATCCATCTCAGGGCCCAAATCCGGTTTCACTGCTATTGGGATCTCATATACAATAGCAGGTTCTTCTTCTTCAGCAAGCATTTATTCATTACCGGAGTTGACGCCATCATATTAGCGAATGTCTTCGGGCTAGGTAACTCCGCATCCTTATCAAGTGATGCAGAGGAGGTAGGTCCATTATTCTCAACAGCAGGATGAAGTCGTTTAGCTCCATTCATTGTAAAGTTTTTGAACAACTGTTGCAAGTAGAGTGCTTGATTTTTCCCGAGATTACTTATAGCAGAAAACTAAAGGCCGAACCCCCTGTCTCTGTTTCTATTGGCTAATTCAAACTCATGTAGGTCAGAATCAAGCTCCTGTATCTTACTGTAAAGTTCCTCTTAGTTATTTTTGTATTATTTCAAGTGTACTAAAATATTTGTGAGAAACTAGACCAAAAATACTTGGGTAGATTCATTTTTTGCAGTGTAGAGACAGCTTTGGCCCCTAGAGGCCTCTTATCCTGCAGATTTTCTTCTGTGACTTTCTGACTGTGTTTGTTGTCCTGGTCAGCTCTGTCGAATATCATGATGAAGCTCTGGTGAATATTCTATTAAATAAATCAGTTTAGTGTCATTGTATATAAAATTGCACCCCAGAACCACAAATATTTCCAATTTTTTTTAATCTGGTTTCTAGTACAAATACCGTAGCACACTGTTAACATTCCGATTTCTGGACTGAGAGTAAGCTGCAGCACCGTCCTGCAGAGAACCAACATTCACACAGGAGAAAAAAACTGCAGGAAATCCCACACTGGGTTTTTTACTGTATGAGTCGCTGTTATCTCATAAAACAAACATTCCCTCTTGTTGCACTTTGATTTATATAATCAGATAAAATTTATCTGATAAATGCTCTAGTAACTCATTGATTGTTTTCTCCTTTCAGCTTTATTGGCCAAGATTGTGTTCACAAGCAAAGGGTTTGATTTAGAGATTGAGGCTCTAATACATAAAAAAACCAAAAATATATAAACTTTAAAGGAAATAAAATAGGGATAAAGGAAAATATGTCAATGTATTTGCTGATATTTTATAAAATATTATTATAAGAAAGAAAACAAGGTTTGTTATGGAAGTGCAACATTTTTTTCCACAACAAAGATGTTTTGTTGAATCTGTTTTTAAACTTGCTTTGTTTTTTTTAAAGACTGTTTAATATGCAATGCCAAAACAATCTACATTATTTGTTCATAAAAATACATGTGATTACAATTTTCTTCAAAGTAATGCTCTATTTCATTTAACATTTCAGATTATGTCATTTGTTTAAGGTAGCAGCACGAGCATTAACAGTGTGTCCTGCACATTTATCAGGGAAGCAGTGGTGCAACCTTAAAAACCAAGAGCCCTCCCTTTTCCCTTTTCCTGGTATTTAATAAAATCTGATCCTATTGAATCTGGAGTCGGTCAAAGTGCAATGGCCAGACCAGATTGTTAAAAACACTCAGTGGGGAAGAATTACTGCAGTGAAACGATGAAAAGGAGAAACGTGAAACGTGACAATTCGTCCCCCGATAGGAAGGACAGGAGGGCGGCTGGCGGCCGGAGGAAAGAGGGAACTCAGTGAGTAACTGCAACAAAGTTATTTTGTTTAGGGTTTCAGATCAAGATTATCTGTCTGCGGAGTGATATGAAGCTCTGCAGACATTAAAACATCTTCAAGGCATTATTTTTTTCTCTTTTCTATAAATTGACTCAAAATTTGCACATAAATGTGAAATGGGTGGAAAATTTCTTCAAATAAAAACTTCAGAAGTGTGCATGTCCAGTGCAACCAAAGTTAGCAACTTTTTGACAAGAGTCCATGTTTTCATAATTATGAACACATGGTGAATCTCTGCTACTCTGTGGGAGCAGCAGAGATTCACCGCTCAGGTGGGAGAATCTGTCTGCTATCCATGCACTCCACCAAATCCTCCATTTACAGTTAAAAACAAGTCATAGAAATTCATATTTGCAGTTTTGTAGGGCAGCAAGTTAAAGCAGGCCTTCAGAATTTTTGTTTAAACTATATTCATCCATTCATCCATTTTCTGTACACCCTTGTCCCTAGTGGGGTCGGGATAAACTATATTCAATTCAGCCCAAATAACCATTTTGTAATAAATTAAATGAGCAGCAGTAGTTTTTCTTAATATTCTGAGTTTGTTGTTGTTAATCCCATTGGGCTCATTCAATTCTTTTAGCAAACAGGAAGTTGTGAGCTTGTATCAGCACAATAAAATGTTCTTAATGAGCATCAACTAATGAAGTAACTGGAGGTTTGGCTTGTAAAGATAAATATTGCTACAAAACTATTGCATTGTTTTCTTTCCTGCTGGATAATGAGTATGCAGAGTCACTGAGGTCCTTCTAACACACATTCACACAAACCCCAACACACTGATTTACTATGTAGTTACTCACTGACATGATGCATTATCCTGCCCTTTGTATCCGAGTTCTTTAACTCAACTCTGAACTACTTCCTCCTCTAACCTTTAGCCACAGCTACAATCCAGGTCAGAAGTTTATATCTTCAAATCATTGGCGTGAATGTCGTTTTAATTTTAATGATTTACTTTGTTTTATTTTTCTGTGGCCGGATCAAACAACACACATCTTCAATGTTTGAGTTTATTAGGTTGGTACCGTACCAGAGGCTTGATGTTAGATTGATTCAGCCGTTTTGATTAAGTTTGGATGTGTTGTAGATTATCATCCTCTTCGAATCTATGTTATAACTTCACTTTATATTTAGAATTTAGCACTAATAGCACTGACTGAATAAATTAAAGTTGTTGTTATTACATGTTTGACCAAGTTTGTGAAGCTACTGGTGTATTTAAATGTGCTGTACTGGTGCAGAGTTATCAAAGAAATTTGTAACTCAGTACATTTATGTCTGAATTACATAAATGTACTGTAATGTACTGTACTTTAGCAAAGGAAATGTTTTAAATCAATTTGGTATTGGTTTTTTTGTAACGCATCGGTGGACTGATACTAAACCTCACATATCTGTATCGGTATTAGAAGTGAATAAAGTAAATCGGTGCATCCATAATTTTGTCCAGTTTAAATGAACCAAAACTGGAGCCTGAGTATCTCTGCAGTCGGTTCATTTTCATGGTCCAGCTCCATGTGATGAATTCGCCTTCAAGGGATTGAAGGGATGTATTGTCCATTAAATGGCTGTAGGGAGACTCTAGGACTCACTTCAGTCACAGCCGCTTCTCTCTTCTGATCGCTGCAAACCGCTACAACTGGTGTGTAGCAGCTCAGAGTCTGCAGCTCAGAGTCTGCAGCTCAGAGTCTGCAGCTCAGAGTCTGCAGCTCAGAGTCTGCATCCGAACATGCGTCAGAGTCCCTCAGCTCTCCTCAGCAGGGGGCCACAGGCGGCAGCGTTGGTGGGTTAATGTCTCTGGACTATGTTTCCAGTTTTTTTGACTGTTTTTCAAGATGCAACTGGCAGAGAACAACTCTCTTTAATGACTTTCTAGTTAGTAATCAATGGGTGGTGATGTACTGTGTAGTGATCTCAGGCTGCTTCAGGGGACAGCGAGCAGCAGTTTGCTGTTCTGGAGCAAACAGGTGTGTGTATCGTTTATCCCAATAACTTCTGGGACAATTTTTATCAAGTAGAAAAATTTGTCATTGTAACCAGACGGAAACCAGATTAAAATGCTATAAATCCCAGGAGAGCTGTGTTAAAATATGTTTTTGTTAAATGATAAACTGAAGAAGCAGCTAATATGAGATTAATAAAGTTTTCCAATGACTGCATGAGTAAAATAAATGTCTTCTGATTACAGGTCCCCCTGGTGGTTAAGACGGGGATTACTGGCTGCTGTCGCTGTCTGCATCCTGGTGCCTGTCACATATAAAATAATCCCTGTATTGATTCAGGACATTATTCACACCTACCGACGTGAGTAAGGATCCTGTCTGCGTTATCCAGTATCTTAAATCATCCAGCTCTAGAACAATGGGTCCCCTCCTCTCTGTGTGCAGTCAGCGTACCGTTCTTTGAGGATCTGAGCCGGCCTGCTGATTTCTCCCTCAATCACACCATCAACATGTACTTAACGTCAGAGGAGGGCATTTCCCTGGGCGTATGGTGAGCAGATGCCGAGTTGTTGCTTTTTCTTTCAGATTAAAAACTTGCAGCTCTGGGGGAAAATGAAAACACATCTTCATCTTGCTGATGAGGACGAGTTTTTTCCAGGCATACAGTTCCTGAAAGTCGGTGGAAAGAAGCTCAGGGGAAAGACCTGTTGTGGTACCAGAACACATTAAATGATGGAAATCCGGTTTTTATATATCTGCACGGAAACACGGGATCAAGGTAGGATAATTTATACATTTACATGTGATTCACAATGTTTTATTATATTAATGTATGTTGATAATTCAAGCTAAAATGTGAAACTCATATCATTCAGACTAGGGATGCCTGATATATCAATATTTGCAGTTTTTTATTGAAAGAAATTGATTTTGAAAAGTTTCTTTTCGTATCATCCCTAATTTAGACCCGTTAAACACAGAGGTGTACAGTTAAGGCATTTGTCCCTGTTCACGGTGAATTAAAGAGTTCAGTTTCTCTCAATGTTATTAAGTAATAATCACATTATATATTTATAAAACAATAAATATCATAATTTTACAGGAGGTCATAGTGAAAACAGATGTTTGTGGCATTGCAATCCTCCATAGATCCTCCATGAGGTTCAGTCAAGCACAGCAACACCATCGATCATTGATCTGGGTTTTACTACCTCTGGCAAGTCCTGCTGGAACATAAAACCAGCATCTACATAAAACCTGTCAGCATGAATTTCTCTAAATGTTCCTGTTGGACGACTGCGCTCACTGGGGCCTCGATAAAACACAGAGGGGCTAGCATTTAGCTCGGCAGTCTCTGCTTCAATAGCAACTCAACACAGGGAATGTAACAGCTGCAGCTCATGTATTTGAGGCTAATTCCTGTAACTTACACAGTTTTTTTAACCACAGGTTTTCCTTCCACTATACTTTTTATTTATATGTTTGAAAACAGCACTCCTGTTGAGCTGTCAACTGCCCTCAAACATTCAAGAAAATCTTGTAGATTTGATGGACCGTCATGTAGATGTAATCCATCTACATGACACATGAAAGTCAATTATAAAAATAAGTTAACTTTTTTTATCAGATTTTACCAGTATGCAGTAAAATGCTTTAAACAAAAGCAAATACTAGATTTTAATTGAACACAATTAACTCAGATTTTTCACCCCAACCCAATGAGGAAAAAATAAAGTAAAAAATCCCACATAACAGCTTTAAAACAGTTTAGCGTCACATACATAATAATCAACAGATAAAAACATATAATCTCTATAAGATATAAGATACAGAAGTTTCTTCAATGTCAGTTATTTAAAAGTGCAAGAATAGGGTTACAAATCTCTTTAAATTTAGCTGATTTTTACTTTTCAATGTTCTATTGATGCACCTCTTTATAATATTTAGCACGTAATACCCACACTGCCACATGTATTTGCTGCTGTTTTTAGTTTTTTATTAATTTGTTTGCTAATTAATTTCCACAGGACAGCTCCACACCGAGTTGGAGTGGCAAACGTGAGTAATCACCAACACTAATGAATTAATCTTTTAGCTGGAGAGATGACAGTGTGGTTTATGATTCTAGATAATAATAATTTACACTGTGTGTCAACAGTTACTGAGTGCACTGGGTTACCATGTGGTGGTGCCTGACTACAGAGGTAGGAGCTTTTTACAGATTCACATCTCTGTGGTTGTGTGAGTGAGCAGGAACTGATGTGAAAACCCTTGGCAGGTTTTGGAGATTCCACCGGAGAGCCGACTGAATCCGGCCTGACTACAGACGCCATGCACGTGTACAACTGGGTCAAAACACGCAGCGGGGACAGCCTGGTGGTCATCTGGGGACACTCTCTTGGCACTGGGTCAGCTAAAAAACACACTGGCACTTATAAAAACTTTTACATTTCAAATGTTTTTGCACATTTTGTATTTGGTAGATTTTCTATTTAAACTTTTAGCTTCTAACCTGAGTTTTCTGAGATTTTAGCCCATTACTGAGAAACAGAGTCAGATTTGTGGTTTGTAGGCTGCCTTGGTTTGTGATAGTATTTGTGATGGTCACTCCAAAACCTTTTAGTTTGTTTGTCCTTGACCTACTTTGTAACTAATTTAGTAATGTTAGATCACAGACCCATTCAATGAATTAGAATATTATTGAAAAGCACATTCATGCTGCACCGGTTGTGACCTCCATAACTTTCAACACATTGTCAGTTCCCAGATAGCGAGACACATCAAACAGTGTCCAGGTCTGAGATTATCCTCTAATAGGAATCTCTTTTTGATTGATTTGGTTATCTCTATGCGTAAAGCTGAAAATGTCTTCACGTCTGCACCAGTTGGCCAGGTCTTCAAATTATAATCTCTCAAAATGACTGATGACTTTCTGATTTTTTCATTTCATCAACGTTATAAAAAAAGTAAAAGATGTAAAATATTAATTCTACGTGATGCCTGTTTCTTTCTTAAGCAGTATGATTTCATTTCCAAGCTGTTAACACAGCTGATCCTGGCACCTTCAGACAGCTAGAAATTGGACCCATAGGTAAACCAGATTGGTCTTGGCTGTTTTGTCTGATTTAAAGCCAGACATTGAGAGAAAAAGGTTCATATGTGTCTCAATATATGATTTCAGTTGTATCACTTACCAGATAAAGCTTTAAACTTGACTAAAATTTGCTTGGTAAGGAGGTGAAAACTGGACAAACTGAAGCCTGTGTTTCTGTGTAGGGTGTCCTCTAACACTGCAGTCAAACTGCTTGAGGAAGGTACGTTTTATGACCTCTGATCTCCAGCAAACGCAGAATCTGAGGGCATGATGCTACAGTCTGAATGCTAATTTCTTCTTTCCTGTTTAGGCGTTGTTTGTGATGGTGTGATCCTGGAGGGGGCATTCAATACTGATCAACAACATTTGCCATATAATATGTTCAGCTGGGTATGCTACGCTAACCAAGCATTTTTTTTTCACATTTGCTGCATGTGCTGTTTTGTTGCTAACAACTTTGCAATGTTTATTTCTGTGTTTAAAGTATTACTGGAGATTTCCAGGCATTAAGCGCTTGGTCAGTTTCCTATGGGAAGGAAAAATGCCCGTTTTTCCCACAGAACACAAGTGAGTTAGTTAATATTGGCAAATATCACAAGAAGAGGGTTTTCTGTTAATAATGTTGTTAATTATATTCCACAGTTTGAAGAAAATGAAAAGTCCGATATTGTTCCTCCATTCAGAGGACGATCACTTAGTTCCCATTGAGATTGC